>NC_057861.1:8870000-9170000 GCF_019393635.1 Dromiciops gliroides
GGAGGTGGAGAGCATGTTTCATCATTAGTCCTTTGGGCTTGTCTCGGATCACTGGATTGCTCAGGATGGTTAAGCCATTCACAGTTCTTCATCAAACCATATTTCTGTCTCTGTGCATAAAGTTCTCTTGGTTCTGCTCACTTCACTATACATCAGTTCATGCAAGTCTTTCTAGGCCTTTCTGAAGTCATCCTGCTTGTCATTTCTTATAGCACAATAATATTCCACTACCATCATATACCACAGCTTGTTCAGCCATCCTCCAATGGATGGGCGTTCCTTTGATTTCCAATTCTTAGCCACCACAAAAAGAGCTGCTAGAAATATTTTCATACAAATCGGTCTTTTTCTCTTTTGGGGGATGTCTTTGGGCTATAAACCTAGCAGTGGTGTTGCTGGATCAAAGGGTATGCACAGCTCCATAGCCCTTTGGGCGGAGTTCCAAATTGGTAAGGGTATTATTAACCCCATTTGAAAACTAAGAAAACTGAAACTAATAAAAAGCTTCAATAAATGATTTATTTGCCTGTGGTCTCACAAGCTTTGTGCAGGGAAAGTCATGGCTTAAACTTGGGTCCAGAGATAAAGGACCAAAGTAAATATCCGTGAATTCTGAAATGTGTACTTTTAAGTTAAAGGACGGGGCTTTACTCCCCATTTCTGGCCCTCCATTTCCTCTATAATAAAACTGGATTAAACTAGATTTCCAAGATCTTTTTTTTTTTAGTAGAGAAACCTATAAATGCAAGAGTCTCATCTCTCATTAGCACTGGAGAAATCTCAAAGGAAACTCATTCAGTTGGTCCGAGCAGATGAGATGTAAGGCTCCTGCCAGCCCTTTGAACCCATTTGCCTTGAAATCTCCTCCCAGGGTCTTCTGTGCCCCTCCCCCCCACACTTCTCTGGGTATCAGTTGCCCCTAAGAGCCCTCATTCCCCTTCTCCTGAGGCAGGATGTGTGGGCCATCTCTAAGCACCAGATCCATTGCAAATCATACCCATTGTAAGATCCCCATCTCCTTTTCTAGATCTCTTCTATAGGAACATTCATCAGTGGTACCCTCTTCCACCACTGGAACAAGGTTTCCCCCTTTCTTTTCCCCTTTTCCAATTCTTCCCTTTATCTTCTCACCCATTCTCCCATAGGGTCTCTTCCTGAGAAACTACAGAAGTTATTTTCCCCTTCATTATTAGACTTTTACTTGATTAGGATACACCATAGGTTCCCCTCTATCTTCTTCCTTCCCTCCCACCTTTTGCAATTTCTCTCTGGTTCTGTAATTTGGTCTCTCACACACACACACACACACACACACACACACACACACACACACACACCATTGATTTACCTGTAGGCAGTGTGTTGTGAAGTTTAGATCATGATGTTTCCCCATCATCATTTGACTTCTGCTTTCACCTTTATCTCTTGGTTCGAATTTCAAAAGAAATCTCTGAATGGTTTCTTTGCTGTGTTGTTGTCAGAGTCATTGTCCTCAATCTTGGCTGCTATATTCCTGTTTTCCAGGCTGATTTTCTTTCTAGGAATGTTTCTAATGCCTGTTCTTTTTTATTTAACACTCATCTTTTTTCACTTAAGGTTAGGCTCAGATTTGCAGAGGTGTCCTTGGGTGGAATCTTTTTTGTGAGAAAATAATTATTAAGGAGCAGCTAGGTGATGCAGTGGATAGAGCATTGGCCCTGGAGTCAGGAAGACTTGAGTTCCAATGTGGCCTCAGATACTTGACACTTACTAGCTGTGTGACCTTGGGCAAGTCACTTAACCCCAATTGCCTCATACCCCCCCCAAAAAAGAAAAGAATTATTAATAATGGATTTCTTGGGGGTACTCAGGAGGGACCCAGTTTTGGTTGGCTTTCTACAACCCCACTTCAGAGGTCAATTTTTAGGAGGGAGTTCTAATCTGTGCAGGGTTTACAAAGCATGGAGATAGACTCTTCTGTGTTTAGTTCAATGAACTGAGGGGATTAAACCACACTTTTCTGAATGTGCCTTTGCCCCTCTGAGGTCTTCCATTAGACCTGTAGAACTCATTTTAATATGGACCACCCTTCAATCATGCCAACCAATGGAAATGGATGATGCTAGCCAATTAGCTTTGATCAGTGTGTAAGGAGCTGCCTCTATCAAAAAGAGGGCAAGATTGGACCAAGAAGGGTTTGATCTCTTTTTCCCAGGACGCTTCTTTTACTCTTCCCGTGTCCCCTCCTCTTGGATCAATATACTGGGTATGTAATTGTTTAGGCCTTTAAGCCTGTGACTGGTGGGGAAGTCAGGGAGACACACGTCAATACTTTATTAATATGCTATATTTATTAATAATAAATCTTACTGCCCAAACTGGTGCAATAGCCATTAATATATAATTTGATAATATTTTAGGAAACCCAGCCTAGCCCCCCAATAATTTATAAAACATAATTTATTTATTTTTGGTTATTAATTGATTTTATTTGTTATTTTATCTATTGTTTTCTTTCCCTTTTTTGATAATAAACATTTTTATTTAAAGTTTTGAGTTCCGGTCTCCTGCGAAGCGAGGAGGATGCAGATTCTCCCCCCTCCCAGGCGTTCCCTTACCCCCTCCTTTCCCTTTCCCTTCCCCCTCCCTCCCCCCCACCCCACCGCCCTAGCTCCGCGGGAGCCCAAGATGCTGGTCCATCCCGAGATGCCTGACCGCCCCGTGTGCCCCGCGTGGACCAGAGCCTCGGCCGCCTCCGCCGGGTCCCTCATCCCACCGCCCATCAACAGTCAGCAGCCTGGCGTGCCCACCAGCCTCCTCTACAGCGGCGCCAAGTTCCGCGGTCAGCAGAAGAACAAGGAGAAATCGTACGACGTGGAGGTGGTGCTGCTGCACGTGGCTATGGAGAACTCTTCCCTCTGTGGCTACTTGAAGATCCAAGGCCTTACCGAGGAATATCCCACTCTTACTACCTTCTTTGAAGGGGAAATAATCAGCCCAAAGCATCCATTCCTAACCCGAAAGTGGGAAGCGAATGAGGCTGTAGACCGGACACACTGGGGCAAGTTCCAGGCTTTTGAGCAGTACGCTGAATCCTTTAACTCGGAAGACTTTGATTATGAAGAAGTGAAGAACGGGGATTATGTCTTCATGAGGTGGAAGGAACAGTTCCTAGTGCCAGATCACACCATCCAAGACATCGGGCCTGCTTCCTTTGCTGGCTTCTACTACATCTGCTTCCAGAAATCCGCAGGCTCTCTAGAGGGCTATTACTTCTATAGGAGATCAGAATGGTATCAGGCCCTGAATCTGACTCACGTTCCTGAACGCAGCGTCCCAATCTTTGAATTCCGGTGACCGTTCAGAACAACAACCAAGTAAAACTGAACTTGGCAGGAAAGATTCCAGTCGATCAGGAGAATTGTGGGAGATAGCGTGTGCCGGTCTCCTAAGGATCCATGCACCTGGAGGCGCCGCTGTCAACTCATAGAACCCAAGAGATGCCGCTGATGGGGAGGGGGGAGGGGAAGAGGCAAATGGAATTCTTCCTGCTTCTGAGCGACCATTTAAATTTCATCTGGTTTTTATTTGTTTGTTTGTTTTGGGGTTTTGTTTTTTTGTTTTTTAGTGAGGAAATTGGGGTTAAGTGACTTGCCCCGGGGTCACACAGCTAGTAAGTGTTAAGTGTCTGAGGTCGGATTTGAACTCAGGTCCTCCTGACTCCAGGGCCGGTGCTCTATCCACTGCGCCACCTAGCTGCCCCTTTCATCTGTTTTTTAAGCTACCTTTAAATGCACTTCTACCTTCTGCATTACGGAAATACCCCTTTCCCCATTCTAAATCCGAGCAGAGTTGATAGTTTCCCGGATGACATGTCAGCACTGGCTTGGTGTGCAGTGTTTTGAACTAACAATTTGCAGTCACAGATTTATGGTTGCACCCCAGTGCCCCGCGTTTTACACTCTGTTGACTCAAAAGAAACCACAGCCTAGATATACCTGTGCATCAAAAAAGTGTTGTGCTGGGAATTGGTGAGCCACATCTGCTAGTGAAGCCCATGGCTGAGGCAGTACTGATTCTTGAAGGGCCTAATCAATCTTTAGTTCTGATTGGTTAATGAGATCAACACAGCCTGCAAAGCACTGGAATGTTAACAACTCAAGGCTAGGGGCAGGTGGGTGGTGCAGTGGATAAAGCACTGTCCTGGATTCAGGAGGACCTGAGTTCAAATTTGATCTCAGACACTTGACACCTACTAACTGTGTGATCCTGGGCAAGTCACTTAACCCTCATTGCCCTGCAAAAACAAAACAAAACAAAAAAAACCCTCAAGGCTAAATAAATAGTTGTTAGGAATTCAAGAATTCCAAGCCCTCAGTTAGGAATAGATCAGAATCCTGACAGACTTGAGGGTAAAACCAAACTCAATAAAAATAAAATTTTTTTAATTACAAAAATTATTAGTCATTTTGTACAAGAAAACTTGAATAAAAGAAAAAAATGAAAGAAAGTAAACAGCATGCTTCAGTCTGTGTTCAATCAACATCAGTTCTTTCTTTAGAGGCGGATAATATGTTTCATCATTAGTCCTTTGGGATTGTCTCATTGTTATTTTTATTATTTTATTTATTTATTTTTAGTGAGGCAATTGGGGTTAAGTGACTTGCCCAGGGTCACACAGCTAGTAAGTGTTAAGTGTCTGAGGCCAGATTTGAACTCAGGTACTCCTGACTCCAGGGCCGGTGCTCTGTCCACTGCGCCACCTAGCTGCCCCTGGGATTGTCTCATTGTATTGTCACCTATCTCATTGATCATTGTTTTGCGGAGAATACCTGTCATTCACAGTTCCTCATTAAACAATATTGCTATCTCTGTGCATAACGTTCTCCGGGTTCTGCTCATTTCACTATACATCAGTTCATATAAGGCTTTCCAGACCTTTCTGAAGTCATCCTGCTGGTCATTTCTTATAACGCAATAATATTCCATAACCATCATATACCACAGCTTGTGTTAAATGAGGTCAGTGCTCTCCTTACATTTAATATGATTTAACAAATGCTTACAACTTAAATGGGTGCAATAGCCATTAATTTATAAGTAACAGTATCTTAGAAACCCCAGCCTAGTTACCCAGTAATTGAGGCAGAAAAAGACTAGTCCCCAGTATTTCAAATGACAGTTTTCCGTGTTCAGAAGTTCTGGGCAGTTTTCATATATTATTTCTTGCCTTATGGTGCTCAGGTTTTTTGACCTCCCGTGTTCTTCTGGGAGATCCACGAATCTTTAAGTTATCTCTATGTATCATGTCTTCTAGATCAATGTGTTTCACTTACATGGAGGTCATGCTTTCTTTTTTTTGGGGGGGGGGAGTTAGGGTTAAGTGACTTGCCCAGGGTCACACAGCTAGTCAGTGTCAAGTGTCTGAGGTCGGATTTGAACTCAGGTCCTCCTGACTCCAGGGCTGGTGCTCTATCCACTGTGCCACCTAGCTGCCCCTCATGCTTTCTTTTAATGGGATAGCTTTTTGTTTCTCTTCTTCCAGACTGTACTTTACTTTCTTGGATTTACATTTACAAAAGCAGTCCCTGCCCTCAAGGAGCTTGCAGTCTATTTCTGGGAACCTATGTGAGGATCAGTTAGAAGCTCTGGAGATATTCAAGCTGTAAAAAGGGAAAATTCAATGGGGCCATGAAAACTGACTTCAAGTATTTAAGGGCTAGCTATTGCTTAGAAAAGGGATGAAATGATGACAACAATAGCAACAATCCAGGGTGGCAAGTATCTCATATGTAGCCCCCTATATCAGACCTAACAACTGCAAAGAGATTTTTGAGTTTATAATTCAAGTGAACAGATGACTACAGAGATGGAAAAAGACAAGCAATAAAGTCAAAGAAAACTCAAACTGGAGCAAGGATGCTGAAATTTGGCACACACAAGATGGGTGGCATACCTCACTGGTCTTGGTTACCATGAGAGCTGCCAAATTAATATGAGTTGTTAGAAACAGTGAATCAATTTGAATGTGATGAGAGAAGAGATAAAATGCCATATATTGGGGGAACTGGAAGGAAGCTCTTTTTTTTTGGGGGGGGTGAGGCAATTGGGGTTAAGTGACTTGGCCAGGATCACACAGCTAGTAAGTGTTAAGTGTCTGAGGCCGGATTTGAACTCAGGTCCCCCTGAATCCAGGGCCAGTGCTCTATCCACTGCGCCACCTAGCTGCCCTGGAAGTAAGCTCTTTTGACAGGAACATAGAATCCATGAGGAGTGGGAAGGAGACAGTAGATAAGGAGTAATCACACTGGAAAGATGATAGGGACCACCATGAGAGCAGTATGATGTGTTAATTTAAAAAAGCCAATGCTATCTTAGATTGTGTGGAGAGGTGGGTCTTCTAAAAATAATAATCAAAATTATATCAAAATCAGATGGACTGGGGCAGCTAGGTGGTGCAGTGGATAAAGCACCAGCCCTGGATTCAGGAGGACCTGAGTTCAAATCCAGCCTCAGACACTTGACATTTACTGTGTGACCCTGGGTAAGTCACTTAACCCTCATTGCCCCACAAAAAAAAAAATCAGATGGACTGCTTTGGGAAATAGTAACCATTCTCCCTCTCCCGCACTCCTTACTACCAATGGAGGTCTTTTTTTGAGGTCTTTTTTTTTTTTCGGTGAGGCAATTGGGGTTAAGTGACTTGCCCAGGGTCACACACCTAGTAAGTGTTAAGAGTCTGAGGCCGAATTTGAACTCAGGTACTCCTGAATCAAGGGCCGGTGCTTTATCCACTGCACCATCTAACTGCCCCCAATGGAGGTCTTTATAATTAATAATAGCTAGCATTTAAACTGCACTTTGAGATTTGCAAATTATGTCAAGATTGTCTCATTTAATCTGTATAACAACTTTGTAAAATAGGTGCTGTTATTTATTTATTTACCCTCATTTTATAGATGAGGAAATTGAAGCTCAAAGAGTAAAGAGACTTGACCAAAGTCATACAGCTAGTGTTAGAGGCAGTATCTGAAGTCTCTTTTCCCTAGCCAACTGGCTGCCTTATTCTGAATGCTTAATAAATTCACACTTCTGTTTTCCAAGAAGCATCTGTGAGTGTATGAGTTGTTGTGTACGTTCTGCCAAGAGGTACTATTGCCAATGCTCAAAGGTTCCAGGTTCATGGGAGGCCAGTGGAGTACTATAAAAGAAACGCACCCCATGCTAAAACTCCCCCCAGCAAACAAGCTCCAAAGGTTTATGGGTATTGAGTTCAGCAGATAAGCAGAATGAGTCTGGAACACCAAACATTTATCAGCTATCAACTTGAACCAAGGGAATCTTGGAGCCAGGGCCCAAGATTCTTGGAGCTTGGCCCCAATCACAGAGTTTTCACAGTCCTTGGGTTGTTGGCCCTGGGCAGCCTCCGTGCCCTAGACATGCACTGCCAAGTCTAACAGAAGCTCCTTCTTGGAGGCTTGTGTTGAATATAGGATCTAACTATGTGAGACAACCCAACCATTGAGTTGGCCATGTTTTGGCCATGCCCAGTATTGGGCTAGACAAAAACAAACAAACAAACAAAAAATCAACTCTTTTCATTGGTTGCTCATGATAAACAACTAATGCTTTGATCTATTGGAAGGATAAATCAGAATTATGAGAAGATATGGTTCTCTAGCCTTGTCATTGTTTTTAAGCATGGGGAATTTGAGAGTTCGTTAATATGGAGAACTGCTGAAGAAACTCTGACAAAGCAGATCAGCACCTACTCTGCAACTTAGAATCATAGTTACCCTTAGTGAGTTAAAATTCTACAAAAACTGTAAAGCAGCTTGGGAAAAACTGGGTTTACACCAACCTCTTACAACATATTCCATAATAAATTTAAAATGGGCAGATGCCCTAAATATTAAAGATCATGCCATTTAAAAAAAAGTAGAAGACAGGATCATATATACTTCAAGATATGGGTATGACATGAATTCTTAAACAAGAGGTAGAGGCAATTTCTTTTTATTCTAACATTTTGTTTTATTACAAACTAGAAAATCAGAAGCAATTATGACTTATAAGGAAAGCCAGAAAATGGGAACTGTGCATGAAACCAAGAACCTATTACATAAGGTATGTTCTTTTTAATATAATTAAGTATATAGAACTATAGAATTAAATCTAATTACATTTACTGTGATAATAGCAATGTTCTCTTGCTTGCCCATGTCCCTCATAAAATAGATGATTCAAATGACATGAAGCTGAAAAGCTTCTGTATAATCAAAAGCAATGAATCTATAACAAGAAGGTAAGTGGTAGAATAGGGGTAGGGGGGAAATCTTTGTATAAGATATCTCTGCTAAGGATTTTTATCCAAGATATATAAGCAACTAAGATAAATACGTAGATAAAAAAAAGACAGGAAGTGAGATAGATGTACATATTCATAGCTACATACATATGATCAAAAGCTATTCTCCAATAGGTAAGTGGTCACAGGGTGTAAAAACAAGCAGTTTTCAAAATAACAGTTGCAAACAGCTATATGAGAGGATGATACAATTCTGAGATTTCACCTCATACTCTGCAAAGAGGCAAAAATAATATGAGGTGGGAATAGTCAACATGGGAAGGGGTATGGAAAGACAGACACTCATGCATTGTTGGTGAAGCTGTGAATTAGAACAAACACTATGGAAAGCAATTTGCATTTATTTAAATAAGATGGGCAAAATAGCCTTGCCCTTTGACCCAAACATCCCACTACTAGGCATATGCTCCAAGAAGGTCACAACAAAAAGAAAGTCCCCATGTGTGGCAAAATATTGATAGCAGTACTTTTGTGATGCAAAGGATTGGAAACAAAGTCGATTTCCATCCAGTGGGGAAAAGCTAAACAAATTGTGGTTCATGAATGTAATAGAATATTATCATGCTGTAAGAAATTATTTGTGTGATGAATACAGAGAAACATGGAAAGATCTATGTGAATTGAAGCAGCGTGAAGTAAGCAAAGCCAAGCAAACAATGATGACAATGATAGCAACAGAGATGGAAAGAACCACCACAAAACAATGCAAGATGAATGTTGTGAAATGATGAAGAACAAGAGAAGCCCCGAAGAAGAGACACAAAAAGACATACCCTCCATGCTCTTTTGCAGAAGTGGGGTATATATGGAACACTGCATTTGACGTTAGATTTCTTCAATGTAATGATCTTTTGCTAGGAATTTTTCTCTTCTTTTTTGTTTCTTTTAAAAAATTATTTCTTGTGAGAACTGCAAAA
The DNA here is from genome assembly GCF_019393635.1 of Dromiciops gliroides. Taxonomy (NCBI): domain Eukaryota; kingdom Metazoa; phylum Chordata; class Mammalia; order Microbiotheria; family Microbiotheriidae; genus Dromiciops; species Dromiciops gliroides. Next base: position 8,879,265 of record NC_057861.1, read on the forward strand.
TTTACTGAGAACTGATTCCCCATCCAGTCCCCTCTTGCCCAGTCCAATGAATTGCCTGGGGCTGACTGTCTTGGTCATTTCCAGACCCTTGATGGACTTATGGACCTTCCCCCAAGTAACTTATCCCCTCCCAATGTTCCCTACCTTGCTCCCAGGACTTTATGTTATTATGTAAAAAGGGTCCACCTACATTAAGTAATTTCTATTCGGAGTCAGTAAGGCCTATGCTTAACTTCGGAGCAGTTCAATTATTTCTTTTGTCAAAGGTTCATTTACATTAAGTAGCTCTATGTCTCTCTGGAGCAATCTTTTGGTTCCCTTTTTGTTCTGTTACCCTATAAAAATCCTGTCCTGTGTTCCCATCTTTGGGCATTCCTAGCTTCTGAGCTTTGAGATACCACAAGGTATGGTTCCTCTGCCCCGATTAAAGACCTTATTTTCTCCTATATTGATTGTTTCCTTAATTTTCAGGTTAACATATGGGGGCTCTTTCCAGGATTTGAAGACTCCGTGCCCAGCCAGCCACCCTTTTTGACCTCCGGAAGCTCGGCGCCTGCAGGAATCTTTTGTGTTCCAGTCTGGACTTAAATTAGGAGGCCTGGCCTGGGTAAGGGTCTCTCAAATTCAGAACTCGCGTCCTTTTTGCTTGAGTTCCTAAAAGCTCTTTGGTCGGGGGTCTGGTTATGTCCATGGATGATTTTTGTAATGGATCCGTTCTGACAGGTCCCCCAAAAGGGGATGGCTGCAGGTTTTTTATGGATCATATGTGGCCACTCCAACAGGTCCTAGAAAGGACGGCTGCCGGGTTTTGTTTTCAAATCATGTACCACATGATTGCAAGTGCTAGCAGAATTCAAGTCTGACCCACAGCACTGGTGGCCACAGTGGGGTCACTCCTTTTTGAGTTTGGTCTTGATTCTGCCAGCTAAAGGCCCTGAGTGGGACTTTGCTTTTTTTTTTTTCTGTCCTTTTTCAATGGCATTTTGAATCAATTAAGCAAGAATCTGAATCTGAACCCTCCTTCCTTTAAAAAAAAAAAAAAGAGGGAGGAAAATAGAATTTTTGATAGGACATTTTGTCTCTCAGAAAAAAGGTCTAATTTTTTAAGAAAAAAACAAGACCAATTGATCTGGCTCAAATTAATAGGTCTTTGAGGATAGAGGAGAACTTAATTTGTGCATGCTAAATTATCTTAAGAATATTTACCATTATTGTTTTTGTGTCTGTCCTTGTAAAATGCTATTTGTGTTCAAATGTTCTATATGTGTATGTGTGTCCCTTGCTATTCAAGCTGAGTCCTTTATCTTGCACCCAGTTAGCAATCCTCTTTGCCACTCAAAGTAGAATTGTCAGAAAGGATATTTCCACGGAGAGGCAGTTAGAGAGACTACCTTGATTTTATTTTTACCTGTTTTTAAGAAATTTGTTCAAACTTTAGTTGAGAATTGATCTCCAATATTAGTTTAAATACAGGTTTTATGAACCCCCAAATCAAGGTTAATCAGGTTCTATTTAAATTTGGGGAACTATCTGGCTTCTCAATCACCAGTGTTGATCACCAGGTAAAAATGAGTTTATTGATAATAATAGTCTGATATTGAAATGCTATTAGATGGGCTTCAGATAAATTGAGAATTTTACCATTTGGGAATAGTTCCAGTTGTAATTGAATTTATTCATCTCATTTTAAGGGAAATATGTCTTCTAATAAGATGTTTGGGTTTAAAGTCATGGTTTATTGCATTAAGGTAAAGTGTTTAAAAATTTGGATCTGGAAATTTGTTAATTGCATGATCTTAAAGCAAGTTACTTTAGTTTACCAATCTGTAATGTGGATATTTGATAATTTTAGAGTATTCTTTTGGGCTATAAATTGTTGTAAGTGCAACTGTTAAAAGAATGTCAAATACTTGAAACTGTTTAGAAATGCAGTATTACTGTGACTTCGCAGAAGTGATCTCAAAAGTCTGGGTTCAAGTTTTCTCTCTGGGGTACTCCCTATCTAGGTATAATGAATGTTTGACTCTGGGAAAAATAAGAACACATTTTAAAATTCTGAAAACTGGAGGTTTCCCTATGTCATGGGGAGAATGGGGTGGGGGGTTGGGGGTAGGGGTTGGGGTCCTTAGGAATTCCTCTTTAAAGAATTATAGTTAGAGGGGCAGCTAGGTGTTGAAGTGGATAGAGTACCGGCCCTGGAGTCAGGAGTACCTGAGTTCAAATCTGACCTCAAAACACTAAATACTTACTAGCTGTGTGACCCTGGGCAAGTCACTTAATCCTAATTGCCTCTCACACACACACACACACACACACAAAAAAAAGAATTATAGTTAGAATAAGATGGTAGTTTATTTAGGGGCAAGGGAAGGGAGGGGAAGGGAAAGCATGAAAGAAATTCTTGGACTTCTCATGGGGAGAGAGGCATGGCACAAAGCATGTGGCTCTGAGATACCAATCTCCTAGAGCAGGAGACTGGCAGGTACTTTTATAGAGGACTGATGGGGGTGACCATATGACTGTGGAAAGTTCCTTTAGTGAAGGAGGACCATCCCCCACTGGTGGTGGCTGGGGGAATTGGGTGAGGGGGTGGAGGACCATCTCCCACTGGTGGTGGCTGGAGGAGTTGGGTGAGGGGTGGCTGCAGATCTCCCAAGCCATCTCTTCAGGACACAAAGGAAGCAGCCACACCTAATCTTATCTCCCCAGGGATGAGGGAGACTAGAATGAAGGGTGGGGGTCATAGAGCTAGCTCAGTCTGATCTGGTTCCACTTATCTCTCTAGGCATGTCTATCCTCTGGTTTAGTTTCTCAAGGAGAAGATTCTTTGCTGTGCCCCAGAGAACTTCTGGGGTGCCCTGGGCCCATAACCATATGGCCCATATGCCAGAGAAACTTGTTCCATTTAGCAGTGGTACTGTTTCATAGCTTTTCTCAACAACTGTTAAGCATTTACTATTGAAATAATTACCTGCATTAATAATGGTGTGGTAGTTAAAAACAACTTTTAACTTTGTTAAACTTTTACTGTTTTCTTTCTTCAAGCTTCACAGGTATTTCAGGTTTTCATACCCCTAGCAGTTCAAATATTGCGATGGCTTTTCACAAATGTAAAAGCAGACCTAGCTGATGTTAAGTTTCCCAGAGGCTCCACCCTCTCCAGTATGTGAATGAGTTACTCCTTTGCTCCCTGGATCTCTAATTGTCAAAAGCTGACTCCATTTTTCTCGCCCCCATGCCAGTGAATATTTTTACACAGATAGCAGGTAATGTGTTGGGGATTTCAGGATGTTGTGGAAATATATAAAGGGTTCCTGATGTCTTCTGGAAGTCATACATATCTAGAGATTGCTTGACTCCCTTTTGTTGCTAGCAGCAGTGATTGTTAAAATGCCAGGATACTCCCATGAAGATTCTCCCCATGACTGGGTTAATGCCCTTGCTGACCTGCATGCCAAGCAGGCTGCTCAGAAAACCCCACTCCCTATTAGTCTATCTTCCATGATATCCCCCGGACCTGGCCCCAAATTAACACTGACACCAGCAGAGCTTGCTGTAGTCCAAAGGACCATGTCCTATCTCTTCCAAGACAGGCAAAAACTAGAAGAGTGTAAAAAGGATAAAAACTCTGGGCTCTGGTATGGGTCAAATGGATACCCAATGCTCCCCAACTCTTTCCATTGACCTACGATGGAATACCTTCACTCTTTTTTTTTTTTAAGTGAGGCAATTGGGGTTAAGTGACTTGCCCAGGGTCACACAGCCAGCAAGTGTTAAGTGTCTGAGGCCGGACCCGAACTCAGGTACTCCTGACTCCAGGGCCGGTGCTCTATCCACTGCACCATCTAGCTGCCCCCCAATACCTTCACTCTTAAAGTTACTGGAGTCCTGGCAAACTGCTTAGCTTAGGCTGTAAATATTGGTGGGAAAATTGAGATGAGCTGCATATGACATTTATCTACAATGTAAAATCTGTCCTGAATATAATGTAAGCAAGCCCTTAAAACCTCCCCCTAGGAAATTTCCTTCACCTCTTTTCAAATCTGGCAGATTGATTTTATTCAACTTCCACCTTTTTCTAGTTACAAGTTTGTATTATGGTTTGTATGTTCTCCCATTGGGTAGAAGCTTTCCCTTGTAGGAAAGTTACTGCAACAGCTGTAGCCAAGTACTTATCAGAAAATCAGAAAAGATTTTTCACACCTGGGGAATTCCTAATTAAGTTTACACTGATTGAGGTACTTCTTTTTTTTTTTTTTTTTGGTAAAGCAATTGGGGTTAAGTGACTTGCCCAGGGTCACACAGCTAGTAAGTGTCAAGTGTCTGAGGTCGGACTTATCACATCTGAAGAAGAATCTTGACCAAGAGGAGGGAATGAGAACTGCAAAATTTACTGAGAACTGACTTCCCATCCAGTCCCCTCTTGCCCAGGCAAATGAACTGCCTGGGGCTGTCTTTGTCAGTTCCTTGTAAAAATCTAGATTTTTATTAACATTTTTTGTTTTTCCATCACCTGGATTTTTCCTTTCATCCCTCCTCCTTCTTCCCAGAGAGAGAGCCATCCCTTACAAGTTCTATAGAGCTATAGTTCCTCTGCCCCAATTAAAGACCTTATTTTCTCCTATATTGATTGTTTCCTTAATTTCCAGGTTAAGACTTGTAAGGGATGGCTCTCTGGGAAGAAGGAGGAGGGATGAAAGGAAAAATCCAGGTGATGGAAAAACAAAAAATGTTAATAAAAATCTAGATTTTACAAGGAACTGTGCTGTGTGGACTTTGTTGAGATTCTTTCATGCAAAGGACTGGGAGAGATACTCAAAAAGATGATGCTAGATCCTCCCTAAGTCCCCAGAGAACTTTCCAGAATTGGAGATATGGGCAGATGTGCCCAAAGCATCCCAGTTGATTTGCTGAGGACAGAAAATATTAACCTGGAAGGAAAGTGTAATGGATATAATCAGGGGAGCCCCCTCTCCAATCAACTAGATTAGGGCACTTCCTCTCAAGCAGAATATGCGTCCTGGACCCTTCCAGTGCTTAGTGAGTCAACACCCTTTTAACTGTCCCTCAGGTTCCCATGAGGAGGAGACAGTGGTCCATTTTCCTCCCCTTTCCATAGTGCCTCCTGGCAATCCTGTTCCCTCATGAATAAAATTCTTTTCATGTTCGACCACTTTCACCCTCCATCTTCTTTTCATGGGCACTTGGATATCTTTGTTGGTACTAGGAGAACCTTAGAGGAACCTTAGAATATGGTCCTGCTACACTGGTCTAAGAAAAAGAATACACATGCTTCTCATTCCTCAGTGACATTTCCAGACCTTCCCTCTGCCACCGTCCCTCAGCAATCTCTCCTCCTTCAAGGTTCACTCTTAAAATGTAACACCCTACCCAAGTCATTGGTGCAGTCATCTACTGGTCTCCATGTCATGTTCTCATTGCTTTTATTCTTCCCTGACCAATTCCCTATCCCACTCCTCATAGCATCTGTTCCAAATGTTCTCTTTTCCTCTCAAGTTTCCTACACCATCCCCTCTCAATGGAGGACCTGGCTTCATACCTCATTGAAAAAATTGCAGCCCTCCACTATGAGCTCCCTCTCTTCCCCAAAGCGACACTCCCCTCCAATATCATCTCCCATTCTCTCAACTCCTTTGCTCCAGTCCCAGAAGTGGACTTTTCCCTTACAAATTCCAAACCTTTTTGTGCCCTTTATCCCATCCCCTCCCTTCTGAGAGTTTATCCTTTCAACCATTCCTTCTCTTCCTAGTCTTCTATCTCTGTTTATCTACTGCCTTTTTCCCTGCTGTTTACAAACATGCCCAGATCTTCTCATGCTTAAAAAATCTTCACTTGACCCTGACATTTCTTCAAGGTCCCCTCTCTCTTCTTTTCACAGAATTTCTCAGTTCTTGAAAACCAGAAAAAGTTGCTGTGACAGTGGCATCAGTGCTGAAGTGGATGTTCCACTAGGGGGCAGTGTTGGCCATTTGGTCAAGGAATGTCCATTGATGGGCTACAATAATTGTTGGGTTACATTCTCTCCTCTCTGTTGCCTTAGTCCCAGAACTCTGGGTCTTTGAGAACTACCCAAGGATAGCACAAGTTCTAGCAGATTCCACTTGACTGGAGAGGGTTCAAATGCCGGTCCAGAGATGGATTGTGCATCTGTCATCAGAGGACTAGCCTGGCTGAACTCAAAGAGGATCATGACCAGATTAACCAAGGGGGATGAGAAGAAGAGGAATGGATTAATTTTTCAGACATAATTCTCAAAGATCTTCTACTAAGTTATAGACGGCTTGTGTCCCTCTAAACCAACCCATAGCTAAAAGGAATCCCTTCTATAAGACAGGATCATGGTAACAGAGTTCTAGACCTCAGAGGCCATCTTGTCCAATCAATTCTTTTACAGAGGAGGAAACTGAGGCCCAAGAAGATGAAGTAACTTGCCCAATGTTCCACAGGTGGTAAGTGACCAAGGGAGGATTTGAACCCAGGTCCTTTGACAGCAGTCTCTACTCAATCATTTTTTGTCATGAGTATTTTAATTTCATGTACAAACAATTTTTAATATTCATTTTTAAAATTTTTGAGCTCCAAATTCTCTCCCCTCCCCCCCAGACAGTAAACAATTTGATATAGGTTATACATGTGCAATCATGTAAAACATATTTCCAAATTAGCAAAAACAAACAAGAAAAAATAAAGAGAATTTTAAAAGTGGGTTTTGATTTGCATTCAGATTCTATCAGTTCTTTCTGTGGAGGCCACCACCTCATTAAAAAAATGTTTTTAGAACCAGCCCTGGATTCAGGAGGACTTGAGGTCAAATTCAGCCTCAGACACTTGACACTTACTAGCTATGTGACCCTGGGAAAGTCATTTAACCCCCATTGCCCCGCAAATAAAATAAAAAAATATATATATATATATGTTATGAACTTTGTAGACATGAAAAAATATATGAAAATTTCCTTATACATAGAAAAGAAAGAGAAGATTGTATGTGACACCTTAGATCTCTATTATACACAGTTTGGGATTTTTAAAAAATGTACCTTAAATTTAAACAATATTAATAAGACAACCATGGTGGTCTGCATTCCTTTCTGAGGTCCCTTTCTGTTCCCCTCTGTATTTTTATAATGTTTCACTGATGCTCTTTTCTTCTTTTCTATTTTCTTTTCTTTTGGTATGTCTATTGCTACCCCCTTACTCCCTCCCATAACCTTCTACTCTGAATCACTCCCCAGATAAAAGCCTTCCCTTGCAACAAATAAGTCCAGCCAAGGAAAACAGATACACTGGCCACATCCAAAAATGTCTGCCTCATTCTGCACTTACAGTCCACTGCTGGTCTGCAAAGATGAGGGTGGCATGATTCGTTATTGCTCTTCAGGTGTGGTTGCTAACCCCTTGTTTCCAAATGAGGAAACTGAGGCACAGAGAGATTAAGTGACTTGCCCTGGGTCACACGAGTCATTAGTGCCAAAGGTAGAATATGAACCAAGACCCTCAGACTCTAGAGTCAGTACTCACTGCTCTCCAGCGTGCTGCGTTTACTTGCCATACACCTGACAAACGGTATAGGGTTATCCATATGTATGACAAGTGGTCGTGCAGCCTCTGCATGTAGACCTCCAGCAAGGAGATGTCCTCCATTTGGGGACAGTTATTTTTGTTAGGAGGTTTTCCCTGCATCAAGACTAAGTCTCCCTTGGTGAAACAGTTCAATTCTATGCCATCTCCTTTTCTTGAGACTGTTCCCTCCTTATTATGCGCTTGGATCATCCCCACAATCCCCTGCCTTTACCCATATTCATGTGTTGCTGAATGAAGGTGGAAAATCATGAAACCGTACTGGCTGTGTCTACTACAAATTTATATCAGGTAACATCAACTGGGTCCTTTCTGAGGTAGGGCAACCCTTTTACAGGTCCCTAGTCAATTCATACCTAATCACTGTTAGTGACTTCAAAACCTTCTCATCCCTCCCCAAGCCTCCCATGGCTCCCCTTCCCCCTATCCTCTTGGCTGAGAACCTGCCTCATATTTCACTGAAAACATGAAGGCTGTTTGCCAGGAGCTCCCTTGTCTCTCTTCTTCCTCATCTCATTTCACTCACATGCCCTCTGCTGCTATATCCTCCTTCACTCTTGTCTCACTTAATGAGCTGGCTCTTCTCCTTGCCAAGGCAAACCCCCCTGCATGCACAAGTGATCCTATCCATCTTGTCTCCACCAGCAGATTGTCCCTTCTATCATTCTCTCTGCTGATCAGCTTCCATCTCTTCCTGTCTTCTGGCTGCTTCCCTACTGTCCACAAACATGTCCACATCTCTCCATCTTCACAAAACCCTCACTTATTTCACCATTTCTGCTAGCTAGCATCACCTGTCTCTTCTACCTTTGTGTGGTTAAACTCTCTGAGAAAGCCATCTACATTGAACACATCTACTTCCCTTCCTCTCATCTTTTCTTGGCTCTCTTGCCTTCTGGCTCCCAACATCACCTTTTGGTTTTTTGCTTGTTTGTTTTGGTTTGGTTTTTTTTGTCTTTTGTTTTTTGTTTTGTAAGGCAATGAGGGTTAAGTGACTTGCCAAGGTCATACAGCTAGTAAGTGTCAAGTGTGAGGCTGGATTTGAACTCAGGTTCTCCTGAATCCAAGGCCGGTGCTTTATCCACTGCGCCACCTAGCTGCCTCTCTCAACATCACCTTTCAACTGAAACTGCACTCTCCAAAGTAATCAATCATTTCCCAATGGTCAGATACAATAGCTTAGTTGCCAGAGAATGTTGCTGATTGGCTGAGCCTGAAAAGTTATAAAGACCTAATCTGTACCCTAAGAACTGAAACTAGAGATCAGTCTTCCTTAGCATACAAATGAATCTTTTTATTTATTTGTTTGTTTGTTTGTTTTTGAAGAGCAATGAGGGTTAAGTGATTTGCCCAGGATCACACAGCTAGTATGTGTCAAGTGTCTGAGGTTGGATTTGAACTCAGGTCCTCCTGAATCCAGGGCCTGTGCTTTATGCACTGCACCACCTAGCTGCCCACGAATGAATCTTTTTGCTTTTATGTTGGCCTCCTATGTGGGTCTGATGAACCACAGTCATCAGACCCCACTGACAGGTGTGTCTCTCCCAACCCTCTTTGTCCAAAGAATTCTGTAACACCAACTGTGTGTAACCTGGGGTTCAGTCATGGTGCCGGTTCTCTCTCATTTATGGGGAGAATGATTACATGGAGGCTAAAAATGTTGGCAAGAGCTTGGGAGAACTTCTTGCTCCTCATTTTGGGAGGACACACATGATTCCAGGCTTTTTTCAGAGAAAGACGCTGGAGAGAGAGAACAGGCTTTAGGAAGTAGTTGAGATGTAGAAGAGCCAGTGCCTCAACATGTCCCAGATTTCTTTTTTTCGTGAGGCAATTGGGGTTAAGTGACTTGCCCAGGGTCACACAGCTAGTAAGTGTTAAGCGTCTGAGGCTGGATTTGAACTCAGGTACTCCTGACTCCAGGGCCGGTGCTCTATCCACTGCGCCACCTAGCTGCCCCAACATGTCCCAGATTTCTAACTTGACTCCCTAAACACTTCAGGAAATCTTTTCTTGAGTAAAAATGTGTGCTCTCATTAAGAACTATGCCCAAAAGGCCATAGAACCCTTTGATCCAGTAATACCACTGCTAGGTTTGTATCCCAAAGACATCCCCCAAAAGAGAAAAAGACCTATTTGAACCAAAATATTTATAGCAGCTCTTTTTGTGGTGACTAAGAATTGGAAATCAAAGGAATGCCCATCAGTTGGGGAATGGCTAAATAAACCGTGGTATGTGATGGTGATGGAATATTGTGCTATAAGAAATAATAAGCAGGATGCTTTCAGAAAGGTATAGAAAGACGTGTATGAAATGATGTATAGTGAAGTGAGCAGAACCAAGAGAACTTTGTGCACAGAGACAGAAATATGGTTTGATGAAGAACTGTGAATGATTTGACTATTCTCAATAATACAATGATCCAAGACAATCCCAAAGGGCTATCGATGAAACATCCACCTTCAAAGAAAGAACTGATATTGATGGAACAGACTGAAGCAGGCTAGTTTTCACTTTCTTTCATTTTGTTTCCTTTTAATCAAGTTTTCTTGTACAAAATGACAAATATGGTAATGTTTTATATAATTACACATGTATAACCCACATCTGGTTCCAAAGGTTTGTCATACTGGGGTGGGAGTGGGGATAAGCTCCCACCCTCTATAAAATGCTCCAATGGTGTGCATCTCAAAAAGCCTCTGACAACTGAAGCCCAACTCCTGGCCTTCTCATGGCGGAACTGTTTCCACTAAGAGGAGAAGGGGCGAAGGCAAGTCACTGGTGCCTTAAAAACCAGTCGCTTCAAGCAGGTGGGGCTCATTAGCCTTGGCAGGCAACCCACCTAGGGGAAGGAAACCCTGATTTGAAACCTCCGCTGCCTTGCGGCTATACCCATATATGGGAAAGGCTTCGGGAATTAACCCCGAGGAAAAATCAGCAGTCAGAGTCCCTTAGGCAGTTGGATGTTGGACATCACATCCCTCTGGCAACTCCTGCTGGGCACTGGTGCCAAACTGTATCAGCTCTGCCTCTCCTTTGGATCCACCAATATCGAGGAGAGGGAAAACCTGCTGCATGGGCAACAGCTTGTTTTCCAAATTGATCTGGCCAGGCCAGTGCCCTGGAGAGGACACTCCAGCTACTCCTCATGGGGTAGATACAACACGGGACATGGCAGTTACCGGTTATAAGTCACTCAGGAGTTGTGGCCCCCATATCGGACTGCACAGCCACACTGTGGCCTGTGGCTCTTCAAGGCGCTGATCCATGGTCGTCCGAGACTGGTGGAGGCCTACTACTACTACTAAGCCACATCTGATTGCTTGTCACCTGGGGTGGGGGATAAAAATTGGAACCCAAAACTATAAATAAAAATGTTTATTACATTAAAAAATGTGTGTTCTCTCACACTCTCTCTCTCTCTGAACCTCTATCTCTGTCTCTCTTCCCCTCCCTCTCTCCTTTCCTTCCCCTTCTCTGTCCCCCTCCTTCTCCCTTCCTCCTCCTCTCTCTCTCTGTCTCTGTCTCTGTCTGTCTTTCTCTGTGTCTCTCCTCTCTCTTTCACCACTCTCCCTCCTGTCCTCCTCTCTCTCACATTCTCAACTGTATAACTTCTCTGATTTCTGTTTGCTCTCCAGATGAATGTATTTACACATTCCGTGATGGTATTTTGTGTAACTAATATTTGGCGGAAAACAGTCAAGCCTCTAGATAGAAGCGTGGGGCTCTCTTTTGCCATTAAGGGAGAGTGACAACCCAAAAATCACGTCTCCCAGGCTAATGATATTTAAGGGGCTCATAGGCGTCATTCTAGTCTGGTGCCCCATCCCTGAGAAGAGAAGCATCCAGCTCTAGCATCTCGCCCTAATTTCCTATCCCCCTCCAAGCAGGAATCAAGGTCTCCCTTTGTGAGAGGAGGGCAAGTTTCAGAGATATTCATGCCTCCCCTGGAACCTCATTTGGACAACCCATGTAGACATAAACATAATCGACGTGAGCAGCACACACCTTGCATGTGTTTAACATGAGCCCTTATTGTGTCTTTTTAAATTCACACAAGGGAAGGCTTAAGGTCTAATATGAGACACCTGGGAGCGAGGGTGGGGGATGGGAGCATAGGGGGGAGGTCATGGAGGAGGGGAGGATACAATCTGGGTGGGGGAGGAGCAAAATCTGAGGTACAATCTAACTTCAGGCCATGACTAGGGATAGGAAGGAACCCAGTAATGGTTCTATGGAGAGGCTGCCCTTGACCTAGGCACACCAGTTTCACCAGCTCTCCATCAGTCCCCACCAACTGCCAACTACCTGCCACCTACAGAGCAGGCAAAGCAGCCTAGTTGAAATAAAGCACCCTGATGGAGAGACAGGAGATGTGCACGCCAGGGGGTCAAACCACTGCCATCATCTTGACCACCATCTCCCCTCAGATGCCAGTGGAGACAGCCTGGGTTTAGACCTTAGAATCTTGGGGGGAGCCATGTTTCCAACCCAGAGCCTAATGCCCCTGGGAAGTACCTGCCCCTGTGCAGACACAACCTGGCAATGACTCCTACAGCCAGTCATCGTATTTTAGCAGTAGAAATGGGCATGAAAGAAGAAGCAGGACCATCTGCTTTGCCCCTGCCCCACCGAGGACCAGGGGACCTCCCCCTCTGATTTGCAGCTGTCTCCCCCATTCAAATGTGAGCTCCTGAAAGGCAGAAGGGCCTGTCTTAATTTCCTACATGTATTCCCAGCACTTACCACAATGCTTTCCCTATAGTAAAACGCTTAATAAATGTTTATTAATTTCTTCTCCTAGTAGGCTGGGGTCCCATCACCTTCCCAAGGCTCCATTACACTGGTGCCTGTCATGGGTTCTAGAGGGAGGGGGCAGGTTTTCGCTCATGTCAGATGGGCCTCCCATCTCTACTGGCAAAGGTAGGAAGATACCAGGGATTGGCCAGTGAGGCCCTAGAACATGGCATGGAAATTTCCAGAAAAGGACAAGGGCATGGAACCCTAACAATACCAAGAAAACAGAAGAAGCAATCTGCCACCAGGGAGCTTGATGGGCCTCAGGAAGACCCAAGAAATCAGATGGCTGGTAAGGAGGGCCAGCTGGAGCCCCCCACACACCTCTCTTGCTCTGGGGACCCCTAAGCTTCTCCTAAAACAGCTGGGATTATGTAAGCATCGTTGGTTGCTACATCCCACTGTTGACTTATGCTGACCTGGGCGGGAGTAAGGCCCAGTCACGGTAAGCTGGTGGCCAAGGTAGAGGAGGATTTTGTCAAGGACTTTGGTCTAGTCTTTGCCAACTCTCTTAGTAACAGCCCCAAAACAAGGCCACACAGTTTGGGCCAGATGAGGGCCGCCCCATCCCCTGTTGGTAATATGTAGCCATAGTGCCTAAGTGCTGAATCAACAAAAAGTGAACAAACACTTCAAGCAGGGCGGGGACTGATTGGATTGTGAGGGCTGGGGCTCGTGAATGTACAGGGATTCCGTGTCTTTATAAAACTCGATTGGAGAAAATGGAATTTCAAGAGGGACCCAGTTCTTTCAACTCGGCGCCTGTGGCATTTTCAGCTTTCTGTGCTAGGATACAAGGGGAGGAGGAGGCAGGGAGCAAGGAGCCAGGAGTGATGGCCATGTGCCAGGCAACATGCTAACACTTTGCAAAGAAAGGGAAATTTAATAGGATGGAGATAGAGCCAAGTTCAAGGGTCTAGTGGGGTTCTGGGTCTAGCTCTGCTTCAAACTTGCTGTGTGCCCTGGAGCAAGTCATTGGCCCTGCTTGTTGGTCCTTTGTTTTTTCATCTGCAAATTGAGGACTGGACTAGGAGGTATCTACAATTCCTTCTGGCAGGGGCAGTCCAAGTTCTAGGTTCTAAGCCTCCTCCCAACTCTGCCACCCCCTGTTCTAAGGGTCCTCCCAATTCTAACATTTCCTGTTTTAGGGTCCTCCCAGCTCTGACATTCCCTGTTCTAAGCCCCATCCCAGCCCTGACACCCCCTGTTCTAAGGCCCATTCCATCCCTGACATTCCCTGTTCTAAGTCCCATCCCAGCCCTGACATTCCCTGTTCTAACCCCCATCCCAGCCCTGATGTTCCATGTACTCTCATAATCCTGTTTACACTAATGCCTCAGTTTCCTAATTTTGAGGCTTGTCCCAGAGAATGCTGACACTGTCCCTGCTCTGGTCCTTGTCTACCCTTCTAGCTTTATTACCCTCAGTTCCCCATTAGGAGCCCTTCGAACTGGTCAGTGTAGTCTCTTCACAATCCCCCAGACATACCTTGTGCTTTCCTGCCTCCACATCTTTGTTCTCATTGGTTCACACCAACCCCCCACATGGATGCCCTCCCTGCTGCCTCCCCATTACACCTACATCTCCTCCTGTTAAAATTGAGCCCATCCTGCAGGGCTCAGGTAAAGAAGTCACTTCCTCTGAGAAGCCTTCCCTGTCCACTCCAGCCAAATGTGAGCTTTCCATCCTCAGAACTCCCTTTTTTATACTATTTATGAGCTCTTATCCCATCTGCCTTAATGTAACTGTTTGTGTCCCTCTGTTATCTCTTCTATCAGATTCAGCTTCTGGACACCTCCTGGTGTCCTTCATGATGCCTTGTACAAAGGGGGTGGGGGAGGGCAGCAGTGTGTGGTAGTGGAAAGAATGCTGGAATTAGAGTGTCTGGGTTTAGGGGCAGCTAGGTGGAATGGTGCATAGAGCACCCGCCCTGGAATCAGGAGGACCTAAATTCAAATCTCACCTCAGTCATTTACTAGCTGTATGACCCTGGGCAAGTCACTTGACCCTGATTGCTTATTTTTTTAAAAGAGTAACTAGGTTTAATCCTGACTTTGCCATTTACTTCTTGCGTGACTGTAGGCAAATCACATAACCTCTCCAAAGCCTCAATTTTCTCATTTGTGAAATAAGGCAGGTGGACTAAATGACTTTCTAAAGTCTCTCTTGGATCTAAATCTACGAACCTCATGATCCCAGAGGGTGCTTAGGAATTAGTCTCTGAGTCATTAGAATCACCTCCACAGGGGGCTGTGGAGCTTCTCCTGGGAGCCCACCCCATCCTGGGGCAGCCCCTTCAGCTTTGCCGCAGCTCTCCTTGTTAGGAAGCTTTTCCTGCCCCAAACTTTCACCCATGGCTCCTGGGTCTGTCCTCTGATGACAAGGAGCCTCTGGCTAGTGAAAAAGGCTCCTTCTGATTCTTCTTCATGCCAAATATCCCCAGTTCTTTCTATCTTTATGTGACACGGTTTCCAGTTTCCCAACCAAAGGGGGTAATTCTTCTGTGGAACCTGTCTGACTGAAAGAGAGAGATGGAAGAAATCTTGGCTCTTGATTCCTGAGTGCTCTTGTGGGATTGAAAAAAAATGCACTTGGGTGGGGTTGAGGATCATTCAAGAAGAGATGGGGCACATAGTAAGCATTTAACAAGCAAGGTATAGCTCATGTTAGTATCCCCACTGCCTCCCAATAGAATGTAAGCTCCTTGAGTGCTGGGCAGCTTTGCATTTGTCTTTGTAGCCTAATGCCATGCTTCAGACAAAGTAGCTGGATGACCTCTTATTGGAGATGTTATAGGGAGGATTCTTGATCAGATGTGAGTTGGACTAGGTGCCCTCCCAGGTCTCTTCTAAGTCTGAGATCCTTTGATTCTAGAATCATTTAGTACAACCCTCCCTGCTGCCCCCACTCCATTTTACCCAGAAGTTATTTACCCAAGGTCATACAATTAGTAGGAGGGAAAACTAGGACTCAAACCCAAGTGTTTTGATTCCCTTCACCCCAACTTCTTATCCCCAACCCAAAGTATTTTGCCTCTTCCCCGCTCAGAGAAGTCCCCCTCACTTCTCCTAGTCCTGGGAGGCCCCGATGACCCCAGCTACCTCACCTTTCTCACCCTGCCCCCACCCAACAACCACCCCTGGCTTCTTGGCTTCTCCCCAGGTAACTTGGGGCCTTTAATTAAAGGGATTAGGGAGAGGAAAAGAGACTGGTGAGAAAACAGTTGGGGATTAGAGGAGGGTTGGAGGGGGAAAGAAGGAACCCAATATATTGGCTAAGCTCCGGCTTCACAAGGAAGTGAGTGGGAAGGAGGAAGGATGGAATGTGACTTGGGGGAGGGGTGCCAAGGGGCTTGGAGGAGACCAGGCCAGCGAGCCAGGGACCCTGAAGCCTTTGAGAGCAGCAAGCCACGGTGCTAGAATTAAGGCTGTTTGTGGGCCAGGGCAGGTTGGGGCCCAGAATACAGTAGTATAAGACAGGAAAGGACAGGGAAGGAGAAGAGAGGACAGGATAGGATGCTATCCAATAGCATATAATACACGATATGATACAGGGAGATACAATATAACCCAATATGACTCGCTCACCAAGCATCTGCTGTTTGCTATGTGTCAGACATTGTGCTGAGAGCTGGCAGTCTATGGCGCCTCCTTCATGCCTTTATTAAGCTTGGTGGTGGCCTCTGTTCTCAGGGAGCTTTCACAGTCTAGGAAGGGGATCGTCACCTGCCCAGGCAGCTCGCATTCACGCTCACACTGAGCACGGGCTCAGAGGGACAAAACAAAGTGCTCTGGGAATCCTTCTGAGGCAGTCACCGCATCTCCTCTGTCTGGGGAATAGAGGGACTTTGGGGGGGGGTCTGGTATCTGGACAAGTCTATCATTTCATCCATAAAGGGACTTCCCAAGTATGGAAATTACCATCACAGAATTCACCTGCTCTAGTTAATTGTCTTGAGAGTTACCTAAGGCACTGAGAGGTTACATGACATACCCAGGATCACCTGCCAGCAGGTGTCTGAAGTGGGACTTGAACCCAAGGCTGGTTGATCCAGTACACCATGCACTGCTCTAAAGGATAGCATAGGGAAGTGGAATGGGAGAGCTGGGAGGGGCCTAAGGATAGGGGATTTCAGGGCTGGGAGGGCCCTTAGAACTGGAGATGTCAGAGCTGGGAGGGCCCTTAGAACTGGGGATGTCAGAGCCGGGAGGAGCCTTAGAACTGGGGATGTCAGAGCTGGGAGGACCCTTAGGACAGGAGATGTCAGAACTGAGGGAGGGAGGAGCCTTAGAAGATCACGTTTCATGTGGGATGTTACAATAAGAAGGGGCCATATGTATAACTCAGAATATAGAAAATCTGAGCTTGAAGCCCAGGGTCCTGAGAAGATAGTACACAGCATGTTAGAACCAACACAAACCTTAGAAACAACTTACTGGAACCCTGCCATATAGATAAGAGGTCACTGAGGCCCACGGATGGGGAGGGACTTGTCCAAGGTCACACTGAGCCAGAGCCAGGCCTGGGCACCAGGCAGGTCTCCAGATAACCAGGGCCAGTGGGTAGGAGTAGCAATCACTGAGGTCCCTGACCCCTGGGTGAGGCTATTTTCCCCTAAAAAGCTGGCCAGGGTCTCTCTGAACCTCAGCCCGGCTGTCTCCTTTCCAAACTATTCCGTAAATCAGTAAATCTCCTTTTGTTAAGTGGCAGTGTCTCGTTTCACTTCAGCCCTGCACCTAAATGATTTCAAGGGCCCTAAGTCAGACCTGGCCCAGAACGGGCCCAGCACTGTTCCCCTTGGGCTCAGAAGACAAACTTCAGCCAGCCCAGCCTCATTGGGATTCCCTGTTCCCAGTGCAACATTCCACCCTGAAGATGGACATCCTCAGCCCTCCTGTCCCATCCAGCTGGGCCAGGGCCTTGAACCCAAGATCCCTGACTCACATTTGTCTGAGGGCCCAGCCAGGGGGGTGGCAGGGAGCTGGGGGAGAGGGGAGGAGGATGCACACTTAATCTCAATTATGTAAGATGTGGCGGGGGCGCTGAGCCAAGGAGGGGGCCGGGCTTGGAGGCCGGCCCAGAAGAGCTGGCAAAAAGCTGGGCTGCCCTGAGTTGGCCCACGTCGGGCCTGGGATCCTCCTGGAAGGCTCAGGAGAAGAGACAGCCAGTCACCATGAGCGGGCGAGTTGGGGACCTGAGCCCCAAGCAGGCAGAGGCTCTGGCTAAGGTGAGAGAGATCCTTCTCCCTACTCAGGGGCCCTGGTCACGTCCCCAGGACAGCTGCCTGAGTGGGGTTATGGGAGATCCCAGGTAACCCTGGGGGAGAGGGGTGAGGGGAATAGCCCAGGCCTATGGAGAGAAGACCAGGCTTTGAGTCCCTATGGCTCTGTGACCCCTCTTAGGGCCTCAGGTTTCTCATCTATGAGATGGGGATAATAACCCCTGATGCCTACTACAATTCAGAACTGGAATGGACGCCTAACCCATTTGCCCAGCCAGGGGATTCTGCCTAAGGTCTGCTATGACTAGGATTCAGCATCTTTCCTTTGTGAATGTGAAGGGGTCCATCCATAGTCAGTCAGTAAGCATTTATTGAGCACCTGCTGTGTTCCAGGGACTCTGCTAGGTACAAAGAGGCAAAAGACAGTCCCTGCCCTCAAGGAGCTGATGCTCTAATGGGAGAGAAGGTGGAAGCACCAGGCTCTGGGCAGGATGAAAAGGGAATAATGAACAGAGGGGAGACACCAGAATTAGGAGGGGTTCGGAAAGGCTTCCTGTAGACGGTGAGATTTCAGCTTCACCATACAGCTGCCAAAGAGGTCCGGAACACAAAAAAGGTGAAGAACCCCTGATCTGGTCCAGCTCCCTCATTGGACAGGTCAGGAAACCGAGGCCCAGAGAGAGGAAGGGGCTTTGCCAAAGGTAGAGAGCTCAGGAGAAACAGAAAAGGGTTTGAGCCAGCTCATTCAGACTCCCTACCCAGACCCCCAAGCCAGTGTTCTTTCCACACACACACCCAGGGGTCTTTCTGCCAAGGAAGAGGACAGGATTTCCCAGCGCCACATTCCAAGTCAACTGAGAGAGTCTGAAATGGGTCCTTGGTGAATGCATCCAGACCCATAACTAGGAGGGGCCAACAGAGCTTTGACAAGGCTGGAAACTACAAGGGTGCCAGCAACAGTATCCTGGGGTGTGCTTCCTCCCCATCCTCTCCTGCCCTGGCATGGGCTAGTGGCCATGCTTCACTCCAATCAGAAGCCATCCTTCCTCCTCCAATGTCCCCTAGTCCCTCACTGGCACCCTCTAGCTGCCATCCCTAGCCACAGTCCTTCAGGAGAATAGAACTGTACCACCCCCCTCCCCTGGATGAGCCCCTCTCTGATGCCTACCCTACACACACACACACACACACACACACACACACACACACACACACACACACGCACACACCGCTGCTTGGTGGTCCCAGGATTAAAAATCAATTTTGATGGCTCTGGAAGACAAAAAAACAAACCGAAGGAATGGTTTATGACAGCAGTAGTGTAGCAGAGGGGGTGGAAGGACCGGCCTTGGAGTCAGGAAGATCTGGGTTCAAATCCTTCCTCTTCCTGGCAGATACCTGTTGTGGAACCATGGACAAATTATGAGTCTCCTCAATGCCCTAAACTAGTCCAAGGCCTTGGAACCATTGCTTCATTTCCCTGGATCCCTCTCTTTGTCCATCACATGAGGAGGTTGGACTCCATAGTCTTTGAGGTCACTACCCGCTTTCAATCCAGGACCCTAACTTCCTTAGTGGAAGGACTCCCCACACTGGGAGCTCCCCACACCAGTAAAATCACACGCCCAGAACAACAATAGAAATGTCTATGGTACTTTACAGGTCTTGCAGATGGTGTCTCATTTGGCTTTCGTAATCTTCCTAAGAGGCAAGGGGTTCAAGCATTCCTGCATTCCAAGGCAGTTAGAATGTGTTGGGACCTCAAAGACCATTGACTTAATAATCATCCTAGGTTGTGCCTAAAGAAACTGAAGCCTAGAAAGAACTGCCCCATTTTCCAGATTAGTCAACTGGTGCTCAGAGAGATTAAATAATTTACCTGGGAAGTGTCAGAAGTGGGACTTGATCCCAGGCCTTCCAGATGTGAAGCCATTACTCCCTCCACTATACCAGTGGTCTCCAAGCTTTTTTTGATAGCTCACTTCTAGTAATATATATATCCCTCAATATATGTATGTATACTTCTTCCAAAGTTGTACTTATGTACTCCATTTTCTTTTCTTTTTTTTGCTATTGGGGATTTTTGGGATTTTTTGCAGGGCAATGAGGGTTAAATGACTTGCCCAAGTGTCAAGTGTCTGAGGCCAGATTTGAATTCAGGTCCTCCTGAATCCAGAAGAAGTGCTTTATCCACTATAGCGCCACCTAGCTGCCCCTCGTGTACTCCTAAAATAATAATTAGTAACATAATAAGTTACAAAAATAGAAATGAAGAAGAATGAGATAAAGATGGAATAATATTTTGGAAATATTTTACTCATTAATGGTACAAAACTCCTTTTTGTTCTCCTCCAAAACATTGTCATTAGTAACAATGTTTTTAGCTATGGCACTGTAATTGAATATGGCTTTGATATTGTAAAATATTGGTTTAATACTTTTATTAAATGAGAGAATACTTGTAAAGCATTTAGCTTAGTGACTGGCACACAGTAGGCACTTAATGAATACTTGTTCCCTTCCCTCACTTTGGAATCAGTGATTCCAAGGTCATTTGGTTCTAAATTCAGTTTCTTCCAATATCTGGGGGGAGGGGGTTTGTTTTGTTTTTTTGTTTTGTTGTTTTTTAGTGAGGCAATTGGGATTAAGTGACTTGCCCAGGGTCACACAGCTAGTGAGTGTTAAGTGTCTGAGGCCGGATTTGAACTCAGGTACTCCTGACTCCAGGGCCGGTGCTCTATCCACTGCACCACCTAGCTGCTCCCCAATATCTGGTTTTAATGATTGTCATGGTTGATAAGGATATTTCTCAAAGCTATGTCAGTCAATTAATAAACATTTATTAAGCAACTACTATGTGCCAGGTAAGTGGTCCAAATGGAAGAATCGTATCATTGGCCAGGCTTGCTAAACCATGATACTCATTTTTTCAGTTCCTATCTACCAATCATGTAAAGGTTTTTGATGAAATTTACCAAGTCCATTTCCTTCTTTCCTGATGTCAATCGGCTGATGCTTACAAATTAATGGGAAGAGGTGGGTACAGGGCTCTAGTCTCAGCACCTGGCAAGGTTGAAGTATGGGGATTAAAACTGTCTAACCTACAATAAAAGAGACTGAGGCAGAGCTCTGAACCAATAGCACTTTTCGGGGGTGGGGGGCAGGGCAATGAGGGTTAAGTGACTTGCCCAAGGTCACACAGCTAGTAAGTATCAAGTGTCTGAGGCCAGACTTGAACTCAGGTCTTCCTGAATCCAGGGCCGGTGCTTTGTCCTCTGCACCACCTAGCTGCCCCCTCAATAACTTTATTAAAGGGATCATTGTCCCCTCTAATGAAGTGGTGCTCAGATCTTCCTCACCATCTTGGATACCCCCTTCTCCCAGGGCCTTATCTTTATAACGTTTGATACCAGATGTAACACCTTATCATTCTAAAGAGGTTTCACAAAGTATAGAATCCTATTGGTTGGTAGATCTTGCTTGAAAGGCAAAAAAAATGATGCTTCAGCTAGAAATGGTATGTCAGTGGGGGAGGGGGAACATAGAGGCATCTCCACCAACTACGTGGTCACAAGATGGTCACTTGCTCGTGTGGGACAAGAGAGAGTGGTCTGCAGGTACCAAAATAAGTTGGAAGACTCTCTATGTAATTGAATTACCTCCGCCACACTGGGCTTGGGCCACCAGGACAAGGAGAAACAAGGTGGAGGGCCTCTAGTTAGCTTCCTATGATGAAGCAAGTGATCTTACAACCCTGTAGTTCAATGGGAGTCACAGCTCTGGATCCTAATATACAGAATGTATTATCACTACCCCTATGGAACCTTATCAAACTGATCAATACTGATTGGAATAGAGGAGGGGTCCAAAGGAATTCTTTCTCACAGAGGCTGAGGGGTCTCTTGGACTCCAGAGTTCTAAGTTGAAGCAAGTTGAGCTGATTGGGTGTCCCCACTAAATCCATTCTCAGTATGGTGACCCCCCCAGCACCAAGGGTCACCAGGCTGCCTAAAGCGGGGTAGAAAGCCCAAAGTCAGAAATGGGCCAGGTCCAGGTTCCCATACGAACAGCTCAATACTGGGCTAGACCTATGGATATCCCATGCACTTCCAGCTTGGGCCAGAGAGAGACCTAGTCTTTTTCTTTCTTTCTTTCTTTCTTTTTTTTTGGAGACCTAGTCTTTAAAATAAAAATCATCACTTAATTGGAAAGCGTTGCTTTTTTCATATTTCCAACAAATTCAGTGGGTTTGAAACCCACTGAAATTCCTCATCTGAGAGATTTTTTAACAGGTTAGAAAATTCTGTTTCCAAGTTGTTTACACATGCTGATGTGACACAGTTTGTAGGAGACTCACCTGCACAGCTTTCAGTAACCCAGAAAGGAAAGGGAGGTAAGTCTACTGGAGAAGAGTGTGATCGACAGAGCAGCAACAGCTGCAGAGAGGTCAAGAAGGATTATGAATGAGAAATGCCCATTGGATTTGGCAATTAAGAGACCACTGGTCCCTTTGGAGAAGGCAGTTTCAGTTGGGTTAGGAGGCAGAAAAACTGGGAACTTGGGACATATGTCATCCACTCCATCGTGCCTGACCTTCCAACGCTACTCACTGTTTCCCACTGGGGAAGAGGACACAGATTGGATGGGGATCAGGAGGTGGGGGTGGTAGTGTTTGCCAGAAGAAACTGAGACTTCAAAGCCATGTCTATTAACCCTGTACTTGCAGCCAAGACCCTTCGGCCTCTGCCTTTGCAGAATGAAGTCCAGGAGTCGGGTCAGGGGTCCATCCAGAACCCCTGCCTCACCTCTTGTGACTGTCACTTCTCAGCCCCGGGGGTCCAGCATATGGGACTCTGAGTCCATCCCAGCCAATGGAAGTGACATGGAAGGGCTGATGCCTCAGGATTGGATGTGACTGGCCCCAAGTGGGGCCACGCCTGACCCACCTATCTCTCTCCACAGTTCCGGGAGAACATTCAGGACATACTGCCTAATGTCCCCAACCCTGACGAGTATTTCTTCCTGCGCTGGCTCCGAGGTGAGGAGGGAAGTTAAGGGAGCAGCAGGATCATAATATGTCCACCAGGGGGTGCTGTGGTGTCAGGTTAGCAACACGGACATTTGGGCAGCATTAAAGTATCTCCCCACGTGACCCCAGACCCATCTTATTGACGATGACAACAATCATGTGGATGAGGATGGCGATGAAAGGGGCCAAGGCAGACATGTTAATTGTAAATGTGAATGATCCTTCCCTCATCACCCCAGACATTTTTCTAGCTTATTCCAAACAACAGGATCATAGATTTAGAGACAGAAGAGGCCTTAGAGATCATGTCAATCAATCCTCTCATTTTTCAGATGGGGAAACTTTGGCACAACTCAGAGAAAGTGTCTTGCCCCAGATCACATAGGCAGAATTCGAACACAGGGCTTCTGATTATGTATATCCACTGCCTTTAGAACTGCACCCTCTTTTCAGGGAGTTTTTCAGGGTGAAGACATGAAGAAAGACATCCGGGTGGAAGCAAACTCTATGGCCCCTACTGTCCATTCATGCATATCTAGGGGGTGGGAGGGAGAGGTGATGTCTTGCCCTTATAGATGCCCTGGAAAGAAGTCCTTGATGTGGAGTCAGAGGACCTGAGTTCAAAAACTGGCATTTGCTGATCTGACAGGCTAGATAATAATCTACATAAAGCATGTCCAGGGACAATTTAGGGGAGCAGAAATCCCAGTGCTGAAATTGGAGTCAAGAGAGCCCTGGGTTTGAATCCCAACTTACCAGCCATGTGGCCCTGGGTAAGTCACTGTACTTCTCTGATACTTAATTTTCCCATCTGTCAAAGGGGGGGAGCAAATTCTTGCACCCCGATTTCAGAGTTATGAAGAGGATTCTTACCCTTAAAATGGCCTAGAAATGCCTGCTGTAATGGCCAAAATGCTTTGTAAATTGTAAAGTACTCCATGATGCTAGTCTTTTAGGATAGGAAAACAAGAATGAGGAATTGGGGATTTCATTAGCACACAGGACTTCCTGGTGGAGATATTCCCTCTCTCAGTGGATCTTCTCTGTATCTCCTAGTCTTAGAGGAATGTCTAAGAGGCTGTGACTTGTCCAGGGTCACACAGCCTGTATAGAATCAAGTCTGCCCAGGCCTGAGACTGGCTCTCTACCCACTGCACAACACCATCTCTGCTCCCTACCGCGATGACGACTGTTTTCTTCTCTTTCCCTAATCATTCTTTTTTTTCCACATAAAAGTATTTTATTATTTTCTAGTTACATGTAGAGACAGTTTGCAACATTTGTTTTTATAAGATTTCTAGTTTCAACTTTTCTCCCTCCCTCTCCTCCCTCCCCCCTCCTCAAGACAGCTAGCAATCTGATATAGGTTATATATGTACAATCACATTAAATATATTTCTGCATTAGTCATGCTGTGCAAGAAGAATCAGAGCGGGGCAGCTAGGTGATGCAGTGGATAAACCACCGGCCCTGGAGTCAGGAGGACCTGAGTTCAAACCCGACCTCAGACACTTAACACTTACTAGCTGTGTGACCCTGGGCAAGTCACTTAACCCCAATTGCCTCACCAAAAAAAAAAAAAAAAGAAGAATCAGAGCAAAAAGGAAAAACTTCAAAATAGAAAAACAAAAAAAAATAGAGATAGTATATTTCAATTTACATCTAGATTCCATAGTTCTTTTTTTTCTGGATTTGGAGAGTATTTTCCATCATGAGTCCTTTGGAACTATCTTGGACCATTGTATTGCTGAGAAGGGTCAAGTCTGTCACAGTTGATCAACACACAATGTTGTTGATACCGTGTACGATGTCCTCCTGGTTTTGCTCATCTCACTCAGCATCAATTCATGTAAGTCCTTCCAGGTTTCTCTGAAATCTGCCTGCTCATCGTTTCTTACAGCACAATAGTATTCCATTACATTCACATACCACAACTTGTTCGGCCATTTCCAAATTGATGGGCATCCCCTCAATTTCCAATTCCTTGCCACCACAAAAAGAACAGCTATAAATATTTTTGTACATGTGGGTCCTTTTCCCTTTTTTATGATCTCTTTGGGAAAAATACCTAATAGTGGTATTACTGGGTCAAAGGGTATACACAGCTTTATAGTCCTTTGGGCATAGTTCCAAATTGCTCTCCAGAATGGTTGGATCCGTTCACAGTTCCACCAACAATGCACTAGTGTTCCAATTTTTCCACTTCTCCAACATTTATTATTTTCCTTTTTTGTCATATTAGTCAATCTGATAGGTGTGAGGTGGTACCTCAGAGTAATTTTAACTTGCATTTCTCTAATCAATAGTGATTCCTTAATCATTCTTGTCTTTACATATTCACCCCATCAGCTCGAAACTTTGACTTGCAGAAGTCAGAAGCCATGGTCCGCAAGGTGAGTCTCCCCATCTCCACCAGTTGGCTCATGCCCCTACTCCTGCCCATGCCCATACAATTCTTGGCATCTTAGTCTTTCCCAAGCTCCTCTAAACCTGGCCTGGCCTCACAGACCCTGCCTGTTGTCTCTGTCTAGTATATGGAGTTCCGGAAGAACATGGACATTGATCACATCCTCGATTGGCAACCCCCAGAGGTAAGCATCAAGCAATACCGCCCAAGCAGCCCTTGAATCCCAGGGTGCCTACTGAAGGAGGGGGCAGAGCCATGGAAGCAGGCAAAATGTATTCATGCATTCACTCATTCACTCCACAAATATTTGTTAATCAATTAAAAATAATGATATGCTTTATGTTATTGCACATATATGAACTATATCAGACTGCTTTCTGTCTCAGGGCAGGAGAGGGAGGGAGGGTTAGAATTGGGAACTCAAAACTTTTTATGTCAAAAAATTATTTTAATATATAATTGGGGGGGCGGCTAGGTGGTGCAGTGGATAAAGCACCGGCCCTGGATTCAGGAGTACCTGAGTTCAAATCCGGCCTCAGACACTTGACACTTACTAGCTGTGTGATCCTGGGCAAGTCACTTAACCCCCATTGCCCCGCAAATATATATATATATATATATATATATATATATATATATATATATATATATATATATAATTGGGGAATATGTATACACATGAATATACATATACATACATATACACATAGACATATATATGAGTTAAAAGCATGCTGGGCTCAAAGGCAGAAGACCCGGGTTCAAATTCTAACACTCTTATCATAGGCAAGGTTCTGCATCTCTCTGGGTCTCTGTCCCCAGCTGTGAAATGGGGATGGTGGTGTTGGCACTAGTTACACTGTCGAGCAAATCCCTTTGGGCCCTGTAGGAGGCTGGAGAAATGTGAGCTGCTATTATGGAGCACCCTCTGTATACATGGCTGAGTTGTGTGATCTGTATCCTTGGGGAGAACACCTGCATGGAGGAGAACACAGACCACCAGACACCCTACGGCCCCTAATCTGTACCACACACCACGGGGCCCTTAGAGATTGTTGAGTCCAGCCCCCTCGTTTTACAGAGGAGGAAACTGAGGCCCAGAGAAGTATCATAGCTTTAGAGTCAGAAGGGACTCTGGAGATCGATTCCCATCCTCTCCTTTTACTGAAACACAGAGAAGGGGAGTGATTTGGCCAGGGTCACAAATCGAGGCCAAGATTAGGTGCTCCAAGGCCCAGGTGCTGAGCTCCACCACCTCTGATCTGGGGCCCTGCCCACCCGGTATCTACCCAGGTGATCCAGCAGTACATGCCAGGGGGCCTCTGCGGCTACGATCGGGATGGCTGCCCCATCTGGTACGACATCATTGGTCCCCTTGACCCCAAGGGGCTCCTCTTCTCAGTGACCAAGCAGGACTTTCTCAAGGCCAAGATGCGGGACTGTGAGCGCATCCTACGTGAGTGTGACCTGCAGACTGAGAAGGTGAGGCCAGAGGCTAGGGGTGGGACCCAGAAGGAGCAGCAACTTCATTGGGAAATGAGAGGGAATGTGAGGGCCAGAAGTCATATGTGTGTGTGTGTGTATGTATACTTATATATATATATATATATATATATATATATACACACACACACATGTACACACACACACACACATATATATATATTTCTTCATCCTATTTCTTCATCCATAAAGTGAAGGGTTAAATGGTCTTTAAAGTTCCTCCCAGCCCTGACATTCCCTGTTCTGAGGCCCCTCCCAGCTCTGACATCCCCTGTTCTAAGGCCCCTCCCAGCTCTGACATCCCCTGTTCTGAGGCCCCTCCCAGCTCTGACATCCCCTGTTCTAAGGTCCTTCCTTGCTCTGACATTTCCTGTTCTAAGGCTCCTCCCAGCTCTGACATTCTCCATTCTAAAGGCCCTCCCAACAGCTGCCCCTCTCCTGTGCCTCCGAGGGCTGCTACCTCTCTGCCTCCCCTCCCCACCCGACCCCGCCGGGTGCAAAGCCTCCTAGGAGCTGCTCAGCAGATCCTCCCTCCTCTCCCCGCAGCTTGGGAAGAAAATCGAGACCATCGTGATGATCTTTGATTGTGAGGGGCTGGGGCTGAAGCACTTTTGGAAGCCCTTGGTGGAAACCTACCAGGAGGTGGGTAAGGCTGCCCAGGCAGTGCCAGGGTGTCCCGCTAAGTCAGCAGCCATCCCCAACAACTATGTGGTCCCTGGGAGCTATGCCGTTTCAAGAGCAGAGTATGATCCATGGTAGAGTCAAAAATCTCTTGTTTTTTTTTTTTTTAATGGAGAGATAATTTGGTCAGGTAGGAGAGCTGGGCTTGGATTGAGAATCTGGGGTCAAATCCTGCCTCTGACACCTTCTGCCTTGTAACTTTGGAGAAGCTGCTTCATCTTCCTGGGCTTGTGTTCTCATCTATAAAATGGGATTAAGAGAATGAATAGGGCAGCTAGGTGGCACGGTGGATAAAGCACCAGCCCTGGATTCAGAGAGAGAGAGAGAGAGAGAGAGAGAGAGAATGGATAGAGATGACCTCATAGCTAGAAAGACCTGAGTTCAAGTCCTGATTTGTACCCACCTAATACTGTGACCTTGAATAACTCATTTCACTTTTCAGTGTAAATTCCCAAAGATTATCTGTTACTGAGAAAGTGAGCCTGAGATCAGAAGGAAGCATAAAAGTCATGGAGTCAGTCCAAACCCACCCTTTTTTGCACAGGAGGAAACTGAGGTTAAGTGAATTGCCCACAGCCACACAATTACAAGTATCTGAGGAACCATGGAAGTTTAACTCCAATCTAGTGTGCCCTGTCCACTGCATCATGGTGCTGACCTACCAGTAAAATCACAAGACCAATCCTTATCTTTATCCATAAAATGAGGTTGAAAGACAGAATCACCATAGATGGGAAATTGGCCTTGAGTCAGGAAGACCTGGACTAAAATCAAGTCACTTAACCTCTAATTATCATTGCATTCCTACCCCTCTCTCCCCTCCAGACTTAAACATTGCCTGTCATAGAAATTTTGTTTGGTAACACAGCTAGGGGGCACCATAGTGCAAAGTCTTGGACCTGGAGTTGGGAAGATTTGAATTCAAATCTTGCCTCAGACACTTACTAGCTGTGTGACCCTGAACAAGTCATTTAACCTATATCTGCCTCAGTTTCCTCGTCTGTAAAGTGGGAATAATAACGATAGCACCTACTACCTCCCAGGGTTGTTGTGAGAATTAAATGAGATAATAAATTGTAAAGTACTTACCACAATGCCTGGCACATAGTAGGTACTATAGAAATGCTAGCTATTATTCTTAGTAGGAACAGAATTTGAGTCTAGGTCCCCTGATCTTAAATCTAGCACTCTTTGCCTTTTATCGGTGTCTCACAAGGCTGAGAGATTTCACCCACATAGTCTGGGACAGAGAGCTGTCCCTGGGCTGTACCCAAGGAGGGCTGGGTATGGGGAAAGGGAAGCCTCCAAGATATGGAAGGATTTGCCTTCCAAGATGCCCTGATTCTGGCTTTCAGGAACTTCTGAGCTGGGAGGGATGGAGTGAAAGGGACCAGGTATGACCAGGAGCCCAGGGAAGGGGGCTGTACAGAGTCTAAGGGGCACCTACCTTGACTCCACAGTTTTTCAGTCTTCTGGAAGAAAACTACCCGGAGAGGCTGAAGTTCATGCTCATTATAAAGGGTAAGTCTGACCACACCCTACCTTCAGAAGCCAAGAGCCATTCCATGTGCCTGTGGCACAGGACTGGGGCTGCCACCAGCCATTCCCACGTATCTGTCCTGAGCTGAGGACCACTACTACTGCCCCTGGAGACATTGGCAAGAATCATTTCAGTTTTGTCTTTCTAGCCCCAGTGCCTAGCCCAAGCCATGGTATATAATAGATACTTAATAATACTTGTGGATTGATATGGTTCATGGACCTCAGGCAAGCCAGTTACCAACTTTCTCCATGGCTGACCTGGGAGCTACAGGATCTGGGTTCAAGTCTAAGTCCCATCCCTTCCTAGCCAGGTGACTTTGGGTAAGTCACTTTTGCCACAGAGCCTCTGTTTCCTCCTCTGAAAAACACTAAAAGCCAAGCCTGCCCTGCCTTGATTCCGTTATTCAGAGTGGTCCAAGAGAACAGAACTGGGAACAAGGAGTGGGAGATACAAAGAGGCAGACCCAGGCTCTATGTCAGGGGAAAGTTGCAGACAGTGAGAGCTGTGACAAAGTAGGAGGGGATGCCCTGAGAGTGGTGAGCTCCTCATCCTCAGAGGTCTTCAAGCCAAGGATGGCTGACCACTTGTCACTGGGAATGTTAATAGTCAGGCATTCCTTTCATTGATCGATTGGATCCAAAAAAATGAACCCTTCCATCTCTCAAATTCTGTGCTTCTGTTATTCATTTCAATTAAGCACCCACTTTGTGCCAGGCATTGGAGTAACTTTGACAAAAATCAGCCAGTTCCTGCCCTCAAGACACTTAAAATTTATTGAGGGAAACACCAATAAAAGCAGCAACAAAATAGAAACAAAGTGATTTCATCGGGGGAGGTACCAGGACCTGGGGAAATGGGTGTGTGTGTGGTGGGGTGGGGATCAGGAAGGACCTCAGGGGTTGTAAGATATTAAAGAAGGGAAAAGTCACTCAGGTATCTTAGGGAGGGCTTCATGGCAAACGTGGCACTTGAACTAGGCCTTGAAAGAAGGGGTCTATATCAACAAATAGAAATATGGGAAGAGTCTATTACAGAATGGCTTGGACAAAGGTCCAGACAGATGAAAGAGATCAGGACCAGAACAGTGGGGACAGAGAAGTCCAGTACCTGAAGGTGGCTAGTATAGCAGCAGCAGTAGCAGCAACAGCATAGTAGAAGTAGCATTTATATAGGACTTTCAAATTTGCAAAGTCCTTTACAAATATCATCTCATTTAGGATGCAGCTAGGTGGCTCAGTGGATAAAGCACAGACCCTGGATTCAGGAGGAGCTGAGTTCAAATTTGGCCTCAAATACTTGACACTTACTAGCTGTGTGACCCTGGGCAAGTCACTTAATCCTCATTGCCCACCCCCAAAAATGTCATCTCATTTTTATCCCCACAACAACCCTGAGGCATAATCAGGTGCTATTATTGTCAACATTTTAAAGATAAAGAAATTGAGGCAGACAGTGGTTAAGTGTCTTGCCCAGAGTCACACAGCTAGCAGGTGTCAGAGGTGGAGTATGAACCCATGTCTTTGTGACTCCCCATCCAGTGCTTGCCACACCATGTCAGTCTACCTAAGAATCAATATCATTCTGTTTAGCACTACCCTGTATATTTCTCCTATTGCTTTCCATTTGTTAGTTCCATCGCACACAACCACAACACCTAGTCCAAGACTGGCTTCAGTAAAGACCACTCACTATTCTTCTACTAAACTGTAAACTCCATGAGGGCAGGGATGGTGTCTTACTCAAACTCTATCTCCTCCAAGGTTCAACCCAGGGTTCCAAAACACAATTGGTTTTTAATTGCTTTTGATTGACAGGAGCTGTCCAGGCTTGCCATTGTCCTACCAGCATAGAGCTCTGTTCAGGCTGTAGATGCAGAACTTCTCACCCAGTCTCTTCACATTTCTCTTTCTAGCCACCAAACTGTTCCCTGTGGGCTACAATCTCATGAAACCCTTCCTGAGTGAAGACACTCGCAGGAAGATTGTTGTACTAGGAAGTAAGTAGCTCAACCTTCCACCAGGCTGGACCCTCTTCCTCCTCCTTCTCCTCCATTTCCTTTTTTCTTCATTCTCTTCCTTTCTCTCTTTATTCTCCTCCTTCTCTTCCTTCTCCTCCTCCTCCAAGTTCTGTTACTACTGGGCCTGCCCAAGAACTGAACTCAGAATTACTTTCTCCAAAGCTTTGGGCACCATGAGGGGCAGGCATGTCTCAAAGCAAATCTCCAGAAGGGACTTCTGGGGGCAGAGCCAAGATGGCGAAGAGAAGCTAGGAACTTGTCTGAGCTTTCCTGTATTTCCCTCAAAAACAACATTAAATCAAGCTTCTAAACAGAATCTGGAACTACAGAACCTACAAAGAGAGACACAATCCTGCTACTTGAGATAATTTAGAAGACTTCAGGAAAGGTCTGTCTCACCTGGGTGAAAGGGGAGGGCGGCTCAGCACTACTCGTCTCAGCTGGCAGCTCCCCTCAGCAAAGCTTGGCTCAGTGGGCACCTGGACACTGCTGCAACTCGGCAGCTGAGAGCAGTAGGAAGCTTGCAACAGTGAACCCTGTGGCCCAGGAGTAGACTTCAACTTTATAAGTTCAAAGCAAATCTCCATCATCTTGGGCCCTTTGTAAGCCCACAAGCCAAGCTGGAGATGCCGAATTCCCTTAAAAAATTAGGTTATAGTTAACCTATAAAGAACCAACCAAGGGGCAGCTAGATGGTGCAGTGGATAGAGCACTGGTCCTGGAGTCAGGAGTACCTGAGTTCAAATCCAGCCTCAGACACTTAACTAGCTGTGTGACCCTGGGCAAGTCACTTAACCCCAATTGCCTCACTTTAAAAAAAAAAAAAAGAACCAACCAAGGGGAATCGAGGTGGTTCAGTAGATAAAGCACCAGCCCTGGATTCAGGAGGACCTGAGTTCAAATCCAGCCTCAGATACTTGACACTTACTAGCTGTGTGACCCTGGGCAAGTCACTTAACCCTCATTTCCCTGCCCTCCCCCCAAAAAAAGAACCAGCCAAGAGTTAGACCGAAGCAGCACCAGACAGGTCAAAATGAACCTTCAGAAATACCCTATGAAGTATAGTAACCCTAGAGAAAGACCCAACGGAGTATGGTGACTGAGCTTGCTGAGTGGAGTGAATGACCCTGCAGAAAAACCCAGCAAAGCATCCTAAACCCAAAGTAGTCCCTGTCCTAGCATCCCAGAATTTCAGATGGCAAGGGGCCCCAGAGACAATTGAGTCCAAACTATATATAGAAAAGAATCCCTTCCAATGGTACTTGAGCCTTTGTTGAAAGACCCCTCCCCCTCCATGAGGGGGAATATCACGCAAGGAAGCCTGATCCGATTCTGGATAGCTCTCATTGTTAGGAAGTTTGTCCTGACAGCAGGTCTAAATTTCTCCCAGGGTAACTTCCACCCATGGCTCCTTGTCTCCTGGGGCCAAGAAGGACAAAGTTCATGTTCCTCCACCTGACAACCCGTCACTGACCTGAAGTTGGCTCTCACATTCCTTGAGGTTGTCTTTTGTACAAGCATTCCCAGTTCTTTCAGCCCACCCTCATACGCCATGGCCTCAAGGCCCTCCCCCATCCTGGCTGTCTGGCTTGATCCTATCCAGTTTGTCAATGACACTCCTAAATTTTGGAACCCAAAACTGAACCTAGCACTACAGATGGGCTCTGCCCAGCATAGAGTACAGAAGGACCATCCCTTTCCTAGTCTTAGACTCTGAACCTTTCTTCATGAAGCCTAAGACATCCTTAGCTTTTGTGGCTGTCATGTTGTGCTGTTAATTCATGTGGAGCCTGTGGTCCTCTGAAACCCCCAGATCTTTTTCATCTGTCTAGCCATTCGTCTCTCCTCTTGTTCTTGCAAAAATGATTTTTGGAACCCCTTTATCGCTTTTAAATTTCACTTTAGTAGCCAAAGCAGACATAAAGTCAACGGATAGAGTGTAGTTAATAATATCCAACAGGACAAAGTTAATCCCATGGAACTAATGGACAAAGTATAGTGAACCTAGAGAGACTGTCAACTCTTCATTCTTTACCTTTGACTTTCCCCTATTGTAACTAAGTGCCTGTCTCTTCCTCCCACCCCTCTAGTGATCTGACCTGGTTTCTTTTGGTTGCTAAGCAGCTACACAATGCGTCTGGGCTCAAATAGTCTCCAACTGCTTCCAAAAACAAACTGGGCTGAGGATGAAGGGGGGAGGAGAAATATTCACAGGATCCTATGATCCAGACCTTGGAGCTTCTCTAATCCACCCTTCTCATTCCAAAAAGGTTAAGTAACACACAGCTGGTCACACAGCTGGCAAGGGATGGATCCACTTATCCAGGGATGAGTTTTCTAAAAGTTAAATAACTTGGCTGCTCCTGGCTGGGATGTTTGCTTGTGAACATGTCACAGGATATTGGGAGCCTGCTTCTTCCTCCATCCATCACAAGGTTGCTATGCAGAGAATGCCATACAAATGTGATATACCCTGATTGCTACTTCTGCAGATATGGCCCAATCCCTCCCTGGTAGGAGAGAGGGACAGAGATATACAGCAGAGCATAGAAAGCCACCTGACCTAGCATAGTGAACTTCTGAGCTGACCAACAGGGCGGTCAGCTTGTGGAGTGATCAGACAGGATGGAAAACCTACTCAGATACTCCACAGAGTGGGTAACCTACAGAGCTAACAGAATACAGCTTCTCACTCACACCTGCTAACCCACTGTCCCTCTCCTCCCCCTCCCTCAGCTAACTGGAAGGAAGGTTTGCTGAAACTCATCAGCCCTGAGGAATTGCCTGTACAATTTGGGGGAACGTTGACAGATCCTGATGGGAACCCCAAGTGTGTAACCAAGGTATAACGCCTGGGCCAGACTGGGGCAGGAAGGAAGAGAGAAGGGGAGGGGAAAATGGAGGAGGGTAGCACCCTTGCTCACCCTGGCCTCTGCTTCCAGATCAACTACGGAGGTGAGATTCCTAAATCTATGTATGTGCGGGACCAGGTAAAGACCCAGTATGAGCACTCAGTACAGATCAGCAGGGGCTCCTCTCATCAGGTGGAGTATGAGATCCTCTTCCCCGGCTGCGTTCTCAGGTAAGGGACCTGCCTCTCCCAGCCCAGGGCTCTTGGCACACTGACACAGACTTGGGAGTCTAACGAAGCCCTTGCCTCCATGACAGGTGGCAGTTCATGTCAGATGGGGCAGATGTGGGCTTTGGGGTCTTCCTAAAGACCAAGATGGGGGAGCGGCAGAGAGCTGGAGAGATGACAGAAGTGCTTGCCAGCCAAAGATACAATGCACACATGGTCCCCGAAGATGGGAGCCTCACCTGCACTGAGCCTGGCGTCTGTAAGTCTGTTTTTCTACCTCCTTCCTCCACCTTCTCAGGATCTGTGTGTGTCTGTGTGTCTGTCTCTGTCTCTCTGTTCCTGTCTCTCTCTCTCTGTCTCTATTTCTCTGACTCTGTCTCTGTGTCTCTGTCTCTCTGTTCCTGTCTCTGTCTCTGTTTCTCTGACTCTGTCTCTGTGTCTCTGTCTTTGTCTCTTTGTCCCTATCTCTGTCTCTCTCTCTCTGTCTCTGTTTCTCTGACTCTGTGTCTGTGTCTGTGTCTGTGTCTGTCTCTGTCTCTCTGTTCCTGTCTCTCTCTCTCTGTCTGTTTCTCTGACTCTGTGTCTGTGTCTGTCTCTGTCTCTGTCTCTCTGTTCCTGTCTCTCTCTCTGTGTTTCTCTGACTGTCTCTGTGTCTCTGTGTCTGTCTCTGTCTCTCTGTTCCTGTCTCTCTCTCTCTGTCTCTGTTTCTCTGACTCTGTCTCTGTGTCTCTGTCTTTGTCTCTTTGTCCCTATCTCTGTCTCTCTCTGTCTGTCTCTGTCTCTCTGTTCCTGTCTCTCTGTCTCTGTTTCTCTGACTCTGTCCCTATCTCTGTCTCTGTCTGTCTCTGTCTCTCTGTTTCTGTCTCTCTCTCTCTGTCTCTGTTTCTCTGACTCTGTCTCTGTGTCTCTGTCTGTCTTTGTCTCTTTGTCCCTATCTCTGTCTCTCTCTGTGTCTCTGTCTCTCTCTCTCCCTCATACATACACACACCCTTACTCCAAAGCTCCATTTATCCACCTCCCCATACAGATCACTATGGCAGCAGAAGGTTTGTCCATCACCATTCTCTAAGGGGACAGAATCCCTGCACTCAACAGGGCAGTCTGGTGTAGTGATTTGGAATCAGAGAAATTGGGTTCAAATCCTAGCTCTGTTATTTACTCCCTGTGTGGCCTTGAGAAGTCATTGACTTCTCTGGGACTCAGTTTTCTCCTCTACATTTTGAGGGGAGTTGAACAAGGTGACCCATAGCATCTCCAATTCTAAGTGCCATGATCCTCTGACCCTGCTCTTTGCCTTTGAGTTAACAGTATCAGTTAATGTTTTTTGTGTTCTAAAGTTTACACGGTCATTATCTCATTCCACCCTTCCAATAACTCTGTGAAGGGAGTCTTTTCCATTTTACAGAGAAGGAAACAGGCTCAGAGAGGAGAGATGACTTACCACAGTCACAAAGCTAAGAAGTGAGAGGCACGGGGGCAGCTAGGTGGCACAGTGGCTAAAGCGTCAGCCCTGGATTCAGGAGGACCTGAGTTCAAATTTGACCTCAGACACTTGACACTTACTAGCTGTGTGACCCTGGGCAAGTCACTTAACCCTCATTGCCCTGAAAAAAAAAGAAGTGAGAGGCAGGACGCCAACTAAATGTCCTTTCCGATACATCTCCTTTGTAGGTGTTCATACTACCACACAGGCTGCCAAGTGCCAAGACAATGACACAGGCTCAGGCACTGTGGTCTCTCCCCAGTGGGGCAGCTTAAGGAGGTGCCAGGTGGGAATCAGTGTTGGGTGACAGACTCAGGAAGGAGGGAAGTTCCCAAGGAGAAGACAACACAGGTAGGAAGAAGTTAGTCCAGTTGAGACCAAGAAACTTAGTCACAAGGAAAACCCAACTCTCTAAGCTCAGGAGAATGTAACTGCCTTTACCGGCCCACTTATCTCTCTATCTCTGTCCCCATAGATGTCCTGAGGTTTGACAATACCTACAGCTTTGTTCATACCAAGAAGGTCAGCTTCACCGTGGAGGTGCTGCTCCCAGACGAGGGAATGCAGAAATATGACAAGGAGTACACACCGATCTAGCCATCGGAATATAACGGGTTGGGGGGCAGGAGGGTCAGTCAAGACAAGGGAAATGAGTGGATAGGAATGGATGATTCACAGTTCCCCCCTATTATTCACCTCTATAAGTTAACTAAACTCTGTTGGGGTCAGGGGGGCGGTCTATCAGTTAATTATACTCTCAATTACCTTTTGGTTAATTATAAACAGTCACTGCCCATGTAGGTTCACTGGGTAGCCATGTGGGTTCACTAGTCTGGGAAGTGGAGTGCTCCCTCAGTATTCAGTAAACTATGCTCTCAGTTTCCCCATAGACTCTCAGTTATCTCTAGAGGTTAATAACACCATTGGGTAGCTTACTAGGTAAACCATAATCTGTCAATTATCTCTATAGACTTTCTTAGCTGGGTCTACAAGGTAACTATATCCTTTGTGATACATTCAATCAATTTTCTCTTTGGACTCTATTCATTAGTTCTGTAGATTAATATCCCTTTGTTGGGCAGCTCTAGAATTAATTATACTTAGTTTCGGGGAAAGGGGGAGGTGGGCTCTATAAGTTAACCTGGCAAGGTCAGTTTCCCTCAGTGAGTTGTCCTCTGCCAATTTCCCTTGGTCAATTCCTCTCTGTGATTCCCTTGGACAATTCTCTTTTGTCAGTTCCCCCTCAGTTTTATTGGATATCTCTAGAGGTTAATAACAGTTGTCAGTTACCTCTGTAGGTTAACGACTAACTTGGCAACTTGGTTGGTTAACTACATTCCTGGGTTGCCACAATGTGGGTTATCTCTATTATGCTGGGTGTATCTACTCTGTGGGATGGTCTCTGTAGGTTAATGGCACTAGACAGACCAAATGCCCACTCTCCAGGATTCTTCTCCACCTTTGAAAGTCCTCTCCACCAGACCTTAATTTTTCAGGTTTCCTTTGGACTTAAATGGCTTCCCCTATACTTAGTATACTCTGTCCTTCCCTCCACCGAAGCCTTCCCTGAGTGGGTGGAGGGAGTTCTCTGTAGGGAAAGGGAGTAGAGAGGAGGGGGATCTTGTGATGAAAGTTAATGCTCGTGACAGCCCCATGGAAAACCATCCTGGATAGCTTAGCACACTAGCCCAGCATAAATTAAACTGATGAAATAATGTTGTGAATTGCTTATACAGTGGTGGGGAAAAAAAATTCCTGGGCAGCCCAGTCTTAATTATCCCCCCTCCCCTTGCCTGCCAGTCTCTACCCCCACCCTCTAGTGACTTAGCAATACTAAGAGAGGTCAATGGCAGGGGGCTGTAGAAACATCAGGTTCATAGATCATTTGAGCTGGTAGGAACTTTAGACAGAGTATGTGGAGGGAGGGGCAGAGGTAGAACATGGAATGTCAGAGGTGGGAGGAGTCCTTAGAAAATAGATTTGGAGCTTAGAGAACTCTCGTCCAACTCCCCTATTTTATAGAGGAGGCCAGGAGAGAGGAAGGGATTTGCTCAAGGTCCCAAGACCCCTTTCTCTAGATACAAACAGTGAGGGTTAGCTGCACAGGGAAGCAGCAGAGGGGGGCTATAGATGTATTTAAAGGATTTTGGCAATAAAGTGAAGCAAGTGTAAGAAGGAAGGGGGTGAAAGAAGAGGGGAGGAGGGAAGGAAAATGAGGGGAGGAAGCCTGAGCCCATGGGCTGATGAGCCCTTCCAGCAGGGGTGTGGACCAATAAAGTACCCTGTGTATGAGAAAAGATCTGTGGCTAGTTCCTTTCGGGGGCCCCTCCTCGATTTCACACTTTCCTCTGAGCCATTTGGGAGATGGCTTTCCCCAAATTCTGTGGGGAACAAAGGCCCTATCACTTCCCTCAGTAACCCACTCCAAAAGTGAGGAGGATGGGGTGGGATATGTCTATTTTTCTGACTCTCCTAGGCCAAGAAGTCACAAAACTCTGTATATAGAGCTGGAAGGACCCTTGGTTGGAGGACATCTCATCCAACCCTCTCATTTCATAGATAAGAAAAATGGGGCCACAGAGAGAAAGGGAAACACAAGGAATGAGCGACAGGATTCAAACCCAGATCCTTTGACTCCACACTCAGTGCTCCTTCCAATATGACCCATTGTTTCCCCAAGTCACAGAATCTTAGGGCCAAGAGGAATTTGAGCTTCCATTGGCTGATTGCAAAGGAAGAAACCAAGGCCCATTATAACCATCATAACAGCTCACACTTGTCTAGTGTTTCACATGGATCGTTTCATTTGAACTTCACAACCAGCCTCGGAAGCTGGTGCTGTTCCCATCGCTGTTTTACAGATGAGCAAACTGAGGCTCAGGGGGAGGCTATTTTGTAGATGAGAAAGTTGAAGCTCAGAGAGGTCAAGTGATTTGCCCAGAGTCACCCAGCTAGTGAGTGTTAGAGGTGGAATTTGAACCCAGGTCTCCGCAGCATCAAGTCTAATGCTCTATCCTCTGGTGTGAAGATGGTCTGTACAAAGGTAAGAGAGGGCAGAATGTAAGGGGACAACTAGTAGTGCAGCGGGAACGGAATGGAGAGCAGAGGAAGGGGAGCCCCCAGGAAGATGGGGCACCAGGTGAAGGAGCCGCAGGGAGCTGGCTTGCACTCTCTCTCGGCTTCAGCTGCTTCTCTGGGCACAGCAGCAGAGCAGCCTGCCCAAGGTCACCAGCATGCCTGGTGCGATGATCAGCACCATGGCAAAGCTGCCCGGGATTGAGTCAGGGATGTATGGCATCCGGAGGAGGGAGGAGCGAGAGTACAACTGGCTGATCGAGGCCCAGAGAGAGAGCCAGCCACCTGGGCTTGGCTGCTTGCTCCTGCTAGCCCCTCCCCACCCATCCCCAGCATGCTTAACCTTCTGCACCACCCAGGGTCTAGCTAGGAGCACCTGTGCTCCCCTTTCACCTAGGAACTCCAGTGGAGAAGGAAGGGACAGTCACTTTGATGACTCATGTGTTCTTAAGTCATGCCCACTTAACAGATGAGAAAGCTGAGGTTCAGAGAGGAAATTCAGAGAATTTCCAGCTAGTCAGCCACCGAATAGAGATTGATTTCATACAAGGGTGGGCAACAGAGCAGAACCAAGAGAACATTATGCACAGAGACAGTTATATTGTTTGATGAAGAACTTTGAAAGACTTAACTGTTCTCAACAATACAATGATCCAAGACAATCCTAAAGGACTATTGATGAAACATACTATCCATCTCCAAAGAAAGAACTGATATTGATGGAACACAGACTGAAGCAGGCTATTTTTCACTTTTATTTTTTTTTATTCAAGCTTTCTTGTACAAAATGACTACTATGGTAATGTTTTACATAATCATACATGTATAACCCATATCTGCTTACCAACTCAGGGAGGGGCAAAGGGAGGGAGGGAAGAAGGGATAAAAATTGGAACTCAAAACTATAAATAAAAATGTTTATTATTTTAAAAAATAGAGGGGCAGCTAGGTGGCACAGTGGATAGAACACTGGACCTTGAATCAGGAAGACTCATTTCCAAGTGCCTCAGGCACTTACTACCTATGTGACCCTGGGCAAGTCACTTAACCATGTTTACCTCAGTTTTCTCATCTGTAAAATGAGCTGGAGAAGGAAATGGCAAGTCACTCCAGTATCTTTACCAAGAAAATCCCAAACGAGATCATGGAGAGTTGGACGCTACCAAAATGAATTAATAGAGTATTCACGGGGGCAGCTAGATAGCACAGTGGTTAAAGCACTGGCCCTGGATTCAGGAGTACCTGAGTTCAAATCCAGCCTCAGACACTTGACACTTACTAGCTGTGTGACCCTGGGCAAGTCACTTAACCCCCATTGCCCCACAAAAATAAACAAAAAAAAAATAGAGTATTCACATACAACCTCTCACTTGAGATTTATAGGCTTCCTTTAGGGTAGATAGTACAAGTCATTTTATCCCCATTTTTACAGATGAGTACCTGAATATTCAGAGGGGTTATGGTTTATTCAACAGGCTGTATCTTGTAAGTTAGCAAGACAAGATTTGAACACAGGTCCCCTGCTTTAGTCCGCCAACCCCCTTCTTTTACAGAGGAGGAAAATATAAAGGCCCAAGAGGAAAAGTCACTGAGCTGGGATTCAATCTCAGGTCATCCAACCCCAAGATGATTCCCAGTGTCCCATGCTTCTCCATTCGTCTCTCTGGAATCTCTCTGATGAGAGACAGATGGTCTCACAGCAATGACACAGAGTTTCCAAGACCATCCTGGAGGGACCAGCTAAGTCTGAGACATATGGGAGACAGAAGGGACCACATCTGAGCTGGAATAAATTTCAGACTGTAGACTGTCAGAGTGGAGAAGGACATCACCCATCCTCCAGTCCAGCCCCCTCATCTGACCAAAACGGAAAATGAAGGCCACAAAGTAGTGACTTGCCTAGGATAACAAGTGTCCAGCTAAAATCAAACTGGGGGTGGGATGGGGGGGGCAGCTAGGTGGCACAGTGGATAAAGCACTGGCCCTGGATTCAGGAGGACCTGAGTTTAAATTCGGACTCAGACACTTGACACTTGCTAGCTGTGTGACCCTGGGCAAGTCACTTAACCCTCATTGCCCCGCAAAACAACAAAACAAACAAATAAAAAAATCAAACCCAGGGAAACAATTTTTATAGCCAGTGTTGCTGATAAAGGCCTCATTTATAAAATATATAGGGAACTAAATCAAATTTGTAAGAATGCAAGTCTTTCCCCAATTGAGAAATGGTAGAAGAATATTAACAGGCAGTTTTCAGATGAGGAAATCAAAGCTATTGCCATATGAAAAATGCTCTAAATTATTATTGATTAGAGAAATGCAAATTAAAACAACTCTGATCGACTAATATGACAAAAAAGGAAAATAATAAATGTTGGAGAAGCTGTGGAAAAATTGGAACACTAATGCGGGACCAGGAGCAAAAGCGTCAGAAGACAGGCTGAACAGGAGGCAGCAGAGAGCACAGAATCGGTCAGCACAGGTTGGAGAAAGTGAAGATTAAGAGGAGTTAGAAGAAAGTGGCTGAGTGCCCTGAGGCGAGAGGCTGCTAAGGCCCTTATTGTATTAAAAAAAGTTCGAGGGGGCAGCTAGGTGGCGCAATGGATAGAGCACCGGACCAGGAGTCAGGAGTACCTGAGTTCAAATCCGGCCTCAGACACTCAACACTTACTAGCTGAGTGACCCTGGGCAAGTCACTTAACCCCAATTGCCTCACTAAAAAAAAAAAAAAAGTTCAAGGCCCAGCAGGTGGGAAAGAGAAGCAGTGGAAAGAGACCGCAGGAAAGCAGTCAGGTTGTACATTTTATTTCCCTGTATTCTTAATTTTTAATAGTATCTCATAAATAAACTCTGCTTTGATTATTTGGTTAAGAGGCTTCTTAATATTTTGCTTATCAATTTGGGAGTGGAGCAGTGTGGTGAAACTTTATAAACGGCCCATATTAAATTAAACTCAGATA
Source organism: Dromiciops gliroides (assembly GCF_019393635.1). Taxonomy (NCBI): domain Eukaryota; kingdom Metazoa; phylum Chordata; class Mammalia; order Microbiotheria; family Microbiotheriidae; genus Dromiciops; species Dromiciops gliroides. The sequence goes on from NC_057861.1 coordinate 8,920,660, forward strand.
GCCAAACAGTCAGAGGTCCCCAGATTAGTCCTCCAGTCAGATTAGCACCCAAATTTAGGCCCAGTCAATTCAAAATATTTTGACATTTGAATGGTGACTGCGGCGGGACATACCGCCCAATTATAATTTTTCATATACTTAGCATTTTTCATGAGTCCAATTATATAATTTTTCAAGGTTAGATATAGTTATTAATAATTATTTTTTTTACAGGGTGTAGGTTAAAATCTGGGTTCTGCCAGTGACTTCCCATTGTCTATCCTCCCTGGGGTGACCAGTTTACTCATTTGGAAAATTAGAGGGTTGGACGAAGTGACCACCCAGCTCTAAGTGCATGGTACCTGCAAGGGCCTGGTTGTAGGAAAGTCTCAGACTAGATGGCTCTTGAGGTCCCTTTCCGCTCTGATATTTTATCACTCAATGTCTTCCAGCACTTGCAGGGTGCCTGGCAAACAGTTGTTACTTAATAAGTGCATACTTTCTCACCCTCTCATAACAATGGCTGGCATTTCTTAAAGCTCTCGATTTAACATCTATATGTATTATCTCATTTGAGCCTCACAACATAGCCCTTACCTTGTAAAGGGCAGGCAAGCTTCATTTCGTAGGTGGGAAACTGAGGCAGAAGGGTATGATGGAAAGAGCAATACAAGATCTATGTCTGAGTCCCAACTCAGCCACATGCTGTTTATTCAACGTTGGGCAAATCATTTCCCCAAACTGAGCCTCAGTTTCCTCATCTGTAAAATGAGAAGATTGCATTAGGCAGTCTCTGAAGTGCCTTCCAGTTCTAGACCTTTGAGGCTCCAAAGATGAAGTGACTTGCCCAGGGTCACCAAGCTAATAAGGCTCCGAGGCAGGATTCAAACTTGGGTCTTCCTGATTAAACTTCTAGCCATCTCAAGCAGGGCAGAACCCAAGTCAGACAGGCTGGGGCATTTACAAGGCATAATATGTAGAATGTTGGGCTCTGTAGTCAGAAAGACTCAAACATTTTCTAGCTGGGTGATGTTGGGCCAAGTGACTTGACCTTGCTGGGCCTCAATATCTTCTTTTTTTTGTGGGGCAATGGGGGTTAAGTGACTTGCCCAGTGTCACGCAGCTAGTAAGTGTCAAGTTTCTGAGGCCAGATTTGAACTCAGGTACTCCTGAATCCAGGGCCGGTGCTTTTTTTTGCCTTTTTTTTTTGCCTCAATATCTTCATCTGTGAAATGACCATAGTAATGCTAGCGTCTACTTCACAGGGAGGTAGAATTTGGTAAGCATTGCTGCACTATACAAGTATTAGCTAATATTGTGATGAGGTGAATAAGGAAGATCCTTGAGCCACTCAGTGATGTCTTCAGAGTTCTTCCTCTCTATAACTGCTTCTCAAAGAGCCGGCAAGTCTGCCTGGGTGATGCAGCAAAGCATCCTGAGGGAAGAGGCAGCATGTGCCAAACTATTAGCACCCTTTTGACCAGCATCTCCCTTCAGAACTGGATGGAGAGTCCAGGATCCTGAGCCCAAGAGCCTTGGGAATGGCCTCAAGCCTGCTTCCAGCCCAGTCCCCACCCCCCACTCAGCCCAGCAATCACTGAGGGAAGAGATAAATGTAGAGAGGGAGCTGCCACCCACAGGCAGAGAAGTGCAGGAGCCTGGGAGTGGCAACAGCTCCCAGACTATGCATCTTACTTCCAGCCCAGCCCTCATTGTTTCCATCTAGGAAAACAGCTCCTGTGGAAGGGGGCCTTCACCAACTGCCTCTCAGAGGCCAGTCAAGGCAGCCTGGCTGCACCAGCAGGGCACCCTGCACGAGATAAGGCGAACTGAACCATCATCGCCATCTCTCCTCAGACTGTGATGGAAGCAGCCCAGGCCCCCAAACCCAAGAGCCTTGGGAATAGACAGGCTTCCAGCCCAGTGCCCTCAGCCACCATCCTGGGAAACAATTCCTGGGGAGAGATAGCCTGGACCTGCTCCCGCAGGGGCTGCAACCATAGCTGCTGAAGACCCAGGACAGAAATGTTTTGCAACAAGAGTCATTGGTGCAGGGGCAGCTAGGTGGCGCAGTAGATAAAGCACCAGCCCTGGATTCAGGAGGACCTGAGTTCAAATTCGACCTCAGACACTTGACACTTACTAGCTGTGTGACCACTTAACCCCCATTGCCCCTCAAAAAAAAAAAAAAGTCTTCGAAGCTGTCAAGCAGCTCAGCATCAGAATTGCTATGATTTTATCAGTACAGATGACAGCAAGGAGGAGGCATCACCATCTGCTTTGCTGCTGCCCCCTCAGGACCACGGGCCCTTCCCCATCTACTTGTGGCTGAAACCTTCCATAGTATTGTCTCCCCCATTAGAAGGTGAGTGCATGGAGAGGAAGGACCATTTGTCTTTTCTGTTTGCATCCCTAACCCTCAGCACAATGCTTTGCGCATAGCAAAGCACTTAATAAAGGCTTCACTCATCCACTCTACCTGTCCAGAGTGTAACCCTTCCACATCCTCTAATCCCATGTGATTCTTAGTTCTTACTTCTAATGAAGCCTCCATTGGGGATCTGACCAAGGTCCTGAAAGCTTTCCTCTCTGGTTTTCCATGGGTGCCATAGCCAACACTTGGGCTAGTCATCATTTATCCACTTACTATGTATCAGACACTATGTATCAAAGACAATGATTAAACTATCCCTGCCCTAAATCAGGTAACATTTTCCCCCTGGGGAAAAAAAAGAGTATGCAAAATATTTTTTGGGAGGGAGGGAACAAGATGAAGGACTGAAATCAGAAAAGACTTCATGTAGAATGTGATGCTTGACCTGAGCCTTGAAGGAAGTTATGGATTCTAAGAGGGGGAGATGGAAAGGAAAGGAATTCTGGGTATTGGGGGAGGAGAAAGTCAAGAGGAGAGGAGAGTATGAGCCATGCAAAGGTACAGAGATGAGAGAATGTCACGTGTGGGGAACAGTAAGGCCAGTTTGTTTAGTCTATGGAATACAAAAAGGGGAGCAATAGATCTCAAGTCTGGAACAAAAATTAGGTTGGCCTCAGGCTTTAGGGGCATCTGAAACCTTAGCAGAAAATTTTACATTTGATCCTACAAACAAGAGGGAGACACTGGAGTTTAATGACTATAATGAGGGTTTAATGAGTTTAATGAGGGTTGACCTGGTCAGGTGTGTGCTCCAGGAAGAAATCACTTTGACAACTGAGTAGAGGATGGACTGAAGAGAGGAGGGAGAGAGATCTGAGGCAAGGATACCACTAATGAGCCTGCTTCAATAGTCAAGATGAGAAGGGATGAGGACCTGACCCAAGACTGTTGCTGTGGGAACAGAGAGGAAGGCATGGATATGAGAAATATTGGCAAGAGGGAAATGGCAAGAGTTGAGAGCAGATTGGATACATGGGTCGAGAGAGTGAAAAATGGAAGAGAACACGGAGCTGGTGATCCTAGGAGGTTGGGCAGAACACTGATGCCCTTGATGATAGTAGAGAAGTTGGAAAGATGGGGAGGTTGGTGACTTCTGTTTTAGTCACAGTGAATTTGAGATGGCATCTGATCAGCCAGTCAAAATGTCTGATGTAGGCTTAGAGACTGGGACTGGATAGAAGGGGTGCCCCAAAAGTCTTAGTGTAGTTTGAAGCTATTAAAGCTGTATTTGTGGTTAGGGGCGGGATATAGGTGAAGATCCAGCAAAGGAGGCTGAGAAGGGAGGGTCAGATGTGGAGGAGGAGATTCTAGAGAACAGGGTTTCAAAAATACCGAGAAGGGGCAGCTAGGTGGTGCAGTGGATAGAGAACCAGCCCTGGAGTCAGGAGGACCAGAGTTCAAATCCGGCCTCAGATACTTGACACTTACTAGCTGTGTGACCCTGGGCAAGTCACTTAACCCCAATTGCCTCACCCCCCCCCAAAAAAAAAAACCACTGAGAAAAGAGTATCCAGGAGCTCAGAAGGCAGGTTTGGAAAAGGGTTTTTTTGTTGTGGTTTTTTTTTTTTTGTGAGGCAGTTGGGGTTAAGTGACTTGCCCAGGGTCATACAGCTAGTAAGTGTTAAGTGTCTGAGGTCAGATTTGAACTCAGGTCCTCCTGAATCCAGGGCCAGTGCTCTATCCACTCCGCCACCTAGCTGCCCCCGGAAAAGGTTTAAAAACTAAAAAGAAAAGACACAGAACAGGCAGATTTTTCTAGGCTTGAGGGATGGTAGTGTTGAGCCGCTAGGGGACACCATAGTACATAGAGTGCCAGACCTAGAGTCAGGAAGATCTGAGTTCAAATCCAGTCTCAGACATTTACTAGCTGTGTGACCCTGGGCAGGCCACTTGACCCCCGTGTACCTCAGTTTCCTCATCTGTAAAATTAGCTGGAGAAGGAAATGGCAAACCACTCTAGTATCTTTGCCAAGGAAAACCCAAATGAGATCACAGAGAATCAGACAAAACTGAAAACAACTGAAGAACAATAAAGTGTCTAGTGAAAATTCTGGGGATCAGGTAGACATGGGTCCTATTATCTCCAGGATCAAATAAAATCCCCTATTTTGTTTTTTTCCCCTTCTTTTTTTTAAGTTTTGAGTTCCAAATTCTATCCCTCCCTCCTTCCTTCCCTCCCCTCCCTGAGGCAGAAAGCAATCAGATATAGGTTGTACGTGTGCAATTATGAAAAGCATTACCATATTAGTCATTTTGTATAAGAAAACTGGAATAAAAGGGAAAAATGAAAGAAAGTGACAAATAGCACACTTCAGTCTATGTTCAATCAATATCAGTTCTTTCTTTGGAGGTGGATAGATAGTATGTTTCATCAATAGTCCTTTGGGATTCTCTTGGATTATTGTATTGCTGAGAATAGTCAAGTCATTAACAGTTCTCCATCAAACAATATTGCTCTCTCTGTGCACAACATTTTCTTGGTTCTGCTCACTTCACTATACATCAGTTCATACAAGTCTTTCCAGGCCTTTCTGAAATCATCCTGCTTGTCATTTCCTATAGCGCAATAATATTCCATCACCATCATATAGCACAGTTTGTTTAGCCATTCCCCAATTGATGGGCATTCCTTTGATTTCCAATTCTTAGTCACCACAAAAATAACTGCTATAATATTTTTGCACAAATAGGTCTTTCTCTTCTTGGGGATGTCTTTGGGATATCAACCTAGCAGTGGTATTGTTGGATCAAGAGGTAAGCACAGTTCCCTAGCCCTTTGGGCATCGTTCCAAGTTGTTCTCCAGAATGGTTGGATCTTTTCACAACTCCACCAACAATGGATTAGTGTCCCAGCTTTCCCACATCCCTCCAACATCCAATATTTTCCTTGGTATATTTGCCACTCTGATAGGTGTGAGGTGATACCTCAGAATTGTTTTAATTGGTATTTCTCTGATCAGTAGTGATCTAAAGCATTTTTATATGACTATAGATAGCTGTGATTTCTTTGTCTGAAAACTGCCTGTTCATATCCTTTGACCATTTCTCCATTGGAGAATCTATTTGGCTTTTAAAGCCCTTTACAGTCTCACCCCTTGCTATCCTTCCAGTCATCTTATATACAACTCTCAATACATTTTATGACCCAGTGACACTGGCCTCCTGGCTCCTCCTCTGGGAATTTTCCACTCTGTCCTCCAGGCCTGGAATTCTCTCCCTCCTCATCTCCACCTCCTGGCTCCCCTGGCTTCCTACCTTCTTCAAGAAGTCTTTCCTTAATGCTAGTGCCTTTCCTGTGCTGATTACCTCCCAATTATGTTAATAACCTGTTTATAGGAAGTTGTTTGTGTGTCATCTCCCCCATGAGCTCCTCGAGGACAGCGACTGACTTTTGCCTTTCTTTGTATCCCCAGAGCTTAGCACAGTACCTAGCACATAGTAGCACCGTAATGAGTGTTTGTTGACTGACAATGAATGTTGCATAGATTGGTCACAGGCCCCTAGACCTGAAGCTGGAAGGAACCTCAGAGGCATTCTAGTCCCAATCTCTCATTCTGTAGATGAGGAAACTGAGGCCCAGAGAGGTTAAAAAATGGCTTGTAAAACATTGCACCGATAGGAAGTAGCAGAGCAAGGATTTGAACTCAGGTCTTCTGGCTTGAGAGTCGCCATTATTTCTCCTGTACCATTGACCAGCTCAATTCCCTTTCTATTCATAGGCATCCAGGGTTATCTGTTAAGTGCCTGGAGAGGAAGGACTCATGTTTCTCATATGAGTAGCCTGCTTTTAACCCACCATGAACAGAGGAAGAGAATGGTATAGGGACCGCAGTGTTTTCTGTCATAACAATAGGAATAATAATATTTGTGTATGAAGAGTGCATTGAGCAAGACATCTAAGTCTGCTTCTGAAGGGCCTTCTAGAGTCCTGGGCACAAAACCTGGGTTAAGGCATCAGGTACCCTGGGGACCACGTTCAGGGGGCAGTAGTAGAGCTTCGAGGGGCCTTAAAAGGCCACCTGAATCAGTCCTCTCCTCAGATGGGACCCCAGATTTAAAGCCAGAAAGGACCTGAGGATCTCGAGTTACAGGTGAGGAAAGAGAGGCACATCTAAGGGTGAAGCATTGATCCAGCATCATCCAATGAGCTAAAAGTCAGTGATGATCCTGAGCCCTGGTAAGACTGGGGAAGATGATGCCTTAACCTACATCCCAGTAGAGATTTTGATGAGGGGCCACCTGCCATGTAGCTGCTTTTCCTGTTCCGAGCACAACAGGGTGAGCCAATGTGGTAGAGAGACCCGAGGTCAAAAAGCCCCAGGGACCAATCCTACCTCGGAGCCTCAGATACTTCCCATCTGTGTCATCTTGGACAGCTTACTCCCGCCTCCCCCGACCCTGGACCTCAGTTTCCTTGTCTCTAAAATGGACGCAATGGGGCAGCTAGGTGGAGTGGTGGATAAAGCACCGGCCCTGGATTCAGGAGTTCCTGAGTTCAAATCCGGCCTCAGACACTTGACACTTACTAGCTGTGTGACCCTGGGCAAGTCACTTAACCCCCATTGCCCCGCAAAAAAAATTACTTAATTACTTAATTAATTAATTAAAATGGACGCAATGACCTCCAAGGTCCCTCCTGGGTCTAGAGCTATGATCCTAGAAAGTCCCTGTCCCCCATCCCAGGCATGGAGAAGACAGGGAGCTGGGCATACCATTCTAAGTCTTTATTAAGAAGTTCCCCATTAGGCATTCTGGGGGATAGAGGATACAGAGCTCCCTGTGGGGGAGACAGAGCGGGCCCAGGTCTGAGACCCCGGCTGAATGCTGGTGTGGACGCAGAAGGCTGTGGCCAGGATGGTGAGCAGCATTACCTCCAGAAGCAGAGAGCCCAGGATCAGGGGCAGGAGGTCCAGGGGACCTCCTGCAAGGAGGAAGGTAGGGAGAAAAAGCAGAAATGAGACACAGGCCGACCCCCAAGGGTCAGAAATGGGGCTAGGGAAACTTATGCCTCTTTGTTTAATTATAACTCCAGGGAGGGGGGCATTTTACAGATAGGAAAGTGAGGCCCAAGGGAAGGTCATGCAGGCTGTCACTTTCTACTCTAGACATACAGACAGCCACAGTTAGGGTTTTAACTGAAGCAGGAGCCCCGAGCAGAGCAGGGGGCACCTCTGCACTTAGAGCATAACTCATCAGACACTGGACTGGGAAACAAGAAAACCTTGGTTCAAATCCTGTGTCAGACAACTATATAGGGGCAAGTCACTGCCCCTCTCTATAACTCGGTCTCCTCGTCTATAAAATGAGGACTGGATGCCATGATGCCTCAGGTCCCTTCTAACCCCAGGTCTGGTAACCTATGACCCCCTCTAGTCCTCCGGTTCTTTTAAAATGAGGGGGTTGGACTCTGTGGCCTCTGGGGTCCCTTCCGGCTCATCTTAGAGCCAGGATTCTAAGCAGATAGATGGCCCAGATTTTCCACAAGGGTTCACAACCATCACCCCAATCATTTACCTTTGTTATGCTTGTCTTTGAGGGGCAGAAGAGGAGCTGAGACTGGGGAGGAGTCTTCCTTTATAACCAAGGGATTGACTTGTACACCAGAAACTTCAGGTGGCTCCCCAGACCCTGAAAGGCAGAGGTCATGCCCCCTTCCCATCATTCTCAGCTCCCAATGGGCAGCCCCTCCCCCACCTCAGTGCATCTGCCCCCTCCCCTCCCAGCTGGTTGCTACCTCCCTCCTCCCTTCCCTCTAACCCCCAGCTTTCCCTGCCCACAAGGCCAAGGGGTGGCCAGCTCCTACCTGCCAGATCCCTCCTATGTAGGTGCTGGTTGGGCAGGCAGCGGCTCTCACAGCAATGGCATACACTGCTCATCAAGGGATCATCCAGAAGTACCCACCTGTGGACATTGGAAGTGAGGGACAGAAGAGGCGGCCTGGGCTGGGCATCAGGATACCCAGATTCTGCTCCCTGCCCTGCCGCTACCATTGTGTTCTGCCTTCCATGGCCATCCCCCACCCCCTGAAACCCACCCAACTGAAATAGACCAGGCAGTGATTGACATCAAAGACTCCACACTCTTGTCACCCCCAAAGAGCAAGGCTATGATTCACCTACAGCACACATCTGACTAGGTCACTCCCCTGCTCATGAAACTTTCATAGCTCCCTATTGCCTCAAAGACACAGCTTGCCCCTTGGGAATATCACTCCTCTTCCTGAGCAATCGCTGGGCAGAAGTCACCTGGCAGATACCTGCACAGGTGCCATCAGAGTCCCTTCCTCCACCATGAGCTCTCCAGAGCCCCTGGAACCGCCAAATGACTCAACAGCCAAAACAGGCCTGGTTTTACCCATGCAGATGACACTTCTCTAGGAACCCTAAGCACCCTAAGAATCATGGGTGCCTCTCTCAGGATCACAGAGCTGGAAAGGAACTCAGAGACCATGAAGTCCAACCCCCCTCATTTGATAGCTGAGGAGGGGCAGCTAGGTGGCGAAGTGGATAAAGCACTGGCCCTGGATTCAGGAGTACCTGAGTTCAAATCTGGCCTCAGACACTTGACACTTACTAGCTGTGTGACCCTGAGCAAGTCACTTAACCCCCATGGCCCCGCCCAAAAAAAAAAAAGTGATTTGAGACAGCTAAGGAAACAGAGGCCCAGAATTTGTCCAGGGTCACATGACTGCCAACTGTCTGAGGCAGGATTTGAACCCAAGTCTTCCCACAACCAAGACCAGAGCCCTATCTGCTAAGTCACCTGACTTGCAGCTGAGAATCCCATCTCTCCAGTAAGGCTGTATTTGCCCAAAGCAGGGGCCACTTGGCCCCATGGTATCTAATCTGGGGCCCACCCCACCCCCAGTGACACTTACTCATTTGTTTCTCTGTGGAAGGAACAGGCTTTCTTCATGTTGTCAGAGGGGACTTTGGGGTCCCACACTAGCAAGTGGCAATGAAGGTAGACCTACAGGGCAGGAGGCAGGCTTGAGGTGGGAGGAGGGATGGGCACAGCAGGGCCCTGACAGCTCAGAGAGTCCTCAGTTCCAGCTGTGCCTGGCACCACATACTGCAAAAAGCCCAAGTCTGCAAGTTCAGTCCTGTTACCAGTGGGGAGGGGGCTCCTTAAGGCATCCATAGAGAGACTTGTGGAGGGGAAAGTTTTGTGAACTCGGGTTGGGGAAAAGATCACATCTTTATTGTCACTTAGCTCCAAGTATAATTTTTTTTTTTTGCGGGGCAATGGGGGTTAAGTGACTTGCCTAGGGTCACACAGCTAGTAAGTGTCAAGTGTCTGAGGCCGGATTTGAACTCAGGTACTCCTGAATCCAGGGCCGGTGCTTTAATCCACTGCGCCACCTAGCCGTCCCCTCCAAGTATAATTTAACATTGCCTTCAAATATTTAAAAACCTCATTCTTGAGACACTGGGTCAAAGATTGGGTAAAAGCCAGGGCTTCAGACTGAATTCAGGCCTCTAAATTTGGATGAAATGATCCAGAAGGAAAGAAGAGAAACTGAGAGAATAATATACAACTACAACAAGGTCAATGAAAGGATTCTTAAAAGGGAGCCAATTCTGAGTAACTGGAAAAAATAACAAGTATGGGCCATGATGACAAAAAAAATAAAGCACGTTTTCTTCTCAGAAGAGAGGTGGGGAACAACTAGAATAGAATGGTGCATACAGCATTTTTATGCTTTTTTGTCTCCTCCCTACCCCCACCTAAGTTCAGTGCCTGGCATATAGTAGGTATTTAATGAATGATTGTGTAGAGGTAAATAGCTAGTTGGCACAGTAGATAGATTCTGGGTCTGGAGTTAGGAAGACAGTTAAAATCCATCCTTGGCCACTTACTTAGCTACATGAACCTGGGCAAGTCACTTAACCTCTGTTTGTCTCCTCAGTGGTAAAAGAGGATAATGGGGATGTAAAAATAAAAAAGGCAAAAATAAAACAATTTATCATGGTCAGATTATAGACTCATTGTATGAAAAAAATCAGTGAGTCCTGAGCAACAGTTTCAGGAATTTTATATATGTTCTGGTTACATAAGCAGTTATGGTACAATGGAATTTCTTTTTTTTTAATTGAATAGAATTTTATTTTTCAAAATATATATAAAAACAGATTTTAACATCAATTTTTTAATAAAACTGTGTTCCAACTTCTCTTCCTCCTCCATTCCCACCACCCACCCACTAGAATTCAAGCATTTCAAAATAAGTTATACATGAGTAGTCATGAAAAACATTCCCACATTAGCTAGGTTGTGAGAGAAAACAGTCAAAAAAACCCCAAAACTTCAGATTGAGGAATTGTCAAAGAGGAGGAAAAAAAATGTGTTTCCATCTGTTTTCAGATACTATCAGTTCTTTCTCTGTAGATGGGTTGCCATTTTCATAAGTCCTTCAAGGTTATATTGGATCATTGCCTTGCTGAAAATAACCACATGCTTCCCAGCAGATCATCTTACACTATTGCTGTTATTTTGTATACAGTACATTTCACTCTGCTTCAGTTCATGTAGGTCTTTCCAGGTTTTTCTGATAGTATCCTGTTAATCATAACCTGTATATAGTACCTTAAACTTGACAGAGAATTTTCTTCATAATAGCCCAGCAAGGTAGGTACCATATGTTTTGCCATTATAATCAATCATCATAACTATTTCCCTCCATCCTATTCCCTTCCCATGATATTTACTCTATTTTCTCTCTTCTTCTAACCTATTCCTCCTCAAAAGTGTTTTACTTCTAACTGTCCCTTACCCAGCTCAGCACTCCCTTTTTTTCACCCTTCCTTCCTTATCCTCTTCCCCTCCTACTTTCCTATAGGGTTAAATAGATTACTCCTCCAATTGGGTATGAATGTTATTCCCTCCATGAGCCCAATCTGAAGAGATTAAGGTCTTTGAGCTAATTCTGTGTTCTAAATTTTCTTCCTCCCTCCCTCCCTCCCTTTCTCCCTCCTCAACTCTCCCTATGAAATCAAGCAATTCAATACGTCATACCTGTGCAGTAATGTAGAACATCTTCACCTTCCTCAAAAGTGTTTTGCTTTTTACTGCTCTCTCCCCCAATCTGCCCTTCCCTCCTTCCCCTCTCCCCGACCCCCCTTATCTCCTTCCCCTCCCTCAGGGCAGAAATATATTACTATACCTACTTGAGTATGTATGTTAGTCCTTCTTTTGAGCCAATCCTGATGATATTAAGGTTCACTCTCTCCTCAATTCCTTCTCCCTCTTCCCTTCCCCTCCATAAGCTTTTTTCTTGTTTTCTTCATGTGAACTACCTCTCCCCAGACCATCTTTTAAGAAAAAGACTATTCAGGTTCCTTGCATACCTAGGGAAGGAAAGCTCAAGAAAGTATCCAATTCCAGACCAAGAAGAATACTCATGGGCAGCTAGGTGGCACAGTGGATAAAGCACCAGCCCTGGATTCAGGAGGACCCGAGTTCAAATTTGACCTCAGACACTTGACACTCTGGGCAAGTCACTTAACCCTCATTATCCTGAAAAAAAAAAAAAAGAATACTTACATCAGAGTCTAGTTCAGTGAATTGGAAAGCCTGCAAGGAGAGCAGCAGAGTTTCTGGGGCAGATCGGGGCAGGAATCGGGAGCTAGCTTCCCAGCCATCCACAAAACACCTAAGTGAAAGAAGCCAGAGAAAAAAGGGCATCTTGTCAGTGATGAGCCCATCGAGTCCTTTACAGAGAAGGCAGCAAGCCCCAGGAGAGGCAGGGAGAACAAGAATCATCCCATTTTAAAGGTGAGGAAAAGAAAAACAGAGTGGGTAAGTGACTTTCCTAAGGTCACACAGCAGAGTTGGACCTGAACCCAAGTCTGAACCAAGGCTGACGGCACCATTAGGATTCATGGGAGGGAGGGGGGCAGCTAGGTGGCACAGTGGATAAAGCACTGGCCCTGGATTCAGCTGGGAAAGAGCCCAAAGTTCAAATCAGACCTCAGACACTTGACACTGTGTGACCCTGGGCAAGTCATTTAACCCTCATTGTCCCACAAAAACAAACAAACAAATACAGAGGATTCATGGAGGGAAGACCACCTACTTCAGTCACACAATGCTGCCCCAGACACATATACTGTCTCCTAGTTGTAGAAAAGGCCAAGGCTCCCTCCAGATAGGAGGGTTATTCAAAAGTACCAGACCTCCCTTCCCTCCCCTGCCCACCCAAGCTGTCACATAAGACCCTCTGGCCACAAGAATATATGGACATGGGCAGCTAGGGGGCACAGTGGATAAAGCACCGGCCCTGGATTCAGGAGGACTTGAATTCAATCCAGCCTTAGACAATTGACACTTACTAGCTATGTGACCCTAGGCAAGTCACTTAACCATCATTGCCCTGTCCTAAATAAATAAATAAATACACACACACACACACACACACACACACACACACACACACACACACACACATAAAACAAGCTCTCCTGCTACCAGCCCAACACCAGGTTCTCTATCACTGGCCTGTCTAGGAAGAAATAGATCTGATCAGGAATCAGGAGAAACTGGTCTAAATTCAGACTCTGCTACCAACTGGCTGTGTGACTTTGCCCAAGTTAAATCCCTTCTGAGTCTCAGTTTCCCCTGGTGTAAAATAAGGGGGTGAGGATAAGTGATCTCTAAGGTCCCTCCCATCTTTGACATTCTAGGGAAATCAATCTTTAGGGTGCAGATGCTCCTAGACCCTCTAACCAACCTTTCTACCCAGGTTGATCAGACCTAGACATGTCCCACTAGAGTTTTTAGGGCATCTGTACCTTTGATCCCAAACTATAGATAGCCCACTCAAGTATGTCTCCCTACATGTCAATAGCCTCCCTGGGGCCACTCTCTTGGTTGGTATTATGGGCAATAGCCCCTCCCCCAAATTTCTACCTCATGTTCCAGGAAGTTAGGCTTGGTACTATGGTAGGAGACTTTCTGTGTTGGCTTTGTGACTGACATTTTCTTAGAACAGTGAGTCACATCAGCTTGTAAAAACTACAAAATCCAGCTAAGACATCAATTATGACCCTGGGACTACCTGGTTAGTTCCTACTCTGTCCGCAAAATTCCAGCTTGAGATAATCAGCTTTATCCCTGGTGTTTGCTGATCATCTTATTATTCTACCTTGTGGTAAAAACTGAAAGCTTCTAACAGAGGACGGCAGTTTTTAAAGGACCACCCTTTCCAGGAGGAAACCATGAAGAACGGCTGTGTATCTGCTAAGCACTCCATCTCCGTCTGCTAAGCACTTCACTTCTGGGGTGTGAGTTTAAAAGGCAAGGAGAGAATAGAAATAGGATCTTTTCTGCCTCTTTCGCTCACTTGAAACACACACACTGACAAGTTCGTTAGCATGGTCCTTGATGATCTGCCCGGTTTTCTGTAACAGCACTTGCTTGACGGGGTTCTCAGCCTCAGAGGTGGCCTTGGGTTTTTGGTGAGTTCTATACGGAATATAGACTAAGCTTAGATCTAAGACTGTTTGTATTTCTACTTTCCTATCTCTCTAATCAACATCACCTTGTAATTCCCAAACAATAAAAGCTCTAACTAAAGATCAGAGGCTTCTTTCACTTACTGGTCTAGGAGATAAATAAGGGAAAGGTTAAAGGGGAGTTTAATGCTCTTGTATCCCATTTTAAATCTCACAACCTGATGTAGATCTTCATCTTCTATCAACAAATCTTTGAATATTTTTATATCAGTACTTTCCTCCCATGCCCAAATATAGCCCACCCTGACAGTACCCATGGTTGTCAATAATGTTGTAATGCAGGCTGGGCTGGCTCAGAGCTGGTCCAGGGTAGGCCACACAGGTATCCACATATAGCTGCAGGGGCTGCTGGGAGTCACTGGCTACTGAGAACTCTACCTGGAGCCCAGAGCCCAGGGAGACAGTGGTGGAGTTAGCAGTGACCTTGGCAGTGGGTGTGCCCAAGTCTCCTGAGAGAGAGAGAGAGAGAGAGAGAGAGAGAGAGAGAGAGAGAGAGAGAGAGAGAGAGAGATTTATCTATTACTTCAATTGGTGATAAACTACCTCAATTGTATTCAGAGGCAGGTTGAAGGAAAGCAGAAGTAACTCTGACTCTCCCCCTCATTTGCTGGATGACCTTGGACACAGGAAATTTCTCTGGGCCTCTGATTCCCCTATCTGCATAATGAGAGTCCTGATGCCCCTTTCCTTTCTGACCTTCCTCTGTTCTAAGGCCCTTTCTAACTCTCACTTTGGCTGCTAGATGACTTAGCAGACAGAGTGTTGGACTTGAAATCCAGAAGGCCTAAGTTAAAATCTTTCCATAGACAATGTCAAGCTATATGACTCTAGGAAAGTCAGTTCTTCTCTCTCAACATCAGTTTCCTCAGTTGTAAAATGGGAATAATAATAGGACCTACCTCCCAGAATTCTTGTGAGAATCATGTGAGTTAATATGCAAAGTGCTTTATATAAGGCTTAAAGGGCTATATGGATGTTAACTATTAATATAATTGTGATCAGCACTTTCTTCTACCAACATACTCTGTTCTAAGGTCCCTTCTCTTGTGTGACATACACACAAGCCTGGGGAAGCAGTAGGAACTCAACCACCTGCCTATTCCCCACCTCCCTCCAGGGCAACTTTGAAAAGGATAGAAAAGGAAGCCTAACTCTGCATGCTACCTCCAGATTTGGACCAGGGTAACCCTTCCCTTCCACTCCCAGTTAGGACTCACCAGGCCAGAGCCTCACTGAGAAGTCCAGGTGCCCTATGCCAGACAAGGATCCAGTCACAGAAGAGACCTGGGAAGGAGCTGGGGCCTCTAGCCTTGTAAGGTAAGCAGAGAGTTAAAGCTAGAAAAAGGGAAGTAGAGGTTGTTAAAGTAACTGGACTTTATTCCTCCTTACAAACTAAAGTCAGTTATAGAGATCATAGCTGAGGGTTAGGATTCCCTTAGGTCACTATGATTGTGTTAAAAACAGCCTGGGTTTGGGCAAATCTATTCTTCTCTCTAAATCTATTTCCTATTCTATGGACTTTAATATATTTCTTTCAGACCTAGACAAATCTAACTAAAATAAAATAAAATAAGGGGTAAAAGGTTGGACCAGGAGCTCTCAATCCCCAAATTCTTAAATCTGTAGTTCCAGAAGGGTTCAGTGCTGGGATGTAACAGGAAAACAGAAGCAGTATCTGAAGCTCAGACTCTGCTCCCCATCCCCAGGCTCCTAACTAGCCACCTCCCAGAAGGGGCTTGAAGGGTATATGTATCTAATCTACTTCTTGTACTCTAGCTCAGCTTACCCTGCCCGACCACCCCTGGAAGTCATAATGACCTACCCAGCGTAGGTACAATTCACTTGATGACTGAAGGCTCCAAGGTAGGGCTGTGCTGAGAGTTGGGGTGGGGGGCTGTAAACCAGGTCAGCAAAGAACTCTACCATTGCCCCAGCAGTCTGGAAGAGACAGGCAGGTCTCATACTCCACAATTCCTTCAGTCCTGGAGCCTACCCAAGAACCTCCTAGAAAATTCTTTAGTTGTGGAGCCTCCATCAGAGCTTTTCCCCAATGCCGCATTCCTCTGCCTAGAATAGCTACCTATTCTTCCAGCTCTCAAAATCCTCCCAATCTTTCAAGGTCCACTTGAAGTCCTGATTCTTCCATTACAGGATGGTAAAAATTATATCACTTGGGGGTCAGGAGAGTCGAATACTCATTCTAACTCCAATGCGACATCACCATGTGACCCTTTGGACCTCCACCACATCCCTCCTCTCATTCCTCATCATCTAGAGGTTCTCAAACACCAGGTCTAGCAGGCCTGGTGGGCCCCTCCCACCCCCAGCTGGGAAAGAGCCCAGAGTTCAATGTCCAGCCAGAGGACCACCTTAGACAGGCACCAGAAAGGTCACCAGGCGCAGGACATCCTGCATGCATCTTACACTCAGTGGGTCCGGAACATTTCTCATCTATCACCACAAGCCTTCCCACCAGGGTCCTCCATTTCCATCGAGGACGCCTCCACCCTCCTAGTCATCCAGGCTCTCTTGCCTCAACATAGTCTTCGACTCCCCCTCATTATGACTCACTCCCATTTCCGACCAATCGGCAAATTGTCCATTTCCGTCTCTACAACTTCTCCTCTCTCTGTGCTCGCAAAGCCTCCATCCTACTCCAGGCCACTCATCACCCCCTGCACCCCACCTGGACCACTGTCACTGCCTCCTAATTGGTCTCCCTCCCTGCAGGCTCTTTCTTCTCCAATCGCTCTTTCATAAAAATGAATAACCCCAAGTCCCAAGTCTAATCAAGATACTCCTCAAAAAAAAAAAAGTGTGTGTGTGTGTGTGTGTGTGTATATAAACTATTTTTATACATAGACATATAATACATAATAATAAATATATAAAATATAGTATATTCTACATAATTATATATATATATAAAATAAAATAATGTATTCAGTGGTTTCCTGTTGCCTCTAGAATAAAATACCCATTTTTCAGCCTGGCATTTAGAGTCTTTCACCCTCTGGCCCTCACCTGGACACATTTTATATTACACCCCAAACAGCACTTATCACAGTGCTTAGAACACAGTAGGCCCTTAATAACTGCTTGTTTCTTTCCTTCATACCTAACATGCCTCCTTGCTGTCTCCTACATGCAACATTCCATTTCTCACCTCTATGAATGGTACATCCTCTCTTTACCACCATGCCTTGGAAGCTTTACTTTCACTCATTCAAGGCTCAACCTAAAAGCTACCTCCTCCATAAAGTTTCCCTGATCTTCCTAGATAATATTCTCTCTTCTTGATCTATATACATACTGTTGGGGCGGCTAGGTGGCGCAGTGGATAAAGCACCAGCCCTAGATTCAGGAGGACCTGAGTTCAAATCAGACCTCAGACACTTGACACTTACTAGCTGTGTGACCCTGGGCAAGTCACTTAACCCCCATTGCCCCACCAAAAAATAAAAAATAAAAAAATAATAAAGTTATATACATACTGTTTTTCCTCCTACTAGCTGTGTGACCCTGGATAAGTCACTTCATCCTGTTTGTCTCAGTTTCCTCATCTGTAAGATGAGCTGGAGAAGGACATGGCAAACCACTCCAGTATCTCTGTCCCCATTAGGGGTTTTCTTGGCAGAGAGATGGACACGACAAACGACTTCAAGGTTGAACTCAGGTCTTGCTGATGCCCCGGATCCAAGGAAACCAAAGTAATTTCCAGCTATCTAGGACATTCTGAGTGTCTACTGTAGCCCATATTGGTTTCACCTTTCTCTGGAATCCTGTCGCCCTCAACTATATTGGTACCAAACCACTAAGATTTGGGGAGTCTGTAGACCCAGTGGATGAGGTTCTGGGTAGGGGAGGGTCACCAGCAAGGCCCATTTTGGGGTAGAGTGCAGGTTGTTTGGCTGCCTCGATGCCCCCTAAACCCTACCACCCAACAGGTCATCTGTCAATCAGCCCCCGCTCACCAGCTGGGAGAAACCACAGGCTTTCAGGGGGCCAGCAAAGACAACATAGCCAGGCACGGTGATGCCTCGGGAAGGGCCACAGCTGCCCAGACGCAGGTACCGGCCATCCGTCGAGGGCGACTCCTTCACCGCCAAGAGGATGTCTGTGCTATTACACTCCTGCAGGAGGGCATCATCCACCAGGAGGCTGGCACTGACTTGGGAAAAACAAAGACCAGCCTTTGGAATCTCTGCTGCCCTGGAAGGTCTCCCAGAGTTCAAGCAGTAGGATGGGAAGACAATGACCCTTGGAGCAGTGAATGAGGAGGCAAAGTGACATCTTCTGTCTGACCCAGCCCAAGAAGGGTCAGTCCTTCCCACAAGTCCAAAGGTGCCACCCCCACAGGCCTGGTGCTTGTTTCATCACAGATGGGACTCATAGGGTGCAATGGAACCTTGCCCACCTGCTCTAAAGATGAAATTCCTGCCTCCTCCCAAAGAGAGGGGACACTAGTTTCTTCCTCTTGCCCCTTTTCTGTATGGTAGCCCCTTTTGGAGGTCTGGGGAAGCCTTTGGATTCCTGCTCAGAATCACATTTTTAAATAATTCAGTTAGAGATTAGTGGAGAAAAAAAAAGATTCCAATTTTCTCCCATCCAAATTCACAAACTCCCTGAAATCCATGGAGCCTGGTCTGGAGAGCCCATCTGTTCCCCAGTGATTGGGTTGGGCCATGTGACCTCTATGTTATTCTATGGTGTCCCATCTGTGTTTTCTTAAAATTAATTAAGCTACTACTGTGTTTCTGAAGTAATTGCTATCGCACCAGTTTGGGCAGTGAACATATTTTAATTTATTAATATTATATATACCAGTAAAGGACTGACAGCATATCTCCCTAACTTCTGATGGTCTCAGGCCATGAGAATGGGGGGTGGGGAGTGGGTGAAGCCAGGAGCCCATGCCAAGAGTGAGTTCCTGGCGTGGCCAAGGGTTTTATCCTCTTTTGATAGAGGCAGGTCATTATACATTGATCAAAGCTAATTGGTTAGCATCATTCAATTCCATTGGTTGACATGACTTGAGGGTGGTCTACATTAAAATGAACTCTACAGGGGCAGCTAGGTGGCTCAGTGGATAAAGCACTGTCCCTGGATTCAGGAGAACCCGAGTTCAAATCCAGCCTTAGACACTTGACACTTACTATCCTGGGCAAGTCACTTAACTACCCCCAAAAAATAGTAAAAAAAAAAAAAAATGAACTCTACAGATTATATCAGGGAAAGACCCTCACTCACATTGCTCAAGGCAAAGTCCATTATCTAGGTGTGGTCTGATCTCATCAGTCCTTCAATGAGCTTAAAAAAAAAAGTCTATCTCCATTTCTGTTGTTCCCTTGGGTTTGTCCTGGACTCTCTGGACTGGGGGAAGAAAGCACTGAGAAACTGATCCCTGGGTCCCCTAAGGAATCTATTATTTTTTGTTTTGTTTTGCAGGGCAATGAGGGTTAAGTGACTTGCCCAAGGCTACAGACCTAGTAAGTGTCAAGTGTCTGAGGCTGGATTTGAACTCAGGTCCTCCTGAATCCAGGGCTGGTGCTTTATCCACTGCACCACCTAGCTGCCCCCTGGAATCTATTATTAATCATTATTTTCTCACACATCTTTCCAAGAATCCCACCCCTGCCCCCAACAAGCAAGAATGCCTCTGTCTCTGCACTCCAAGCTCTCCAAGGCAGGGGGACCCTCCTCAGGCACACCAGCACCCCAGATCCACATTACTGAATGACTTTGGGCCGAGCTGCAGAGACTTTCAGCTGAACCTGCAAGGTTCAGTTAGGCCCTTTACCCTCCCAGCTCCAGCATCCTTCCTTCCAAGTTCTAAGGGCTCTCTCATATGAGAGACTCTCTGTTGTATGTTTTAAGTTAGTTCCCTTCCAACTTAAGAACTCCCTTATGGCATAAAGGTCCCCCCAGTCTTGACAGTTTATCGTGTGACAGGCTGCATCCCGAGGCTTGGATTCTAAGGGCCTGGCAGCTCAGAAAGTCTCCACCTCACCACTGTTTGCTGAGCTTTTCTCCGGGTAAAGGAAGGGGGAAATAAGGAAGAGACTGAGAAGAGAAGAGCTTCCCCTCCCCTCCTTCATCATTAGGGCCTGGGCCAGCCCCTCCTCAGTACAGAGAAGCACCCCTCCCCCCAAGCCCAAATGAAGACCCTCAGTGCCCATGGGCTGCTCTTGGGCTTCCCCAGTCACCTGGAGGGTGAAGAAGAGACAAACGCAGGCCATTTGGGGGAGAACCAAGGAGATCCACTCACCCTCCAACCTAAGGCACCAGCAAAAAGCCATCAGGAGGTGCCCCTAGGCCTTGCTTTCAGCCCCAGAGACAAACATGGTAGCATTATAGCTCCCTAGCCCCAGCCAGACTTTATAGCCTGCTGACCCTCCCCGCCCCCAACAAGGCCCAGGTGTGGGTCATTCCCACCCGTGAGGAAGGGCCGCTTCCAATCTCCCCACACCTGCTACTACCCCTGCCAGAAGTGAGGCCGGGGAAGGGCAGGAAGCAAAAGTGGAAGGAGCTAGGATTCAATTACTGGGTTCCTTCCAGTTCCATTTCATCCAATAATTCATGGCGTGACCTTGGGTGAGTGATTTCCCTTAGTGTAGGGCTCAGTTTTCTCATCTGTAAAATAGGAATTAACCCCTGCTTGTCTCCTTATCAAGGCAGTCCTAAGGGTCAGAGGACATAGAGAATCTGAAAGGGTTTGTCAGGCATAATGGATAACATAAATCTAAGTAATTAATATAGAACACCCCTTTTGTGAGAGCCCTTAGAAGAGGGAATGTCAGGGCTGGGAGGGTTCTTAGAGCAAGGAATGTCAGAACTAGGAAAGGCCTCAAAACAGGGCATGTCAGGGCCGGCATGATGATAATGTTCAGTTATATCTGACTCTATGACCCCATTGGGGGTTTTCTTGGCAAAGTGACTTTCTTCTCCAACTTGTTTTACAGATGAGGACAATGAGGCAAACAAGGTGAAGTGACTTATTCAGGGTCACACAACTAGGAAGTGTCTGAAGTCAGATTTGAACTCAGGGAGATGCATCTTCCTGATTCTAAGCCCAGTGCTCTATCCATTGCACCACCCAGCCACCCTTGTGATCTGCTATTTTGTAACTTTAAAGTAGTTTTGGCAAGTGTCACTCCTCTTTTCCCCACCCTTCAAAATGATGGGGTTGGATTATCCAATCGAACTCTTAAAATCTCTTTGAGCTCTGCCTGTCTATATTCTCTCCCTATAACATGTGAGGGGCCGAGGGCCCAGCAGCTGAAAGGTAACCAGTAGCCCTCCCTGGCTCCCGGCCAGCCATGGGTCACGGTCCCCTCTCTAGAAGTTTCTGGGCTCCTCAAAGCTCTTAACAGGAGAAACTTTCTTGGGTTTTGGGGGGGGGGGGCTTGTTTGGTTGGGTTTTTTTGGTTTTTGGTTTTGTGGGGCAATGGGGGTTAAGTGACTTGCCCAGGGTCACACAGCTAGTAAGTGTCAAGTGTCTGAGGTCTGATTTGAACTCAGGTCCTCCTGAATCCAGGGCTGGTGCTTTATCCACTGCGCCACCTAGCTGCCCCCATAGGAGAACCTTTCTTAAATTGTCCTCATGGGAAGGCAGAACCAACATGGCAGAGAAAAGTCAGTGAGCTCTCCCCAAAACCCCTCTAAGCCGCTTTAAAAAATACCATCAGGGGGCAGCTAGGTGGCGCAGTGGATAAAGCACCGGCCTTGGATTCAGGAGGACCTGAGTTCAAATCAGACCTCAGACACTTGACACTTAACTAGCTGTGTGACCCTGGGTAAGTCACTTAACCCTCATTGCCCTACAAAAAAACAACAACAACAACAAAATACCATCAGACAATTCCTGGAGCGGCAGAACCCACAAAAGGACAGGGTGAAATAATTTTCCAGTCAAAAACAATTGAGGAGGTCATGGGGAACAGTCTGTCATAATGGGGTGAGAGTAGAATGGAGGCCCCAGCAAACCAGGAGCAGACCTTGGGAACCACTGAATCTACAGCAGCAGGGGCTGCTTCCGGAGCTCTCAGTCCGGGAAGGGGATCGAACAACTCGTCAGAAAGAGATTTGAGGGGTCTCTGTGCTGGCCCTGGGGCAGGACTCTGTGGCTTTGCCCATACTCAGATCCAGCTTGCAGTACTGGAAGGCAGTCTCAGGACAAGGAGGAGCACTAGCACATCAGAGCTTGCAGCTGTAGTGAAGTGGGGACCCACCTCACAGTTCCAGGGCAGAGAAGAGTGCTTGTGGTTGCTCACAGACCAGAGAAGAGGCCAGAAGAGTAGTATAACACACCTCTCCTTAAATCATACTCCCTTGGAAGAACCAAAAATTTACAGGTCCCTAGAAGTATCTCTGAAAATAGCTGCGCAAAACCCGGGTCAGTATGCCCTCCAGAGTCCTACTTTAACAGAGTTAAAAGTCAAGAAATAGGCTGGGGAGATGAGCAAACAACACAAAAAAAAATTCTGGGGCAGCTAAGTGGTGCAGTGGATAAAACACCAGCCCTGGATTCAGGAGGTCCTGAGTTCAAATTCAGCCTCAGACACTTGACACTAGCTGTGTGACCTTGGGCAAGTCACTTAACCCTCATTGCCCCACAAAAAAAAAAAAATTCTAACCATAGAAATTTACTATAGTGACAAGACCAAACCACACCCTCGGAAGAAGATAACAAAGTCAAAGCTCCTACATGAAAAATATGAATTGGGGGCAGCTAGGTGGCGCAGTAGATAGAGCACCGGCCCTGGAGTCAGGAGGATCTGAGTTCAAATCCGGTCTCAGACACTTAACACTTACTAGCTGTGTGACCCTGGGCAAGTCACTTAACCCCAATTGCCTCACTAAAAAAAAAAAAAAATATGAATTGGTTTCAGGCCATGGAAGGGCTCTAAAAAGGACTTTGAAAATCAAGTATGAGAGGCAAAGGAAAAATTTGGAAGAGAAAGAGTGATGCAAGAAAATCATGAAAAAAGAGTCAACAGTTTGGTAAAGGAGACACCAAAAAATACAGAACAAAATAATACCTTAAAAAACAGACTAGGCCAAATGGTAAAAGAGGTAGAAAAAGTCAATGAGAAGAATGCTTTGAAAAACAGAATTGGTCACATAGGAAAAGAGGCACAAAAAAGTCACTGAAGAAAAAACTCCTTTAAAAAATAGAATTGCTGAGGCAGCTAGGTGGCACAGTGGATAAAGCACCGGCCCTGGAGTCAGGAGTACCTGAGTTCAAATCTGATCTCAGACACTTAACACTTACTAGCTGTGTGACCCTGGGCAAGTCACTTAACCCCAATTGCCTCACTAAAAAAAAAAAAATCGAATTGCCAAAAAAAAAAAAAATGGTAGACTTGCTGGGGCTGCTAGGTAGCGCAATGGATAGAGCACTGGCTTTGGAGTCAGGAGGACCTGAGTTCAAATTTGACCTCAGACACTTGACACTTACTAGCTGTATGACCCTGGCCAAGTCAATTAACCCCAATTGCCTCATTTTTAAAAAAAAAATAGAATTGCCCAAATGGAAAAGGAGATACAAAAGCACACTGAGGAAAATAATTCCTTAAAAATTAGAATTGAGCAAATGGAAGCTAATGATTTTATGAGAGACCAAGAAACAATAAAACAAAACCAAAAGAATGAGAAAATATATAATATGAAATATATCACTGGAAAAACAACTGACCCGGAAAATAGATCTAGGAGATAGTTTTTAAATTATTAGACTATCATGATCAAAAAAGGTATCATTTTTCAAGAAATTATCAGAATTTAGTACCAAAGATACAAATCATTACAAAATATAAAATAGATACTTTTGATTATTACAATGTAACCAAGATTATAAAGAAAACAGGAAACTGTGCATAGTGTGCTTCATCATTAGTCCTTTGGGATTGTCTTGGATCATCATATTGCTGAGAATAGTTAAGTCATTCATAGTTCATCAAACAATATTGCTGTCACTATTCACAATGTTCTGGTTCTGCTCACTTCACTATCCATCAGTTCATATAAGTCTTTCCAGGCCTTTCTGAAATCATTCTACTTGTTATTTCTTTTCTTTTCTTTTTTTTTGCAGGGCAATGGGGGTTAAGTGACTTGCCCAGGGTCACACAGCTAGTAAGTGTCAAGTGTCTGAGGTCGGATTTGAACTCAAGTACTCCTGAATCCAGGGCAGGTGCTTTATCCACTGTGCCACCTAGCTGCCCCCTGCTTGTTATTTCTTATAACACAATAATATTCCATTATAATCATATACCACAGCTTGTTCAACCATTCCCCAATTGGTGAGCATTCCTTTGATTTCCAATTCTTAGCCACCACAAAAAGAGCTGCTATAAATAGGTCTTTTTCTCTTTTTCTGGATGTCCTTGGGGTATAAACCTAACAGTGGTATTGCTGGATCAAATGGTATACACAAAGGGTTTGATAGCCCTTTGGGCATAGTTCCAAATTGTTCTCCAGAATGGTTGGATCTGTTCACAACTCCAACAGTGGATTAACATTCCAGTTTTTCCACATTCCCTCCAAAATCCAACATTTTCCATTTTTGCTACTCTGATAGAGTGAGTTGATACCTCAGAGTTACTTTAATTTGCATTTTTCTGATCAATAGTGATTTATAGCATTTTTTTCATATGACTATAGATAGCTTTGATTTCTTTGTCTGAAAACTTCCTGTTCATATCCTTTGACCATTTATCAATTGGGGAATGACTTGTATTTTTATTAATTTGACTCCATTGTCCATATATTTGAAAAATGAGACCTTTATCAGTGATAATTGTTACAAAAATTCTTTCCCAGTTTTCTGCTTTCTTTATAATTTTGGTTGCATTGGTTTTATGTGTGCAAAAGCCTTTTAATTTTATATAATCAAAATGATCTATTTTATATTTTGTAATGTTCTCTATATCTTCTTTGGTCTTAAATTCTTCCCCTGTCCATAAATCTGACAAATAAACTATTCCATGCTCTATTAATATGTATAAATCATGTACCCATTTTGACCTTATTTTAGTATACAATGTGAGGTTTTAGTCTATACCTAGTTTCTTCCATACTGTTTTCCAGTTTTCCCAGCAGTTTTTGTCAAATGAGTTTTTGTTCCAAAAGCTTAGATCTTTGGGTTTATCATATACTAGATTACTATATTCATTTACTATAGTGTAATTTGTATTTATTCTATTCCACTTATCCACCTCTCTATTTCTTAGCCAGTACCATATTGTTTTGGTAATTACTACTTTATAATACAGTTTGAGATATGGTACTTCTAGAGCACCTTCTTTCTCATTTTTATTGATTCCTTGACATTCTCAAGCTTTTTATTCTTCCAGATGGATTGTTATTTTTTTCTAGCTCTATATAATATTTTGAGTTTGATTTAGGTAGGATTGTCATTTTTATTATATTGGCTCTGCCTACTCATGAGCAATTAATATTTTTCCAAGTGTTTAGATCTGACTGTGTAAAAAGTGTTTTATAGTTGTGTTCATATAGTTCCTGGGCCAAACTCATCTTTAGTCAGAAGCCCCTGCAGTCAGAGGATACCCCACAACATCTGGGGTGTCCCACCCAAACCATGGCACTTCCCTGGCTGGCCTTGGCTGAGCCTGCAGGGCTTCATCCCCACTGGGTTTGGACCCAGATCCATTTGGTGTTCAGGTGAAGCCAGTGGATCCCTTCTCAGAACAATGGTCTTAATTTACAATAAAATTTAAAAAAATATTTATAATAAAATTTTAAAACTTGCAAGATTACAAAAAAAGCAATTGTCCTGAAATTGTCAAAATAGTAAAAAAAAAAGTTCATGAATGGCAAGTTAAGAATCTGTGTCTAGTCAGATTCTAAGCTCCCTCTCCTCTGAGACATTCCACATTTTAACATTTCTGTCTCTGACATTCCTTGTTCCAAAGGCCTTCCCAGCTGGCATTCCATATTCAAATATCTTGCCCAGCACATATAATGGTGAACTTTCAGGCATCCATGGGTGGGGTATTTCTGGGAAGGACTTCTCCAATGGCCCTCAGATATCTGTTCTGTCCTCATACACACAGGCCCAGTCCTTAGTGGGGTGGGTAAGAAGGGAGAGGGCTGGAGAAAGCTGCTGCACCCGCCCACTCTCCAGAACAGAAAAAACAAATTGTGCTGGACTCAATTTGTATTTATTGAGCACCTAGAGAAGTCCCAGCCACCCAGAGTCCAGTGGGGCCACTTGGCAGGCCCACCTCTGGGCAGCCTTCACCAGGACAGAGACAGGGTAGGAAGGAGTCTTCTTGGCTCTGCACAATTGGGTCACAGTATCCTGGGATTCCCTCCCTCCCAGCTTCCATTGAGACCTCCAACCACTCTGGCTGGTATTGCACTCTCCCATAATTCTCCCTGAGCACTTCAGACACATCGTTTTCCCTCTCTGAGCCTGTTTCATCATCCATCAAACAGACTCAAAGTACTGGCACCAAGTCCCTCTCAGAGGCATTGGGAGGGAAGCACTTTGTAAAAGTCACAATGGGCAGGGTGAGGGTAGGGGGTGGGATGCTTCCTACACAGTGTTGGTTGGGGGTGGGAGTGAGGGAAACCATAACCCAGCAGCCCCAGGAGCTGGCTCCTCCACTAACTTCACAGTATAACCCAGGGGAACGGTCCTTCCTCCACTATGACCATCAGCTTCCTCCTCTATCAAATAAGGGGTGGACAGGATGATCTCTGGGGTCCACTGAGATCGAATGTTCTATGATTTCAGGTACACAGGTCCCCACTTTGGAGATTTCCAGGAAGCATCCTTTGGGCAGATGGGATGTCAGTTGGCATGCAGGAAGAGCTGGCCCAAGACAGGGCTCTGCATCAAGCAGAGCTGGGCTTCTCCTGAGAAGGGTAGATTTTACGGAGGCTGGAGTCCATCAAGAAATCCACAGACCTGTGAAGAGACACAGAGGCAGTGGTTAGAACAGTCAGGAAGAGGCTCCAGAGGCCCTCCAGGACAGGGAGAATGGCATTTGAGAGTTGGAAGGGACCTCAGTGGTTGTCTGGCCAGCCTCCTTAGAGGTTACTTTTGGCAGAGGAAAAAATCCAATCCATTTTACAGAGGAGAAAACTGAGGCTCAGAGAGGTTAGATGACTTGCCCAGAGTCACACAGCCAGTATCTGAAGCAGAATTTGGACCTGAACTTGGGTCCTCTTGATAGTGTACAGAATATCTGGACCTGAGTTCAAATCTCACCTCAGACAGTTAACTAGCTACGTGACCCTGGGCAAGCCACTTCACTCTACTTGCCTCAATTTCCTCCTCTGTAAAATGAGCTGGAGAAGGAAATGGCAAACGGCTCCAGTATCCTTGCCAAGAAAATCCCAAATGGTGTCACACAAAGAGTTGGACGTGATTGAAAAATGACCGAACATACCACCTAGCCACCTCCTTCCAAGAGGTAGCCTGTTCCACTTGAGGGCAGCACAAATCGTTAGGAAATGTTTTCCCGAAGCCAAGCCTAAATTGGCTTCTTTACAACATGTACTCACGGTTCCTCGTTCTGCCCTTTGGGGCCAAGCAGAGTAAGGCTAATCCTTCTTGCATGTGACAGTCCCTCCCATCTCCTCGTTGTCTTCTCCAGGTTAACAGGACCAACTCCTTCAGCCAAGCCTCTTTATCACTCCTGCCCCTCTCCAGACTTTTTATCTTGAGCCACAGTGCCCAGAAATAAACCCAACTCTCCCTGGCCAAGGCACCAGACTACTGCCTTCCTCTTCCAGGAAGCTCTGCCCCTCTCAATAAGCCAAAAAACCAACCACTTGGCTCAGTTAGAGAGCTTGAAATGGACCAAGAAAAGAACCCAACCTTCTTCAGAACTGTCATTTATGAATCTTCAACCCCCCTATCTGCTGGTTTCTTCCGGAGTGCCTTCAAACATGCCCGGGTCTCCCTCAGCCCTAATCAGCACCAGACTTCCAACCCCTCTCACCATCAACCCCTATCTCTCCTCCCTTTCTCAGACAGATACCCAGCCTCCACTGCCTCTCCCCTTTACTTCTCAACCTTTGCAGTCTGGCTTACAAAGCTCACGACTCGTGGGAAATTGTCCTCTCCAAATAGATCTCTTCATTGGCAAATCTGAGGGTCTTTCCTCAGTTGTTATCCTCAGCCTCTCTGCTGCAGCTGACACCGATGACCACCCACACCCTTCCTTCTTCCAAACATGCCTATTTCTGTCTTAAAGGTACCACCCTCCCTCTGGATCCCCAGGCTTGTGGCCTCAGTATCATCCTGGACTCTGCTTTCCCTTATCCCACTTACCCAGCCAGTCTGCAAAATCCCACCTCCAGAACATCTCTCACACCCATGCCTCCTCTCCACTCATGCCCTTGCCTACATTATTGCAACAGCCTCCTGGTCTCCCTGCCTCCTCTGCCTCTACTCTGGTCCATCAGCTGCACTGCTCCCAATTTTCCTTAGTCAGAGATCTATCTGTCCATGTGACTCCCCTGTTCAATCAACTTCAGCGGCTCCCTAGAACCCTCCTCCTCCAATTGCCTCCTCCCAGGAGCCTCCTTCTGCCAGGGCAGCCCCTGCTCTCACTGGGGAGGTCCATCCACTGGGGGACCGGCCACTCTCTTCTTAGCCGTGGTTCTGACGCTCAGCACTCAATACATGGCAAGCAAATCCCCAAAGGTGGTGGATGGAAGCCCAGAAGTGCCACCCTCTGGTGAGGGACCCGGGAGCACCTGTCGATGGGGTGAATGATGACGGGAATGGCCATCAGCCCCAGTGCCGTGGTCGTCCACTTGCGGGCGGCCAGGGGCCAGCTGGTGGCCCTGCTGAGGACGTAGAGAGAAGCGGCGCACAGACGGTTGATGGTGAAGCCCGGGATGGCCACAGAGGCCAGCGCTTGCCAGACGAATGTGTCCACCACGGCCACCGCCATCTTGGTGGTCCTGCCCGACTCTGGACTCAGGGACTGTAGGAAGAACCGAACAGGAGAGACCAAGCTGCCGACGCATCTCGAGGAGCGACACGTCTACTAAGGGGGGGTAGGGGGCGCGCCTTTAAAGGGGAGGAGCAGAATCACTTTAAGAGGGATGCTCCCAGGGGAGGGAGCGGGAGCCTGGGGTGCAGGACAATCCAAGCTTTCTCTACATCCTTAGGGAAAAGGTAGAGAGGCCATACCATTGAGGACGGCGGGGGGGGGGGGGGAGGGGGGGAAGAGTATCCACAGGACTGTACCACATCTGAGGACGGGGGTGGGATGGGTTGTACCACAATCGAGAAAACTCCCAATACGCACAGCTCCAGCCTTCTTGCCCTTGTCCACAGCATCCGCTACCACGTAGGAGCTGGCCACCCCGTAACTCAGCCACACCGCGGAAGTGGGCACAATAGCTCTGAAGGCCTCTCCCACTTCATTGGCATAACCTGGAAGGAAGGAGGGGCTTCGTTCACTCTTTTCAATCATGTCCGACTCTCAATGACCCCATTTGGGGTTTTTCTTGGCAGAGATCCTGAAGTGGTTTGCCATTTCCTTCTCCAGCTTATTTTGCAGATGGGGAAACTGAGGCCAACAGGGTGAAGTGACTTTTCCTGGGCCACAGAGCTAGTAACTGAGGCAGGATTTGAACTCCGGAAGAGGAGTCTTTCTGACTCCAGGATCTGTGCTCTATCCATTGCCCTCAGAGCAGGGGCAGAAATGGGCAAAAGACCGAGGAGAGAAGGGAGAAAGGATTAAGGACAGAATGAGGCCAAAAGTCATAGAGGGATCCTGGCATGGCAAGAAGTGGTAAAAAGGGGCAGCTAGATGGTGCAGTGGAGAAAGCACCCGCCCCGGATTCAGGAGGACCAGAGTTCAAATCCCACCTCAGATACTTGACACTAGCTGTGTGACCCTGGGCAAGTCACTTAACCCTCACTGCCCTTCCAAAAAAGTGGCGAAAAGATTGGGAGAGACATCTGTCTGTCCTTTGGCCTCTGGGGTACAAAGACTCCCCCCTCCCTTCCATCTGTAGTTTGGGGCTCCCAGGTGCTCTGGGCAAACCTCTTTTTGTATCATGGACCCCTTAGATGGACTGCGGAAGCTTATGGACCCCTTCTCAGAATGTTTTTAAATGCATAAAATAAAATACATAGGATTACAAAGGAAGCCAGTTATTTTGAAATACAGTTGTTAAAAAAAAATTCAAAACCCAAACCCCAAACAAACTCATAAC
Organism: Dromiciops gliroides; assembly: GCF_019393635.1. Classification (NCBI taxonomy): domain Eukaryota; kingdom Metazoa; phylum Chordata; class Mammalia; order Microbiotheria; family Microbiotheriidae; genus Dromiciops; species Dromiciops gliroides. The sequence continues at coordinate 8,950,795 of NC_057861.1, forward strand.
CCCAAGTTAAGAACCCCCTGCTCTAGCCTGTGCCTAGCATGTGGGGGGTGGGGGGGAAGGAAGAGAAAGTCCCTTCTCTCTTTCCTCCCTCCTGCCCTAAGGCCCTCCCAAAGAGACAGGTCTTTGGGGCCAAACCCAGACCCCCATATTCTACCACTAACTCAGGTTGAGACACAGGACAAGTGGAGAAAGTGATGGGGATGGTCATTTTGTTTCTATGATGGGGAGGGGGGGGCAGAGATATCTCGGTTACCCAGCCAAGCCTGTGCCTGACCCAGACCTTGAGCCTATATTCCCTGCAATAGGAAGGCCCTGACCAGTCCCCCCCCCCCTCACCTCCCCTAGGCAGGGCCCCTGAGCTTGAGTTCCCTGCCCAACTGTGCCAAGCTGGGAGTGGGATGGAGGGGGCATTTAGGAAGGAAAGGGCCGGTGAACTTAGTCCCCACCGCATCCCAGCTTGGACTCAGAGGGTTGTCTCCGGAGGGACCCCACAATTTAGAAATGAGCGAGGCATAAGGAAGTACACAGAAATGTAAGAACTGGAAAGGATTACAGACCCTGGAATGTCAGAGCTGGGAGAGACCTTGGAACACGGGATGTCAGACCCAAGAGGACAACGTCAGAACTGTTAAGACCTTAGGACACACAACCTTAGAACTGAAGAGACCTTAGGACACAGAGCGTTAGAACTGCAGAGACCTTAAGACTCAGAACAGCAGAACTAGAAGGGACTTTAGAACAGGGAATGTCTGCGGGGAGGCAGACCTCCGGCTGTCCAAGAGCAAATGCCAGCGGTGGAGGAATGTCAGCCTTTAGAGGTCATCTAGAAGCAGAGTGAAGGATAGTGACTAGCCCAAGGTCACTCGGAATCGAGGCTGGTCCCAGTCCCGTGTTCCCTGCGCTCCTGGGGCCCCAGGCCCGACACCCAGGCTCAGCGCCCTGCCCACCCCGTGGGCGCGATCGCCAGGGGGCCGGCAGGCGGAGCGCCCCTTCGATCCCTCCCACGACCCCCGCCTGGCCCCGGGCTGGCCCCGGCGGCGCGCGCTCACCCAGGTAGCGCACCCACGTGTCGCGGTAGAGGTCGGGCTGGGCATCTTGGCAAGAGTCTGGCATGGTGCGCGCCGGGATCGGGCGGCCACTGTACCCGGCACTGCCACCGGCCCTGAAGGACGTTCTCTCCGGCCTGGCCGGGGAGCGTCTGCAAATTAAGCGCCAGCCGCACGCGCGCGCAAACACATACACACAGATGCACACACTTGGGAGTCCAGACGCGTGGAAGGAGGAGGAGGAGGAGGATGGGGAGCCGAGGCCCCGCCCCGCCCCGCCCCCGGGACTGTCTGAACGCAGAGCCTGCCGCCACTCCCCCTGCTCTTTCTGGTCTTCTGGCCTTGAGCCTTGGACTTTGGAGTCCCTCTCCTTTTTTTTTTTTTTTTTTTTTTTTTAGTGAGGCAATTGGGGTTGAGTGACTTGCCCAGGGTCACACAGCTAGTAAGTGTTAAGTGTCTGAGGCCGGATTTGAACTCAGGTACTCCTGACTCCAGGGCCAGTGCTCTATCCACTGCGCCACCTAGCCGCCCCTGTCCCTCTCCTTATGTACAACTCAGGAAACTTGGGCCCAGAGAGGAATCATGGTGGGCTGGAGAGGATAAAAGATTTAAAGATGGAAGCGACGGACTACAAGCCATGGCGGCCAAACCCCTTGTTTTACAGATGAGGAAACTGAGGCCCACGAAGGTAAAGGGACTGTGCCCAAGGCAACATCTGAACCCTGACTCCACATCCAGCCTTCCATCTATTATTGTTCCATGCTGGTAAAGGGACTTGCCCAAGGGCACACGGCTAGGAAATTGTGAAGTCAGCAGAGCCAGAAGGGACCCTAGAGATGCTCATTCTAAAGATTGGGAAACCGAGGCCCGGGAAAGTGAGCGGAATTTGGAGTCAGGAAAACTAGCTTCAAATCCTGGCTCAGGTAATGTGACCCTTGGACAAGTCACTGAATTTCTCTGAGCCTCAGTTTCCCAAAATGGAAGGGAGTGGGTGGATCGAGGACCAACCAAGGTCCCTTCCAGCTCTAAATATGGGGGTATTATGCATGACTTGCCCAAAGTTACCCAGGTTGCCACAGAGGCCGGATTTGAACTCAAGTCCTGTGATTCCGCGCCCTCTGTATCCCTTTAGCTCAGCATAGCGCCCTGCCCTGTCCGTAGTGAGAGCTTATTGTCTTATTTTGATTTCCACTCGTCTACACCGCCTTTACCTCCTGGACGTTGGGGAACTGGGGGCGGAGGTAGGGCAGCCTCGGACACCGGAGAACAGGGAGACTACCAAAGCCAGGTGTGAGGGCCTCAAGGGGGCAGGGACCCTGGGGGGCTAGATCACTGTAAAATGGCGTGGTGGCCCATTGGAAATGAAAGGGCTTAGAGATGGGGCGGGAGAAGGATTCCCAGGCGGGGTTGGGGGTGGGGTGCTGAGGGGGGAACCCAGCCCGGAGGAATTCTAGGAAACCGCAAGCCTTGGGGTACCTGGATGGTACCTGAGGCCTTTCCTGACCTCCCCCGCCCTATTTAGATGTGTGCACACTGCCTGCCCCGCCCCCTCCCCCCCCCCACACCCTCCGCCTCCTCCTGGGCACGCACGGGTTTCATTTTTCAGCCTCTGTAGCCCCAGTGCCTGGGACCGTGCCTAGCACACAGTAGGCACTTAATAAAAGGCTGTCGATTGACACAAAGCCTGGGAGAGAACCGGGATTATGGTGGGGTTTGGAAGGCTTGGGGCTCGGACTAAACCCGTCCCATGAGGCTGGGGGTGGGGGCAAACCAGGGGAGAAACATAAAAAACAACCCGGTTCGTGGGAGGGTCCTTGGGACCTGGAGGATTCAAAGGAACTTCGTGGGAGAGGGGCTCAGGAGGACTCTGAGCTAGGGGGCCAAAGGCTTCCCCTGAGAGCTCAAGGGCTGCGGGCGGGGGGCCTCGGCGAAACTTCGGGACGTCAGTAGGAGGGGGTTCCCGCACCCCCAAAATGGAATTCGGAGACAGTCCCTAGAGCCACGTGGCTTCCTCCAGCTTGATCCCCCCTCTCCCCACCCTCGCCCCCAGCTTCCCGAAGAGCCGGCACTGGGACCGCACGTCCCTAGACCCTCCCAGACCACGTGGGGCCGCCTCCGTGACACAGCCGGGCTCACGTGTTCCGGGGACAGAACTTCCGCCCGCACCTGGAAGCCTACATTTTATGCCCTCGGTAAAGATGGTGGGAGCACACGCCCACCAGCCCATCCAATGGCAGGAGCCCCAGTGCGCAGGCGCCTCTGTTCATTTGGCGCAGAACCAGAGATTTTGGTCGGAGAATCTGTTTGGAGCTCTCTGGCGCCCCCCAGAGATAGATAGTGAGGACAACACGGCAGAGAAAAAAAGCTGGAGAGCCAGAATCACATAGATTTCTTTATTCGTTGGTTAATTTTCCTAACAGAGCATTTGTAAACCGAGACACCCTCCGACCCAGGGTCCCCCAATTCTGAGGGCAGCCAGCTCTGGGAGCATCTAGTTCACCCCATACCTGAGCAAGAGTCCCCTCTACAACATCCCTGACCAAGTGGGTATCCTGCCTGCACTTGAACATTTCCAGTGACGGGGAGCTCACTACACAAGCAGCCCCGTTCTCCAGAGAATAACGCAATCTCCACAGCTGGAAACGTTCCAAGGGCACCTAGGTATCCTCTCTAAGAAATCCCTGACGAGCGGCCATTCAGCCTCCTTTTGAACATTTCCACTGATGGGGAGCTCACTACCTACCCAGGTCACCCATTCCACTTCTGAACAACTCATATTTTTAGAAAGTTGTTTGCTTTTTGCCCTTAAACCAACTGAGTAAGTCTGCCTCCCTCCCACTTCCTACCCACTACTCCTGGTTCTGCCCACTAGAGCCAAGTGCTCAGAGTATGGAGGGTAACACAGGATGTCATCTCTGGACCCCCCCTCTCCCATGAAAGACATACAGTGGGCCCTGTTCCCCACTCCCGAGCTCCTAAGGCTCTTGGTCATGCTGGTTGACCCTCCTGGTACCCCCATCAGCAGTTTGGACCTGACTAAAGGAAAATGGATTTCTTTGAAGTGAGGGGACAATCCTTGCTGCATTCTCAGGGGGCTCAGCCTGGCCCAGGATACTTCAGCATCAAGTGACCAATGGCTACATTTGCCAGGGCTTTCCCCAGCCCCAAGCCATGCACCTGCCAGCCACTATGTCCCTCCATTAGTCAAGAACCAACAGGAGGGTGGAAAGAGTCCCGAACAGAGGTTGGAAGTCTAGTCTTGGCTTTGCTGCTGACTTAGTAGGATGCGACCCTGATCTAGTTCCTCCACCTTTCCGGGTCTGTTTCCTGCTCCTTAAAGTGGAAGGGTTGATGGAGTGGCTTTTTATGGCCTCCATACTCTGAGCTTTCCTTTTCTTTGTGCCAATCTTGGGGCTGGGTTAGAGTTGGCCAGTTTATCTTACTTGGACCTTACTAGACTATAAACTCCCCGAGGGCAGGGACAATGTTTTATCTGAGCTTTGCATCTCCTTTACCTCCCACAGAATGGAGGAGGCAGTGCTGGGCAGGGGCCCAAGCCTTGGATATAGGTAGTTCTCAGTATTAATTATCAGTATTCATTAGAGATTAAGCCACCCCGGCCACAGGAGCCCCTGAAATCTCTTAAAGTCAGGAATAGCCTGGGGGCCCCTGTGCCTGGCCTCTTGTGTCTAGGAGGACCCCTCCCCCTTCTGACCTAAACTGGGGCCAAAGCAGCCCCATGCCTGGCCCAGCTACGCCTCTGAGCCCCCCTGATATCAGCTACCTCTATTCTCTCTCTAGAAGTGTGTTTCTTGGGGCCCAGGCTCACAGCCCAGAGCCAGAGTCCTGACGTCTAATGCCAGCCATCTCCCCCCACCCTTTCCCCTCAGCAGTATCTGGCTCCCTCTCCCCCAGGCTGGGGCAGCTGGCCCAGGACAGAAACTAAGGTTGGCACAAGTCAGAGGATGGTCAGATCCCACCAGCGCCCAGCACCCATGGGACCCCGAGTTAAGTTGGAGGGTGGAGAGAGAAAAGGGACTTCTCCTGGGCTGCCCTGCCTCTATCCACCTCCCAAGTTAACCCCCTCTCACCCCATCTTCAGGCTGATCCAACTGTACCCCAGAAGTGAGGCAGGGGTGCACACTGTCCCAGCCTCTGACCCAGATCCCTAATAGCGAGCTGCAGGGGGTGGGGTCGTGTGGCGGGGTAAGCAGGCCTGGGCAGGGGCTGGGCCAGGGTGGCGGCGGCCCTCACTGCTGAGAAGGTGCCAGCCCCTTCTCTCCCAGCTGCTGTAGCGTCTCCTCGGAGGCCTTGTCTGGGAGCAGCACCTCCACTGTGAAGCTGACCTTCTTGGCATGGATGAAACTGTAGGTATTGTCAAACCTCAAGACATCTGCAAGGAGACAGACACAGAGAGGAAGGCTGTCAGGGGCAGTCTGCCCAAGATACAGGCACAGGTCAGATTAGAGGCCTGTGGAAGGTGGGGGCCGTTTTGTCTTCTTTGGAGCTCAAGAGTCCAAGAAGGCATGTCACCAACAAGGGCGAGAGCCCCTGCTCTGGGACACCCCTTACCATGGGGTTTAATGCTCCATAAGTGATTAATACGTGCTTTTTCATTCATCCCCAAGCAGTGATTCCCCAGCCTCCACCTCCATCCCTTCAGCCCCATTGTCCCCCTTGGTCCCTAGGGCACAGAATCAAAGGAGCTGGGGATCCTGGAGTTAGGGCTGGATGGGACCCTGAAGGTCATAGAATCTGACAGATGAGGAAAATGAGTCTGCGAGGCCCTAAGTGACACAGCTAAATGCCAGTGGCAGGATTTGCATTCAGGTCTTCCTGCCTCCCAGCTCATCCCTCTATCCACTTCACAAAGACCACAGAATATCTGGGCAGGCAGGGAATTCCAGGGCACCTGGTCTAGCTCCTACCTGAACAATAACTGCTTTATAGCATGCCCAATGAGGGGGGCTTCCTCCTGACTGGACTTAAAGAATTCGTGTAAGGGGGAGCTGACCACCTCCTGAAATAGACCATTTCTTCTTGGTTTTTTGGTGTGGTTTTTTTGGTGAGGCAATTGGGGTTAAGTGACTTGCCCAGGGTCACACAGCTAGTAAGTAAGTGTTAAATGTCTGAGGCTGGATTTGAACTCAGGTCCTCCTGAATCCAGGGCCGGTGCTCTATCCACTGCGCCACCCAGCTGCCCCAATAGACCATTTCTAAGGGAAGGAGGGAGGCAGGGAGGGAGGGAGGGAAGGCAGGAAGGAGAGAAGGAGGAAGGAAGGAAGGAAGGAAGGAAGGAAGGAAGGAAGGAAGGAAGGAAGGAAGGAAGGAAGGAAGGAAGGAAGGAAGGAAGGAAGGAAGGAAGGAAGGAAGGAAGGAAGGACGGGGGAGGGAAGGAGAGAGGAAGGAAGGCAACAAGCATTTTTAAGCACCTACTATATGCTAAGACTTTTTATCAATATCATTTCATTTCATTCTCATCCTCACAACAAACCCTTGGCAGTAGGTGCTTTTAGCATCCCCATTTCACAGGTGAGAAAACGAGGCAGACAGAAGTCACTTGCCCAGGGTCACTCCGCTAGTGCATCTGCTGGTACAGTCTGAGGCTGGCCATGGAGTCCAGCCTTCCTGTCCTCTGTCCCCTCTCGAAGCCCACTCCAGGGCAGCTCTGATCTTAGGAAGTGATTGCTGCCATCAAGTTAAAACCTGCTTCTTCCTAAGTTGCATCCGTCCCCCGCCCAGGGCCAGAGAGAACAAATGCACCTCCCCTTCCCCTGTGACGGCCCTTCTCTCTCATTCCTCTTAAATCTTCCCTGACCCAGGCCCAACAGCTCAGTTTCCTAACCTGTGCCCTCCCCCGCTGTCTGGTCTGCCTAGTCCTTCTTCCCCGCCTCTGAGATCTCCTCAGATCCAGGGACAGCGGCTTGGCTTCCTCCAACAAGTCTCTCGGCCTCTTGTCTCTGGGCACTTTCACTGGCCACCCCCAAGCCTGGAATGCTATTCTTTTTCATCTCTGCTTCCCTGACTTCATCCAAGTGCAGCTAGAACCTCCCACCATGCTCGTGCCAACCCTTGGCCAATCATCACCACTAAATCCTTGTCTCTGGCTTATTTGCCCATTGGTGTCTTCGGGACATTGGGAGCTCCTTGAGAACAGGGACTGTCTTTGGCCTTTCTTTGTATCCCTAGCCCTTAGCACAGTGACCAGCACACAGTAGGTGCTTCATAAATGCTTGTTGCCTGGAGTCACACTCGAGAAGCAGGAAAATGAGGTCACATAACCAGGAAGCCTCAGAGCTCGACTGGAACCCAGACCTCCTGGGCCCAAGTCTAGCATTCACTCCACTCTACCACATGTCCTCTTCTACTATTAATAATCAACCAACAAGGGGGCAGCTAGGGGGCGCTGCAGTGGATAGAGCACCGGCCCTGGATTCAGGAGGACCTGAGTTCAAATCTGGCCTCAGACACTTGACACTTACTAGCTGTGTGACCCTGCTAGAAATGGAGGGGCCTAAGGCAGCCATACAAGACTAACAGGGCTACCAGAAAGTGCATCAAATGGTGACACCTTAGAGGCTTTGGAGGTTTGCAAGGCATTGTTTGTACATTCTGTCTCTGGAGCCTCCTAACAGTGACCACCCTCACATTATAGACGGCTCAGAGTAGGGGAACTGACTCACCCATGATCATATGGCCAGGAAGGATGAAAAGGCAGGGTTTGAACTCAAGGTCTCCTGGCTGCAAGTACAAAGCTATTTACACTAGCCTTCATCAGGCTGCCCCTCCTCTATTGGCAAGACCACAATGGAGAGCTAGGATACACAAGGGCACTGGGATGAATGAACTGAAGTGGAGCAGGTGATGGAGCGAAGTGGAATGGATGAATGAAGTGAATGAATAAAGTGGAATGGATGAATGAAGTGGAGTGGAGTAGATGAACAAATGAAGTAGAATAGATGAATGAGTGAAGTAGAGTAGATGAATGAGTGAAGTAGAGTGAATGAATGAGTATGGGAGAATGGATGAATGAAGTGGAATGGATGAATGAATGAAGTGGAATGAATGAATGAAGTGGAGTGGATGAATGAGTGAAGTAAAGCAGGTGCCAGAGTGAAGTGGAATGGATGAATGAATGAAGTCAAATAGATGAATGAGTGAAGTGGAGTGAAGGAGTGAGTAAAGGAGAATGGATGAGTGAATGAATAAGTGAGTGAAGTAGAATAGATGGATGAATGAATGAAGATGAGTGAATGAGTCGAGTGGAATAGATGAATTAAGTGAATGAATGAAGTAGAACAAATGAATGAATGAATGGAGTGGATAAATGAAGCTGAGTGAAGGAAGTGAAGTGAGTGAATGAATGAATTGGAGCAGAGGAATAAGTGAAGTAGGAAAATGAATGAATGGAATAGCTGAATAGAGTGAATGACTAAGTGGAGTGAATGAATGATTTCAGTGAGTGAACAAAGTGAGACCGAGAATTCCTTGAGACTCAGGACCAAGCCTCCAGTTTCTTTGTTTCTCCCCACTGTGCCTAGCAAGTCCCTGGGCCATGGCTCCCCTCGGGTGCTCCTGAGTCTCACCATGTCCAGCCCAGCCTGGGAAGGGTTAACAGGCCCAAGTCCAGCCTGGCCGGCCTGGCTCCCCTGCCCCCCTGCTTGGCTGGAGGGAGTGGGGAGGGCTGCAATCTAATCCTCGCTTCCTTCCAGGCACCTGCTGCAGATAAACCTGAGCCCAAGAGGGAACAAGAGCCAGCCCAGCCCTCACCATCCTGCACCTGGGGCGCTGGGGCGTCTGGCCCAGCCTGGGGCTGAGCTTTTGCGGGTGTTTGTGCACCTAGAACTTAGCCCAGTGCCTGGCACAGTGGGTGCTTAATAAATGCTTGTTGACTGAATCCTAGGGGGGCTGCAGACCCCAAGACAGGGTAAGCCCAGCAGTCTGCACCTGTCCTGGAGGGTGAGGGGGCCGGGCCAGGGAAGGGATTAGAGGCTGCTCTCTCCTCTGCCCGAGTGTCATATCCCGGGGCGTGCAGCTTCCTTCCCTCAGTTTCCCTTTTGGAAAGAATCAGAAGCTTTACAAGGTGAGAGTGGAGAGATGCCAATCTTGGAGTCACAAAATCCTGGGTTCAAATCCCTCCTCTTGAAATTTATTAGCTACGGCCCCTCTGTCCACGTCTCTAAGATCAGGGCTTGGGCCACTCAAAGGTCCCGTCCAGCTCTCAACCTCCCAGCCCGAGTCACCTGACCCCTCCAGGCCTCAGTCGGCTCATCTAAAGAACAGAGCTAAGAATAGCACCTCTCCCAGGGTTGTTTCAGGCTCCAGAAAGATAACCAGTCACCAAAGCCAGCCGAGGGCGCTCCGGGAACACGAGTTTAATGATTAACCTGGAAGATTATTGCTCTTCCCTGGCACCACAAGAGGCCAAGTCTGACTGACTCAGAAGAGTCTCTCTATAAGGAGGCTGAATAGCTTGGGGTTTCTGGGCTCCAAGGCCGTCATTCCAGGCCAAACACCGTGATGGTAACAAAAGGGATCTAGGACAAGGGTAGGTGTATGGGGAAGTGAGTGTAGGTATTGGGGGGGGGGAGTGTAGGGATGTATATGTGGGGGGGGGGGTAAGCATGGGTATGGGGTGAGTGTGGGGATGTGGGGGGTGTGTGGGTATGTGTATGTGAGAGGGTGAGTGTGGGTATGGGGTGAGTGTGAATGTGGGTGTGGGTATGTGGGGGTGAGTGTGGGTATGGGGTGGGTGTGAATGTGGGTGTGGGTATGTGGGGGGGTGAGCGTGGGTATGGGGTGGGTGTGAATGTGGGTGTGGGTATGTGGGGGGTAAGTGTGGGTATGGGGTGGGTGTGAATGTGGGTATGGTTATGTGGGGGGTGAGTGTGGGTATGGGGTGGGGGTGAGTGTGGGTATGGGGTGGGTATGAGTGTGGGGGTGGGTACGTGGGGGGTGAGCGTGGGTATGGGGTTGGTGTGGGTATGTGGGGGGTGAGTGTGGGCATGGGGTGGGTGTGAATGTGGGTATGTGGGGGGTGAGTGTGGGCATGGGGTGGGTGTGAGTGTGGGTATGGCGTAGGTGGGCACATGAGTGTGGGTGAAGAGTGTATGGAGGATGGGAGGTGTACACCCGAGGCTCAGGCCTAGAGGCAGTCAGGCTTGAGAAGGGAGCCAGCCTAGGGAGGGCTGAGGAAGCACTGATCACCCGAACACCTGGGCAGTGGGAGTCTTAGGTCCACCCCCTGTCTGGGCTGCCATGGAGACGAGCCTCGGGGGCTCCTCTGTGCTGCTGTCATCATCTCCCCTGGGCCCCATCAGCCCTCCCCCCCTCCCCATGGGCCTGGCCCAGACACTGTCAGAAGGAGAGGGAAGCTAAGGGACATGGAGCTCCCTAATTGGGCTCCTGGGAATTCTCAGAGCTAAGAGGAGCCTCACACCTGCCCAGCAGCCAATCCTCTGAACCTCTGACCATTAGTGGACCTCAGGCCCTGGGCAGGTCTGGCCTTGGGTTCTAGCTACCACGTTCTGGGGCTGGAACCCAGGTGATCTTGACTCCCAGAAGGGCGAGGGGGAGATCTCCTAAACCTTATGATTTAATATTTATAAAATGAGGAACTGGAATAGATAATCTATGCCCCATCCACCCCCTGCCCTGATATTCCCTGTTCTCAGGCCCCTCCCAGCCTTGACATTCCACATTCTAAGGTCCCTCCCAGTTCTGACATCCCCTGTTCTTAGGCCCCTCCCAGCTCTGACATTCCCTGTTCTAAGCCCCTTCCCAGCTCTGACATCCCCTGTTCTTAGGCCCCTTCCCAGCTCTGACATTCCCTGTTCTAAGCCCCCTCCCAGTTCTGACATCCCCTGTTCTAAGGCTCCCTTCATTCTATGCTATGTCCAAGCATCTCCTGGGGGAGGTGTCTTAAGTCAAGACAGAAAAGCACTTACAGATTCCAGGCTCACTGCAGGTGAGTGTTCCATCCTCAGGGACCAGGTGGGCATTGTACCTCTGGTTGGGAAGGACCTCGGTCATCTCGCCTGCTCTCTGCCGTTCACCACTCTTTGTCTTCAGGAACACCCCAAAGCCCACGTCTGCCCCATCTGACATGAACTGCCACCTACAAGGGGACGCAGACCCCAGTCACGAGGGTCCCTCCCCAACTCAGGGCCAACAGCCCTGATCTGGCTTGAGAGACTAGAATCTGGGGCCAAAGCTAAATTAGACGACATTTAATGGCCATAAATGTAAAGTCCTGCACTTTGGTCCAAAATGTCAATTGCACTAGTCAAAAATGAAAGACACGCGGCTGGCGGACAACAGTTTGATGGAAAAAGACCTGACGATTCCAGTGGACCTCAAGTCCCAAAACTCAACTTTGTGACCAGGTCATCCGATACTAAGCTGCACTAAGAGGGGCATTGGCTAGGGTCTCCTCCCCTCTTCCCCCACCCCAAATTATCATTAACTTGTTCTGTATGAGGCATTGTGGCTAGAGGGCTGGCCTTGCAGCCAGCAAGCTCCGGGTTCAAGTCCTGCCTTTTGAGACATGCCAGAGTGTAACCCTGGAGAGTTCTTGAACCTTTCGATGCTCTGACAAACTGGTTAAGACTAGTAAATGAGGGGCAGCTAGGTGGCGCAGTGGATAGAGCACCGGCCCTGGATTCAGGAGGACCTGAGTTCAAATCCGGCCTCAGACACTTAACACTTACTAGCTGTGTGACCCTGGGCAAGTCACTTAACCCCAATTGCCTCACTAAAAAAAAAACAAAAAAACAAAAAAAACAAAAAAAAAGACTATTAAATGACAGAGGAGGCACTGGCCTACCCCTCCACCAATGAGATCACAGGTCTAGCCCCTGTCTTTAATTTGCATATATTTTATATATAATTATATGTGTCCATTCCCTGCCCTCCAATATAATGTAAGGTCCTTGGGGCAGGGACTGTTGTATTTAATTTTTTTTTTCTATCTGTAGCACCTAGCATGTTATGTAGTATAGAGTAGGTGCCTAATAAATGCTTGTAGATTGATTGGTATATCCAGAAAACAAGGCTCTGGTCAGACCCCATGTGGAATACAGTTTTCAGGCCACAGGCCACAGTCTAAGGAAGGACATTGATGGGGAGTAATCAGGGTGGGAAAGGGCTTTGAGATCATGCCACAAGAAGAGGGACTGAGGGAACTGGGAATGCTAGTCAGAGAAAAAAAAAGAATCAGAGCGGGGCATGATCTATCAATAAACACTTATTAAGTGCCTACTGTGTGCTAGGCAGTGCTCGTGGCTGTCTTCAAGTGTTTGAAGGGCTATTATGTGAAAAAGGACTTTGCCAAGCACCCAGTACACAGTAAGTTCTTAAGAAATGCACTGTTACCTGCCTGCCTAGACTTGCTCTGAAGAACCATAGGCAATGGGCAGAAGCTGCAAAAAGACAGATCTGGGCTTGACAGAAGGAAGAACTTCTGAGCTGGAGCTATCCCAAAGGGCTGCCTTGGGAGATAGTGAGCTCCCCGTCACTGAAGGTCTCCAAGCAGAGGCCTATCAGGGCTAGACTAAAGGATGGAGGAGACTTCTTCTTTGAAGAAGTCAGCTCCTGCCCTCCCCTGCAAGGTGAGTAGGGCACCTGAAGGGCCTGGGCCCTCCCTTACCTGAGGACACAACCCGGGAAGAGGATCTCGTACTCCACCTGATGGGAGGAGCCCCTGCTGATCTGGATCGTGTGCTCATACTGCTGCTTTACCTGGTCCCGGATGTAATACTTCTTGGGGATTTCACCCCCGTAGTTGATCTGCAGGGAGCCCAGGGGGTGAGTGGGGGGATGGGAGGGGGAGGAGAAGTGCTGCCCCAGTTCTACCCCGCCCCCTCCCCTCCGGACCCTGGAGGCCCCATACCTTGGATTTGCACTTGGGGTCCCCATCAGGATCAGTCATGGTGCCCCCGTAATCCATGGGCAGCTGGTCTGGGCTGATGTGCTTCAGTAAAACCTCCTTCCAGTTCGCTGGTGGAACAAGGAGACAGCAGGATCACCCAGGGGCAGAGGCACCATTATTTCCAGTGGGTCCTGTATTTAGCTTCTCCATAGATGTCGCCCCCATTCACCTGGGGGCTCTCACAGGCACCGTCTTTTACCCGTCTGGCATGTAATAGGCACTTAATATTAAAATCCAAGATGAAAAAACGAAGGGTTCTCTGAATCTCAAGGTGAAAGAATAACCTGAGCTCAGTGCTGGAAAGGTTGGCTGGCCCTACCCTCGTCACATTAGCCAACCTCCCTGAGGCCTCTGTTTTCTACCCAGCCCCCAAATCACTCACCTCACAGTATCTTAAGGCTATGAGGGGGGGGGGGCAGCTAGGTGGCACAGTGGATAGAGCACCGGCCTTGGAGTCAGGAGGACCTGAGTTCAAATTCGGCCTCAGACATTTAACACTTACTAGCTGTGTGACCCTGGGCAAGTCACTTAACCCCAATTGCCTCACCAAAAAAAAAAAAAAAAAAGACTATGAGAAACCACAGAACCTCAGAAATACAGGCCTCAGAGGTCTTTTGGTCCAGTCCCCTGTTAGATACAGGGATCCTCTTTAGGCTTATTCCCTAGAGGTGGCTCTTGATCAAGCCACAATGCTAGGTGGTGAAGTAGAGAGAAGGCTAGTTAGGGAGACCCTAACCTGTGTGACCCTGGACAATCCATTTCGCTTCTCCCTGCCTTGGTTTCCCCACTTATAAAATGGGAATACCTTACCTAGTTGTGGGGATCCAGTGAGATAATATATGCAAAGTGCTCTGCAGACCTCACAAAGTACCAAAGAATTGTTAGATATTATTGTTTGCCCACATTTGAAGAGCCCTTTCTCTTTGGATTGTAACCATCCTTCATCCAGCCTCTTTCTGACTCAGAAGTGGCCCAGACTCTGTCAGAAACAGCCAAGCTAAGGGGAACACCTTCTGATCTTGGAAGGTTTGAATCTAGGCCTGGCAATGGACCGATTGTGTATCTGTCCCCTAAGGCCCCACAGGGTCACCCGCAGAGGGTGAATTTGGCTGGGGCAGCTCAGGACACCAGCCACAGCAGGCTGGAAAATCCATGATGTCTGGGAGAACAAGGAGGCCTGAGCTCGACCCTGGTCACTGACTAGCTTGGTGAACTTCCTTGACCTTCAGTGTCCTTTTCCTTCCCCTAGAGCTGAAAAGGATCCCAACACATCCCCTTCATCTTCCAGAGGAGGAGCCTGAGGTCCAGAGAGATAGTGATTCATCCAAGGTCACATGGGCCATAAGCATCAAAGACAAGATTTGAACCCAGATCCTCAGACCCCAGAGCCAGTGTTCTCACCTCCTGATTTTACAGAGGGGGAAATGGAGGTCAAGACTCGTCCAAGGTCACATGGGCTCTCTCTCTACTGTATTTTCTCATCTATGTTCATGTTCTCCCCATCCACTCTGAGTAGAATATAAACTCCCTGACAGCATGGACTATCGCTTTTGTCCATACCCAGTGCCAGGTAGACACTGGCGCATAGGAGACTTTAATCAATGCTGCTCAGATTAAATGGGGGTGGGAGGAGCAGTAAGGGGTGGGGACAGGGAGGCTCAAAACACCTGCTCGCCTCACCCTGGCAGGAGGACCAATTCAAGAGAGAAAATTATTCTGCCATGATTTCTTCCCAAGCAAGGCCAGAATCATCAGACATGGAAGGAAACCCAGAAAGAACCAAAGGTTCCCAAGCCCATTTCCTGAAGCCAATTTGGCCCTGGCCAGTTCCAGCTCTGTGCTCTTCAAGGCCAGGCGCTGGTGGTCACTCAGTTACGTCTGACTCTTTATGACCCGGTGGATCAAAATGTCGATGGGGTTTTCTTGGCAAAGATACTAGAGTGGTTTGCTATTTCCTTCACCAATAGATCAAGGCAAACAGAGATTAAGTGACTTGCCCTGGGTCATACAGCTAGTATCTGAGGCCAGATTCAAACTCAGGTCTTTCTCACACCAGGTCCAGGGTTAGGGTTAGGGTTATCCATTGAGCCATCTAGCTGCTTCTTTCAAGGCCAAGAGATGGCAAGAATTGAGGCAGAGGGAAGCAGGGGCTACTCACCCCCCAGAACCATAATCTTCTTCCTCGTGTCCTCACTCAGGAAAGGTTTGATGAGGTTGTAGGCCACAGGGAATATCTTGGGGGCTAGAACAGACAGGGAGAAATCACCAGGCAGCCAGGTCAGGAGTAGGGCACTCACCCACCTGCACACCTGCCTGCCTCCTCCACCCTCTGACCAGTTCCAGGGTTGTCCTCTGAAGCCAGGTAGAAAGCCTTGGCTTTCCCTAGTCCCTGGGCAGTGGGACCTCAGTCAGGCCCCAAACTCCTGTTCTCCTCTCACACCCCTGAAAGCCCAAAGTCAATGCCAAGGCCTCCAGACTGACCTCTCCTGTCCTACCTCTCCCCCCCCCCAGCAGGGGGTGTTCTCTTCCCTCATCATCTCTCCTAGCACCCTATCCTCCCAGTCTACAAGGTCCTGGGGTACAATGACTACCTAACCCATTAAAGAAAACACTTATTTAACCCTACTTAGGCAAAGACACCTCGCAGGAGGGTAGAAAACACCTCAGCTTCTTCATCTGCAAAAAATTAAGGAAGCTGGACTAGGTGACCTCAAGGTCCCTTCCAAACTCTAGACCCAAGAGCCCAGGAAATAAGGCACAGTCCCTGACTTCAATAGGCGACCGCTCCCACATGCCTCCCCTGCATGCTCTCTACATTCCAATCAAACCAGCCCACGGACTGTTCCCTATACACAACATTCCATCTCCCGCCTCCACACCTTTGCACAAGCTGTTTCCTCTTCCCCCCCATTCACTCCCTCCTCACTTCCACCGTCACGGATCAGCTCAAGTGCTGCCTCCTGCAAAAAGCCTTTCCTAGCTCTCCTCTATTACCAGCACCTTTCCCCTCCCTCCCTAATTATTTACTTATCCATGAACTGCATTATTTTCTGCCTAACCCCACTCTCCAACTGTGAGCTCCTTGAGGGGAGAGACTGTATAGCACAGCATCTGGTACACAGCAGGTGCTTAATAAATGCTAGTTTCATTGATGAACTGAGTCATCCCCTTTTATGGAGATTGCTTATAGAATGTAAACTTCTGGAGGGAAGACATTGTTTCATTTTTGTATTTCTACCCCTCTCCCCATAGGACCCAGCACAACATCTGGAATACAGCAGGTGCTTAATAAATGCTTGTTGAGGGGTTGATCTCTCCCCTAGTGTTGAGAGGGCTTATGGAATGTAAGCTCTTTAGGGGCAGAGATGGTTTCATTTCTGTCTGTATCCCCAGCACCTAACACAGTGGGTGCTTAAAGCCCTTTTAAGATTTACAAATGACTTTGTAAACCTTTGAGCCTCACACCCCTTAAATCAGCTGAACCCTGTGAGTTCAAAGTACAAAGATCATCCCCATTTTGCAGAGTAAAAAATTGAGGTTCAGAGAGGGAAAAGAATTTGCCTATGGTTACACAGCTAGAATGTCAGAAGTGGGATTTGAACCCAGACCTTTTCAAGCATGAGTGTTTACAAGCTGAGCATCATCTCCCTCTGTGCCCAGAACAGTGTTCTATATGCTGCAGGCGCTTAATAATCAGTTGCTGAATGAACAAATGAAGCCCTTGGCATCTGGGGACATGAGGATGAGAAGCCCCTTAGTGATCACCCTCATGGTTGTGCTCACCACCCTCTGGTAGCCAAAGTTTAACTCCGGGTCCATCCACTGGGCCTCCTCTTCACTGACCTCTGTACATCAGTCGTGCCCACATCACCTTCCCCTTTGCCTCACCATTCAAAGCCCCCTACTTACCTTTCACAACAAAGAGGCGTCCGAGAGTCTCTGGGTAATTCTCCTCAAACATGCAGAGGAACTGGGGGAGGTGGGTTGGAGGCAGAATGAAGAGACCCGTTACATTCTTAGCCCCTTTCTCTCTGTAGGCAGGGCTGCACCAAGCCCCAGCTCTAGCCCCACCTAGTCTTCCTGACCTTTCTCTGAGCAGCCAGCTGGCAGAGGATGACCCGGCCCCTGCTATACCACCTCCCCAGTCCTGGCCTCCACCTGGACAGTCGGGGCAGAGGCCGAACATCGCCTACAACTAAAGGAAAGAAGGCCGAACAACTCTGGGCCCTGTGAGCCAGTATTGTGGGACAGCCTTGGATCTGTCCAGGGACCCCGGAGCCAGTGAGCCAAGCCAACTCAGCTGCCCAGGCCAAGTGGCCAGCCCCCGCCCATCTCCTTCAACCACAGCTACTTGACTGTAAAAAACAAGCCACGTTTCTATGTCAGAGGCCCGTGTGTAGACTCAGAGACCTTAGACACCATTAGATCTAAGCCCTTCATTTTACAGATGGGGAAACTGAGTCCCAAGGAAGCTAACTGACTCTCGCAGTCATTAGACCCTAGTCTAGAGGGAGCCCTTAGCACTGTGCCTGACATATACTAAGCGCTTAATAAATGCTTATTCCCTGCCCTACTGTCCCCGGCCAAGCCTGAAGCGAGAAGCTCTGGTTCTCTTACCTCCCCATAGAGCTCTACCGCAGGCTTCCAGAGGTGCTTGAGGCCCAGCCCCTCACAGTCATACACCATAGTCAGGGTCTCTATTTTCTTCCCCAGCTGCGGGAGACAAGAGAGGAGGGGCCTGTCTAAAAGACTCAACATAATGCCCCCCAATCCTCCTTCACCCACTTTCTCAGGGGCATGGCAGGGCTGGGAGGGGACCTAGATCAGGGCAAGTCAGACAGGGAGGGGCCTTAGAATATAACATATGAGAGCTGGGAGGGGTCTCAGCCATCATTTAGTCTGGTCCCCTCATTTCCCAGAAAGGGAAGAGGCTTAGTGATAAATCCAGAATCCAGACCCCCGACTCCCAATAGGCAGATTCAATATGAAATCCTTAGCCTGATATCTAAAGCCCTTCCCAAGGTACGTGTTCCTCTCTCTTTAGTCTTCTCACACATTCCCCTGCCCCATGAACTCCAGGTCCAGTGACACTGTTCCTCCAACATGACCTTTCATCTCCCACCTCCAGACCTTTGTACGGGCAGTGCCCCATGCCTGAAATGCTCTAGCCCTTCCCCTCCCAGTTGGACTTTCCCAGCTTCCTTCATGACTCGGCCCCAAGCCCACCTTCTGCAGGCCTTTCCAAACCCCCACCCCAACTGTCTTCCCCTTCAAAATTACCTTCCCTCCATTGTCTGTATCTTGTTTGTACATGGTGACACACAACCTTTCTCCCTCATTAGATTATAAGCTCTTTGAGGACAGGGCCTAAGGTTTTGCCTTTCTTGATATTGAAGCCTGGTACACAGTAAGTGCTTAATAAATGCCTGTCGTGGGGGCAGCTAGGTGGCGCAGTAAATAGAGCACTGGCCTTGGATTCAGGAGGTCCTGAGTTCAAATCCGACCTCAGACACTTGACACTTACTAGCTGTGTGACCCTAGGCAAGTCACTTAACCCCAGTTGCCTCACCAAAAATAAAATAAAATAAAATAAATGCCTGTCACCTGATGGCCCTTCTGCGGCTCCTCATCACCCAGCAAGATGGCAGAGGGGTCCATGCCAGGCTTCCCCTTACAGGGAGGATGTGTGATCCCAAGGGCAGGGCCGTCCTACCCACCTTTTCCGACTGCTGGGCACAGACCAGCCGGAGCATCTCACAGTCTCTCATCTTGGTCCTGAGCAGATCCTGCTTGGAGGCAGAGAGCAGCAGCCCCTTGACGTCCAAGGGCCCAATGACATCATACCAGACAGGACAGCCGTTAAGGTCAAAGCCGCACATCCCACCGGACAAGTACTGCTGGACTACCTGGAGGCAAACACGGGCAGCAGGCCACCCACCCCTCAGAGCCTTGTCCAAGGCCTGGCCATGGGAGCTTAGAGGAAGGAGGGGAGGGCCTGGGATGGAGGCACTCAGCTAGCCCTGCCCCAGGGCAGCCCCGAGGGACTCTGGGTACACCCCATGTCCCTAGTATCCCACCCCTTTGGGGGCTGGCAGAAATGGAATTGGGTGGGCTGTGGGGCTGGTGGGGACCAGGGTGATGCTACTTCATCCTCACCTCTGGGGGCTGCCAACTCATGATATTTTCAATATCCTTTTGTTTCCGGAACTCTACATGCTGTGAAAACACAAACACACACACACACACACACACAGAGGCCAGTGTTCTGAATGTGTTCATTCCACGAGGGCCACAACCCCCAGTGCACTGCAGCGAGCCAACTCAACCGGGAGCTACAAGAACTGGATTCAGATCCTTATTCCACCATATCCTGGCTGTGTGATTGTTGCTCAGTCCTTGCCTTCTCTGGGATCCAGCTTCCCCTCTCCCCCTCTCTCACAGAGAGAAAACTTTGTAAAATGGCAATCACTCTAAAAATGGGAGCATGGAGGGGCAGCTAGGTGGGGCAGTGGATAGAGCACCAGCCCTGGAGTCAGGAGGAGCTGAGTTCAGATCTGACCTCAGACACTTGACACTTACTAGCTGTGTGACCCTGGGCAAGTCACTTAACCTCAATTGCCTCACAAAAAAAAAAGTAAAAAAAAAAAAATGGGACCATGTAACATTAATCTTATCAGGTGGAGAGAGTTCCTCATCTACTCCTTTCCTCTCCTGCAAGACCGAAATTTCTAGTGACCCTGATAATGTCCAGTGTCCTGGGGACTTGTTCTCAATGATAATAAAAATAGTCTAAATGAGCAGCCAGGAGACCAGATTTCCACATAACCAATGGGTAGCCCTCACGCTCCACTGGTATCCACACAATGTCTCTGACTGGCTCCTCTTTCCTCAGTATTCGGGCAGAGAGCAGGAGTTAGGGCCCCAAATTGCTCATGAGAATATTCTGAGAAAATGGGTAAGAGTCATCAGAGAGGAGAAGGTCTGGCTGGGCTACAATCTGCAACAGTAGAGGGTATGCCCACACAGATAATATCACAACCACCAGCACCATAATAATGGCTCCCATTGCTATAGGCCCTCCACTGACTTCCTCCTCCAATGCCACATTGTGGGTTGGAGGGGACCCTGGACCCTCCCAGGTAATGTCAAGGGGACAATTTCCAATCCCAAGAGGGAGCACATTACTTTGGTGACTTTGTTTTGTTTGTTTTTGTTTTTTGCAGGGCAATAGGGGTTAAGTGACTTGCCCAGGGTCACACAGCTAGTGTCAAGTGTCTGGGGCCGAATTTGAACTCAGGTCCTCCTGAATCCAGGGCCAGTGCTTTATCCACTGCGCCACCTAACTGCCCCTGAGCATGTTACTTTGGACCAGAGCACCTGGGAAATCCTAAGTTCAAAACCCTCCCACCCTCAACAAGAGCCACATACCCATGGGCAAGTCCCTTAATCACTTAAGCCTCAGTTTCTCACGTGTAAAATGGAGATAATAACCCAACACTCTCTACCTCACAGAGTTGTCATGAGAAAAGCCCTTTGTAAATCGGCTGCATGAGCGGGCTGAGGTCTGGCTTAGCTAAGGGAGTCTCATTGGCAGGCAGATCACAGGGAGATTAATATGGGGGGTCATAACAACCCTGGAAGAATATCTCCTAAGGAGCCTTCGGGGTCTGGGCTGCTAGAGGGAGTGAAGGGTTGGTTCTGATTCAACTCAGTGAAGGCACTCGCTTCATGCAGGGCACAGACGCCTTCAAGGTTTAACAGAGTGATTTCACCAGAACAATCCTTTGGGGACAGAGTGAAGGGACTCTGGAGGAGAGGAGAAAGGGCGGATTTGAGGGGCTAGCTAAGGAGCTGAAAGGGAGCCTCACCTTTCTCAACATGGCCTCTGACTTCTGCAGGTCGAAGCTTCGAGCTACAAAGAAAAGACAGACTGGGTCATGGGGGGAGGCCACTCTTTCTACCTTCCACACCCTTCCTCTTCCAGCCATCAGCCCCAACCATCCTGGATCATTTGTCTCCTCAGTCCTTAGGAGAAGAAGCACTCAATGGACCTTGGGTTTAGGAGAAGCTAAGATTCTTTCCCTAGAAGGGGTCTTGGAGTCAAGCAAAGAGGCCAAGTTTGGGGAAGTAGACCTCAGTTTCCTCTGTTGTAAAATGAGGAGAGTGACTTGTCCAAGGTCACACAGGTAGTAGTAGTAGTAGTAGTAGTAGTAGTGATTGTCATGATAACTAAAAGAATGAGAGGAAGCCAGGTTTTGTGGGTGGAGGGTCAGCCTGGGCTCTTGATGGTCTCTCAGGTCCCCTGAAGTCTCAAGCCTATGATTTTATCATAATCCCACCCAGGGCACTGGCCTTAAGCTGACCCAGGTCCACCCTGGGGTCAGCAGGGATCAGAACTACAGTTCCAGGTTCAGGAACTTCTGCTGGTCTTTCTCTGTCCCCAAAGCAGGTGAACCCTGAGCTCCTTTATCAGCCAGCCCTCCCCCTGCACCAGGCTTATCTTCCTCCTTGGAGGACTTTGACCCATGGACCTGGGTGTTCAAAGGTGGCCAGGGCCGCCTGGAAGGAGAAGAGGCTAGGCCTGGGGAAGGGGCATCCCCAGGGATGGAAGGGCAACGGAGCCTCGAAAAACCTTGGATCTGTCTCCCAGAGTCCCCTACAAAGCAGGAGAGTCACTGATTTGGCCACACTGGACTTTGCCCCTGTTGTCTCTGCATTATTGACTCTGGCATCA
Organism: Dromiciops gliroides; assembly: GCF_019393635.1. Lineage (NCBI taxonomy): Eukaryota > Metazoa > Chordata > Mammalia > Microbiotheria > Microbiotheriidae > Dromiciops > Dromiciops gliroides. Next base: position 8,972,504 of record NC_057861.1, read on the forward strand.
GGGAACATGAATTCAGACAACAGCTCTGTCTTTTCTGTGACCTCGTCCCTGCTCTGTAAAATTAAGAGGTCAGAGAGCATGCCTTGTACAGTCCCTTCCAGATTAGACCCGGGTTCAACATCTCTGAGGCTTCCTGAAGGTCTGTATGTCCTTGGGCAAGTCATTTCCTTTGTAAAATGATGGAATTGGGTGATATGGTCCCAGAGGTCCTTCTAGGTCTGGCTAGGTTCCTACCAGCCTAATTCAGTGTGATCCCCTCAGCTTCAATTTCCTTAATTTTACTTTTTTTTTTTTTTGTAGGGGAGGCAATTGGGATTAAGTGACTTGCCCAGGGTCACACAGCTAGTAAGCATCTGAGGCCAGATTTGAACTCTAGTCCTTGCAACTCCGGGGCCAATGCTCTATCCACTGAACTACCCAGTTGGCCCTAGTTCCTTGTATTTAAAAAAGAAATAAATACTAGAACACCTATACTATCCACCTCCCAGGTTTGGAGAAGGAAGAAATGTACTGAGCAAGCTTCAAGAGCACCTCAGAAACACAAGGGTCATTATTATCCAGAGGCCCCAAGAGACCGAATGTTTCTTAGGCCCTGGAAGTTTTCTTCTGGTGAGTTACATTATCCCCCAAGGAGAGGGAGGGGATGAATGGAACCTTAGGCATGGGAGAGCCTCTGATAATACCCACACCTAGTTCTGGTAAGGAACTCAGGGCCTAGAGTCAGGAAGATTCATCTTCCAGAATTCAAATCTGGTCTCAGACACTTAACTAGCTGTGTTACCCTGGCCAAGTCACTTCACCCTGTTTGCATCAGTTTTCTCATCTGTAAAATGAGCTGGGGAAGGAAAATGGCAAAGCACTCTAGCATCTTTGCCAAGAAAACCCCAAACAGGGTCATGAAGAGTCGGATATGACTGAAAAACGATTGTACAATGAAAACAAGGATGTCAGGGAACCATCTAGTCCAACTATCTCCTTTTACAGAGGAAGAAATGGAGGTCCAGAGCAATCTGCCCAAGTGACTTGCCCAAGGTCACACAGCACCAGAAAGAGGTTTGGAACCCAAGTCCTTTGTCCCTGGAGACCTATCGATCTTTCCATTGCATGCTGTCATCTCTCTAAGGGGGGGAGTGACTTTGCCCCAAGATTATACCACTAACAATGGCAGGAATGGTAATGATTGCTATCTCATCATCATGAAGGAATAAGGAGAGAAAGCCTCAGAGTGAGGGAGGCCTGGGTTCAAGTCTTGCCGCCTCTATGACCCTCAGCAAGTGATGGCCCCTCTGGGAGAGAGAGAGCAGCTAAGACCATGGGCCAGTACAGACATGCTTTGAGGGCAGGATAACAACACTGCCTCATCCAGCCGGCCCTTCGGGTCTGCAAAGTACTTGATGAAAATTATTTGATCCCCACAACAACCCTGGGAGTCAGGGCTTGTGGTTATACCTATTTCATGGATGAAGAAACTGAGAGAGGCTGAGGGAGATTAGGTATCTTGACCAGAGTAAAGGTCTGAGACAGGATTCACATCCAGGTCTCCCGACAATCAGCTTTCTTCCTTGGTGCTGAGAAACTCTAGGATGAAAGTCTGAGGCTTGGGGCAGGAGTGGGGAGCCCAGCAAAGCCAGGGAGAAGAACCCATGGAGACGGGCATCCCCCAGAGCCCTTATCTCTTCAGGGAGCTAAAGTAAACTGTGAGCTACCTTATCTTAGGAAAAAGCTCCTGTTAGCCACTTATCAAGCAGGGTCCAACCTCCAGGGTCTTCTGCCTGACCTTTGTCCTCCCGCCTGGCACCACCCAGGAGCCCAAACTCTCTTCCTGGGGAAGAGAACCTTCAGCTCAGGCCCACAACCAGTGCCAGGGGACTGCCCCAGCTCCCCCTGGCTCCCTGCCACACTATAAAGGCAGCTCCACTTTCTGTCCCAACCCCACGGCCCTCACCACAATCCCTCCAGGGAGGGAGAACCAGCCAGACCCTTCCCCTGAGACACGATAAAAAAGAAACTGCTATTCGAAGCCTCCCTGAAACCACAGGAAAGATGCTGGGCCATTTTCTGGGTGTCTGCCCTGTGGCCCTCACTCAGCTGCCATGATCCTTTAAGTGGGCCTGGGTTTCTCACTTCCCCAGTCTCCTGCTGGCTGCTCAGGCTGCTGCTGCTGGTAGCTCCTTCTCTTTGGACAAGGGGCAGGTGGGAGCCAGAAGCCAGGGGACTAGATACCCCAAGGGTCTGCCCCCTCCCCACGTTCTGGCCTCCAACCTCCTAGATGGCTTCAGCCAAAGCTCAGGGCAGAGGGTGATGAGAACATCACTCCCTCCTCTCCCCTCCCACTTCACCGGGCCAAGCCGGCTAGGGGCAAGCAGCCAACAACTTGCCTCCAAGAGACGGAAGAGACCAAGTCCAAGGGAGGGAGAGAGAGGAGCCGCAGCTAGAGAAGGATGAGGTTGGTGGGGGCCTGCCGCAGCCCTGGGGCTCTCTCAGGACCCTGGGCGGGGCCTCCATCCCCACCCCCACCCCTTGGATCCAGGTCAGGATGGGCTCTCCGGGGCCCAGGGGCACCGACGTTCCTTCCCCACCCCCTTCTCCAACTGTGCCACCAGGAGCATCCCGCCCCCAGAGACCAGGCTCCCAGTTTCTCATCCCCTGCTCTGCCCTTGACTGATGGGGCTGCAGATTCTCCTCCACCCCACCCCTCCAATCCATCTGACAGCAGGGAGGGCATGGCCCCAGCTTCAGTGAGCAGAGCAGGTGAGGGACAAGGGATCCTGCCTCTCTCACTGCCTGTGACTTTGGGCAAATCATTTCCCATCTGAACCTCCCCTTCCTTGTCTGTAAAATGAGGAGTTGGTCTATATTCCCTCTGAGGGTCCTCCAAGTTCTGACATTCTAGGTTCTAAGGTTCCTCTTGGCTCTGGCTTTCCAGAGTCTGGGTTCTAAGGACGCTTCTGACCTTGGCACTCTTAAAGGCCCTTCTAGCTTGGACATTCCAGGTTCTATGGGCACTGATACCCCAGGTTCTAGATTCTAAGGTTCCTCTCAGCTGTGGCATTCCAGAGTCTGGGTTCTAAGGACCCTTCTGGTCCCAGCACTCTAAAGGTCCTTCTAGCTTGGGCGGTTCAGGTTCTAATGTTCTAAGGGATACCCAGAGGATACTGCAGATCCAGATCTCAGAACTCCAGAAGCATTGGGGTTTCCAAGGAATGACATTCCAACGTCAGCCTGATGAGAAGCTCCTGGCCCCCGCCAGCTCTGCTCCCCCACCCCAGCTCACCTCGGAGCCATCGAAGAAGGAAATAGTCGTCCGGGGTCGGTAACAGGGGCAGCACATCCTGGAGGTTCTCCCGAAACTACAGAGAAAGGTAGGACACAGGTAAGGACCTACCTCCTGACCACCAGGCCCCCACGCCCCACCCCACAGGACTGGCCTTTCTCCAGAGCCTCCTAAGATGAGAGCCCTTAGAGATCACAAACTCAGGGATCCATCAACTGTCCGGTTCAACTTCCTACTTCAAGCACCCAGCCCCTGCTTGCATACTTCCAGTGACAGGGAACTCACTAGTCTATGCTCATAATGGTTACAACGTACCCAAAATCTACCTGCCAACAACCTCCCACATTGCTCTTCATCCTACCTTCCACAGGCTAAGCAGCACAAGGTAAACCCCCCTTCCTCAGTACCCTGTGAGCTTAACAAATGTTTGTTGATTGACTTGATGGATCTCTTCCAATATTTGAACCCTACAGTTCCCCTGGTCTTCCCTTCTCCATGCCAACCCTCCCCTGCCCTAGCTTCTTCAATGAGCCCTCTTATGACCGCCCCTTGTCGGGGATGGAGAGCTGGACCTCAGAGTCAGGATGCTTTGGGTCCCACCCCCATCTCTAACATGAGCCAATCCTGGGGCTCCATCTGTGAAATGGGGAGAAGCAGCCCTCCCTCACCCTGCTGTTCTGAGGCTCCAGTGAGATGCGGAGGCAGCCGCTTGGCAGAGCTGCTGGGCAGGAAGCTAGCGCCTCTTTCTCCTCCGCCACATACCATGGAAGAGCCCCAGGTACTTAAGTGACTTCAGTCTGGATATGTCAGGGGCTAGATTTGAACCTGGGGCTTCTGGGCTTTGAGGCTATCCACTATAGCGCACTGCTTCTACCTCTGTAAAAAGGGGGCACTGATAGCCCCTGCCTCAAAGAGCTGCTGACCAACTGTACCAGCACTGGGACCTGCCCCAGGGCTCAAAAACTCCTCTTCCTAAAAATATATTCCAATCCCCCAAGGAGAAGCGGCTCCCAAGGCTTAAAAAAAAAACCAAAAAGAACAAAAAATAAAAACCCAGCTCAAGAAAAAATGTTCAGAGCCACCTGCAGAAAAGTTAAAAACCACAGGCAAGGGCATCCTCAGGAGTCTCTGGTGCTCCCCACCTGAGTCCCAAAGAGCACTCTTCTACTCTTCTGGTCCCCAGGGCCCCCAGCTGGCTCTCACTGAGGGGCCAAATGAACCCCAACTGCCCCAGGTCTGGACCACTTCCTCCTGCTCTAGAGGCCCAGCTGGTGTAGTGGCAGTGTAGGGGTTAACTCACTCACGCCTCCCCAGTTCCCTTAGCACCCTGGCCCACCAAAGGAAGTCACTTCACCTTTCTAGCCCTTGTGTCACCATCTGCAAAATGGAAACAATCATAGCACCTGCTTTGTCGAGAGGATGAAATGAGATAACACTTGGAAGGAACTATGAAAAGCTTAAAGCTCAATAAAATGTCAACTCTTGTTCTTGTTCTTGTTGTTGTTATTGTTAGCACCACCATCACCACCATCTACTCACTCACCCAGTCTGGGCTTGCCCTAGTTTGTCAAACTTTTTTTTTTGGACCAGACTTTTGCTCTCACTAGGATAGGGAACTTCAAAGGAAGAGAAGGAGGGAGGGAGGAAGGGGGGAAGGGAGGGAGGGGGGAAAGGAGGGAGGGAAAGGAGGAAGGGAGGGAGGCAGGGAAGCAAGGAAGGAGGAAATAAGCATTTATCAAGAACCTACTGTATACCTGTACTGCGCTTAGCACTGTACAACTCTAACCTTATTTGGCCCTCACAACAACCCTGGGAGGGAAGTGCTATTATTATCTTCATTGTACACATGAGGAATCTGAGGTAGACAGAGATTAAGTGACTTGTCCAGGGTCACACAGCTAATAAAAAGGTCTGAGGCTGGGGAAGAAACTCTCTTTACAAATGGTACCTGCTCTGCAACTTAAGAGACCAAAAGGCCTGGGACCCAGGGTCCCTTGCCCAGGGTCACCCAAGGGCACTTGAGTCCTGGCCTCTGACCCAAGTCTACCACTCTCCCTGATGTGGCATCCCCCTTCTCAGTTTGCCAATATGCCCATCCTAAAATGGCCTCAAAGAAGTAGACAGACAGATAGGTGTGTGTGTGCATGTGCATGCACACACACACACACACACACACACACACACACACACACGGGACCCAGACACTAGCTGTGGGGGGCTGGGGGTCAGAAGGCCCCTGGCCAAGTCCCAGCTGTCACATTCTCGGGCTGGGTATCCTTGGGTAAGTCACGAAATCTCTGTTAGTCTCAGCCTTTTTGTCTGAAAAAATATGGGGAGCAGAGGGGCCTAATTTTGAGGATCCCCTCCCTGGGGATGGTTCAGAATAAAGGAGGTCAGAGAGCCTGGCCAGCAGCAGGCCCTGAAGGCAGTCTTGGGTCCCTTCTCTTTGAGTGAGGTGGCTGGACCACAACGTGTCATTAGCAGTGAGCTCTCGGCCCCACCCCCCCAGCCCGGGCTCCCTTGGCTTTTCACACATCCTGCTCCAAGAGCCGCCAAGGTGCCAGGCCCACAGCAGGTGCTTGAAGGATGCTTGGTGACTTGACTCTCCAACCATTCTGGCCCATCCCCCACCCCTCACCCTGCCCCCATCCTGGACCGGCACAGACCTCGATGAAGTGATGTTTGGCTCCCTCACCTGCCCTCGTGCCCCCAGACACATCCCACTGGTCATTCACCTTTCAGGGCAGCTACCGAAGGAAGCCAATGGGAGCCGGCCACCTCCACCAGCCACCCCAACCTCCCCCAGGGCCTGAGGCCATTCTGCCCCCTCACCCTCCCCCCCTCGGGGGAGGGCAAAGCCAACTTCCTCAGAGCTCCCAGGCAGGCCTTAATCTTAGGCTAATCCCATCCCCCATGTGACCCTGGCAGGTCAGGGGGATGGCCCAAGGAGGATCTGGCTGGCCCCACCTTCGACCACCCCCTCCTTGGGTGGCATGCAGGGCTGAGTCTCCCCGGGCACTGCCAACCCAGGCCAGAAGGGCCCCAAACCCGAGGGCCAAAGAACCAATCAGCCCCGTCAGAAAGCAGGGCCCCAGGGGACCAAGTAACCAAGAGACAGAAGCCGGCAGGGGCTTATTTTAGGGACCCAAGAATCCCCCAAAAGAAAGTCCCAGCTGGGATAGCAGAACAGGGGACCAGGACGCTGGCTGTGGAAGGCACAGGGGCCCTCCCTCGAGCCCAAAGAGAGGCGGCCTCAGAGGGAACCCGACACACAACATCTTAGATCTGGGAGGGGCCTTAGAACTTCCAATGTCAGCCCAGAGGGTCCGGAGAGCCCAGAGTGGAATGGGATTGACTTTAGCACTAAGGTCAGCGCTCCGGAGGGTCCTTCACCATCTCCTCCTGCCCGGTCAACAAGGAAGGGAGCCAGCTTTCAGCAGGGGCTGGGGGTAGGGGTGGCCCTAGTCCAGGTGAGCTGTCTTCCAACTGGCTCGGACCCCAGGAGCTGAGGGCTGGGCCAGACTGGTCCTCCACCCACTCACTGGCCCAAGGCTTCTCGAACCTGGGCCAGAATGCCGCGGGCAGCACCGAATTCCCTTCTCTCAGCCTACTTCCCTCACTGGGAGGCACAGAGGAAGTTTTCATCTGGTGCTGAGGGTCGCGGGAGCAGAAGCAGAACTCTCCCCCTCCCCTCTGCTCCCCTGGCTCTGAAAGGGCCCCGGCTTCTGGGAGAGCCGCTTCCTCTCTGCCCACACCTTCAAGAAAGGAGAAGCAGCCCGGGTGCCAGGAGATGCCCCTGCCCCTCCGTCCCTGGCGCCTCCTCTTGGTCCCCGCTCCTTCCAGGACGAGATGCCCCTTTCTCTTCTCCCTCGGGAGGTGACCCCCCTCCCAGGAAACCGTGTGAGAAGAACCCTCCCCCGCCTTCTCCGCGACCTCTAGGAAGGAGGGGGAGGGCGGCGAGGCACCTACTCTGCCCAGCCTGAAAGCCTCCTTTGTGCTGGGGAAGGCTTCCTGAACCCCGGGGCGACGCTTTTCTCCAGGGGAGGGAAGGGCAGACGAGGGGGGAGGGGGAGAAGGGAGAAGGAAAGGGGGGAGGAGAGAAGGGAAGAAGGGAGAGGGGGGAACTTCCCAGCCTGCTCTCCCCATCCCATCTCTGCCTGCCCACACACACACACACACACACACACACACGCACGCGTCTGCCCTCCCCATCCCACTTCTGCCTGCCCTCTGCCCCCACCCCGCCCCAGTCGGGCCTCCCCAGCCCAGCCCGGTTTGCCCTCCGCATCCCAGGCCAACCCAAGCCAGGTTGGCCCCTGCATCCCAGGTTACCCTCCCGGCCCAGCTACCGGGCAGCCGTAGCATGCACGGGGGAAGGGACCGCGTCTGCGCCACCCTCACCGTGCTGCCCGCCGCCTGATCGGCTGGGGTGCCGGGCACGGGCAGAGCGCGCAGGTGGGCGGCGCACCATCCGCACTCGCCGGGACCCCCGGGGACTGCCCGGGCCGGCAGCGGAGCCAGCTCACCTTGGCCAGAGCCTCTTCCTGCCTTGGGCTCAGGTCCCCGACCCGGCCGCTCATGGTGCCTCCGGAGCCCGAGCCTGCGGCGCGCTTGGAGGGGTGTCCGGACCCACTCTCCCGCCGCCCCCGGCGGCCCAGTCCCAGCCTTTTTGCCCGGGCCGCGGGGGCCCGGTGCCAAGCACCGCCCCTTAAAGGGGCCGGGCAGCTGCGAGAGGGGGAGGAGGAGGGGGAGGGGGACGGGCCCGGGGGATCGGGGCAGGCCCGGCTCCCCAAACCGTAGGACGTCACGCTGGAAGGAACGTCGGGGATCAGCTAGCGCGGCCCTCTCATCTTGCAGCAGGAAACCCGAGAAGCCCAGAGACGGGCAGCGGCTGGGCGGAAATCACAGAGCAGGGACTGGAGTGGGTCCCGGAGGCCCCCATGCCCCTTCGCCTGGGAGCTGCTGCTGTTGCTGCCTGCTGGCCCAGTCCTAGAGCCCGAGCAACCCTCAGAGGCCATAAGTCCCCCCTCCCCGCCCCCACATTTTACAGAAGAGGAAACTGAGTCCTTCCAACCTCTGCTACCACCAGACTGGGTGACTTGGAGAGAGTCAATTTGCTTCTCCGGCCATAGGTTGCACTTCAGTATAACTGGGAGTGGGGACAGAGGAAGTATAACTTTCTTTCTTTTTTTTTTTTTTTTTGGTGAGGCAATTGGGGTTAAGTGACTTGCCCAGCTAGTAAGTGTTAAGTCACACAGCTAGTAAGTGTTAAGTGTCTGAGGTGGGATTTGAACTCAGGTACTCCTGAATCCAGGGCCGATGCTCTATCCACTGCGCCACCTAGCTGCCCCGGAAGTATAACTTTCATGGGATGCAGTGGGAGGGTGGCTCATTGAATAGCCTGAGCCTGGAATCAGGAAAACCCCTCAGTACAAATCTGGCCTCAGTCACTTACCTAACTGTGTGACCCTAGACAAGTCACTTAACTGCCATTTGCCTCAGTTTCCTCATCTGTAAAATGAGAGAATGGGGGGGGGGCTAGGTGGTACAGTGGATAGAGCACCAGCCCTGGATTCAGGAGGACCTGAGTTCAAATTCGGCCTCAGACACTTGACACTTACTTACTAGCTGTGTGATCCTTGGCAAGTCACTTAACCCCAATTGCCTCACAATAAAAAAAAAAATAGCAACTACCTCACAGGGTTGTTGTAAAGTGGTGGTTGTTCAATCATGGCCGACTCCTTGTGACCCCATTTGGAGTTTTCTCAGCAAAGATACTTCAGTGGTTTGCCATTTCCTCCTCCAGCTCATTTTACAGATGAGAAAACTTGGGCAAACAGGGTGAAATGACTTGCCCAGGGTCACACAGCTAGGTAAGTGACTGAGGCCAGATTTGAATTTAGCACTTTCCACTGCTCCACTTTATTCCCTTGCCCTTCCCTGGATTTAGGAATTAGGTTGGAAACCCGGCCCTACATGTGTTACCTAACCTGGTGATATGGGCCTGGGGTAACTCTCCTTGAGAAGCTAAAGGACAGAAACACCTAAGCTATAAAGCATGGCTGCTGCCTGATGGGGCCGGGGTCAGAGAGAACTCCAGAAGTCAGGACCACCACCCTGGTTCAAGCCTTTCCCATCCCACCCCTCATCAAGTTTTCCCCACCCCCAAAGGGAACTTTCCATAGTCAGGTAGTCACCCCATGGTCCCCTCCCCTTCCACCCTCTAGAAAAGCCTCTGCCTCTCTTCTGTTGGACCGTCCCTTGTCTCCTCCCCTCAAGGTGAGTGAAGTCTTTGACTTCCCTCCTGATCACTTTCTCTAAGTGTCCAAATAAAAGCCTATTTTATTCTGATCCGATTGAGTTGTAATTCTCTAAAGAGTAATGGGGGGGGGGCAGCTAGGTGGCACATCGGATAGAGCGCAGGCCCTGGATTCAGGAGGACCTGAGTTCAAATCCAGCCTCAGACACTTGACACTTACTAGCTGTGTGACCCTGGGCAAGTCACTTAACCCTCCTTGCCCCACAAAAAAAGAAAGAAAGAAAGAAAAAGAAAAAGAACACAAAGAGTAATACCTAAGAACCCCCACCACCTCTGTTGCCCCTGACACTAGGACGGAGTCACTTAACCTCTCTGGGCCTTTACTTCCTCATCTTTAAAATGGGCCTTTAAGGACACTTCCACCTCCAAATTCTATGAGTTCTACCATGGCCCATGGCAGCCTTAGCTTTCCCTACCCTGGGATTTTCCACTTGTTAGATCTTGTCCCTTTTTTTCTTCCCACCCTTGTCCTTAACTCTGCCCTTCACTTCCCTAGCCACTCCCTAGATCCCATAAAACACGGACTGTCTGAGCTGGGAAGGCTGTAGACCATCTAGTCCCACCCTTTATTTTATAAAGGGAAAACTGAGGTACAGGAAAGGGGACTGAGGCTTCCTGGCAAGCCGGTGACAAAAGCTAAGGGGACTTGCCAGCCTCAGTTTCTCCACTAGCTCAGGCCCCACCCCCCAGACTTTGGGCAGGGGAGGGGCGAAGGGTATGAACGTCCCAGTGTTATCAGTAGCATCTGTTTCCTGGACCAGAACCCAGAGCCAGCCTCCCCTCCAACCAGTAGGACAGGAAAGACACTCCCGCCCCACCCCTGCCCTCTTGCGGGCCCTGCCCCGATCCAGGGGCTCTCTGGTGGTGCAGCCAAGGCAAGGCCTCAGGGTGGAATCTCCCGGGGCTCCAGGTCTGCAGGGAGGCATCCAGTGGCCCTGGGCAATGCAGGACCCGATATGCCCCCTCATGGACCCCGCTAACCCATTAAGCCTGTCTCCTCGAGAAGGATGTTGGAAATCCTGGAGCTGGGCTTCTGAGAACAGTGGAATGTCTGTAACACAATGGACCAGAATTGAGGAGAATCAATTAGCGCCGCCCTCTTCATTTTCATAGTAATCATAGCCATTATCGTTTATATTGCACATGAAGGTTTGCAAAATCTCTGTTCTCTCATTGGACCACTTAGCAATCCTGGGAGGTAGCTGCTCATTTTAGCCCCATTTCACAGATGAGGTTGAGGCTGCGTTTACCTGGTGTGCCCAGGGTCACAGAACTAGGAAGTATTTGAGGGAGGATTAGAACTCGGGTCTTCCAGACTTCAAGTCCAACATTCTATCATCTGCCAAAGAGAGGCCCAGATGGAGGAAGGATACCCCCAAGTGACTGAGAGAAGTTTGTAAGCGGCCAGTCCCAAGTCTGAGGCATCGTGGAGAAATGTTAGAGAGGTCAGGAAGATTCAGCCAATTTGGAAGTGGAAAGGACCTGAAGGGGCCTCACTTATGGGAGAGCCCTCTCCTTTTAGAGTCGAGCAGAGATGCTGAGATATGGAGCCACATGCCCTGGTGGCACAGCAAGCATGTCTGAGGCCCTCTGAGCTCTGCCATCCCCTGTTCTCAGGCCCCTCCGAGCCCTGACATCTCCTGTTCTAAGCCCTCTCATTGCTCAGACATTCTCTATTTTAAGTTTTGCCGTTTGTTTTTTTTTAACATGCCCTGTTCTCTGTCTAGGGTTGTGCTAGAACCAACTTAAAGGGCTCTGGAGGGCCTGTTGCTGAGTTGGGGAAATGCTACAAACCTGGGCTCTTTGCCCTGTTTTGTTGATTGCCTAAACAAGGGAGTGCTAATAATGCTATTTCACTGGGAACGTTTTGGGAGTAGTTAAAAACCCTTCCCAAAGCATCCCTGTTCCGTGTCTCCCATCCTTTCTCTGGTGTCTCCCATCCCCCGGTCTGAGTGTCCCCCTTTATCCTTTGTCCACCATCTGGGGCCTAAGCCCCCCCCCCCCCCCCGCCCCCAGGCCAGGCCTGCCATTCTCAATTCCTGGCCTTTGTGAAGCCTCCTCAGCCCTGCCATCTGAGGAGCCCTGGTCTCACTCAGCCTGGCCTCTCATCCTCTCTGCACCTGCCCACTTCCCAGGTGGGGGATCAGAGCCCCAAAGCCCTGGCCGGCAGTGCCAGCAATATCTGTTTTCAGGGCACAATAGGGAGAAACTGAGCAGCTCCCCACCCGCCGCCCCTCCCGTTGGGCCCTGGGCTTTCTAAAGACATAAATCCCCCTTCCCTCCTGGCCCCCCTTCCCAAGGCTGAGCTCAGCTCATGACGTTGCCGCCCTTCCCTTCGTATCATCTTCTCAGTCTAATCCCTTGGCTCTTTCTCACCCGTCTCCAGTTGTCTCTGGGGAAGTCAAATCCCTTTAGAATGAAGTGTCCCAGTTATGGGAAAACTAGGGGGCCAGGGGGCAGGAAGCAGGGGATAAGGGGCGGGGGGCGGCCTGCACCAGCAGGTGTTCCCGGTGGGAGAGCTCAGGGCCAGGATCAGGCTCTCGCTCCCACAAAGGTCAGATCTCAAGGCTCCCGGGTCCTGCCCCCACCCCTGCCTGCCTCATGCTGTTCCCCAACCTACCTACTCTGTGATTCTAGGCTATGCCTCCCCCTCAGAATCTAGAGACCCGGGTTCAAGGCCCGCTTAATTCTGTGACTTAGTAGCTGTGTGGCACTGGGTGTGTTGCTTAACCTCTCTGGGCATCAGCTTCCTCCACTGTAAAATCGGGCTGAAAACACCAGCTGCTTCCTAACTCGGGATGAGGGAATTCCCAGATTCCCTAGATTCCCAGGGGTGCCCAGCCTGGGTTAGAGATGGGTTGTTGTTGAAGCGTTTCAATCATGGCCGACTCTCTGTCAGCCCATTAGGAATTTTCTCAGCAAAGATACTTTGGTGCTTTGCCCTTTCTTTCTCCAGCTCATTTTACAGATGAGGAAACTGAGGCAAACAGGGTGAAGTGACTTGCCCAGGGTCACCCTGCTAGTGTGTGAGGTCGGATTTGAACTCTGGTCTTCCTGACTCCAGGGCCAGCCCTCTATCCACTTCACCACTTAGCTGTTTCCCATTGGGAGGGAGTCCCAATGAACATCTTTGACCTCTACCCCCACCATCCCTCAAGAACACAGGCTACTCCCTAGTTAACACTGTCCTGTCCATGGTGGCCCAGTGGATAGAGCACTGGGTCTGTCTGGAATCAGGAAGACCTGAGTTCAAATCTAGTCTCAGACACTTCCTAGCTGTGTGACCCTGGGCAAGTCACTTCACCTTGCTTGCCTCAGTTTCATCAACTGTAAAATGAACTGAAGAAGGAAATGGCAAACCGTTCCAGTATCTCTGCCAAGAAAACCCTCAGTGGGGTCATGGAGAGTCAGACACAAACAGACTCAACAACAACAACAATAAAATGGGTTTAATAATAGCACCTGCCAGGGCAGCTAAATGACACAGTGGATAAAGCACTGGCCCTGGATTCAGGAGGACCTGAGTTCAAATCTGGCCTCAGACACTTGACACTTACTAGCTGTGTGACCTTGGGCAAGTCACTTAACCCTCATTGCCCCACCCAAAAAAAAAAAAAAAGCACCTGCCTCCCAGGGGCAGGGGTGTCACAGTGGAATCTGAGGTAATATCAGCAAAATGCTTGGCCAGTGCCTGGCACATGGTAGGTGCTATCATTGCTAGCTGCCAGCACTGTCACTCCTTTGATTCCTATCAATGGCCCAGGGCCTGATTAACTTCTCCTGTTCCTTCCTGTTCTCCTGCTTTAAAGGACTCAGCAGTCCCAAAGCTGGTTCCTATGTGTGTCTTACACACCTGACTTCCCGAAGAGCTCACAACATCAGGCAATGTGGTTCAGTGGGAAGAACACTTTGACCAAGTTTGAGGCCAGTTGTAGGACCCTGGATAAGTCACTTCTCCCCGGGACTAGCTTGCCTCTAAGAGGCTGCTCTCAGTTGATGCTATGGTGCTGTCTCCTAGGATGCCAGAGTTGGACAGCACCTCACAGGTCATCGAGTTCACCTTCCTTCAGAAATGTCATCCTCGGGGGCAGCTAGGTGGCACAGTGGATAGAGCACCTGCTCTGGAATCAGGAGTACCTGAGTTCAAATCTGGCCTCAGACACTTAAAACTTACTAGCTGTGTGACCCTGGGCAAGTCACTTAACCTCAATTGCCTGACCAAAAAAAAAAAGAAATAGCCCAGGAAAAACTGGGGCATATACCCAAGGCATCATGTTTGGGGATTCTAGAAGTTATCCACAGCTGGCCAGGGTTCAGGGTAGAAGTATGAGGGTTCAAGGACCATATTTAACCTCCTGCTCCCCAGACAAACAGGGCAGATTCTTTGGATCTGCCCCTCCCTGCCAGGGCTTAATCTAATCTCTTTCCATGCCCAGTAATTCCCTCCCAGAAGCCTCTGGGGGCAATTAACTTGAGATAAAAAGAAATGTCCAACATCTGAGAACTTGGGAGGTCTTGGGATGCAGGCAGGAGAGCAGACATGTAATTGGCACTGCCTGCCTTGCCCCCCTCCAATGCCCCAGGGGCCAGAACAGACCTAGCCCCTTTCCCTCTATTCTAGAGGAAGAATGAGCCAGCCCACCCCAACCCAGATGGCTCAAGACCTGGGAAAGCCTCAATCACACAATCAAATATGATTCATCTTCAACATATGGGGGCAAGGGGTGCAGGACCAGGGACCCTCTCTGTTCTTTAAGGGAAGGAGTCTGCTCATTCAATCCCAGTGATTCTCCTAGGGGCACAGGCTTGGAGCCGGAAGGACCCTTAGAAGCCATGGGGTCTCTCACCTTCATTTTATAGAGTTGCCAACACGCCCATAAGGGTTAAGTCTCAGGGCTGGTAGGGGGCAGGATTCAAACTCCCCGTCTTTCTCATTCTAAGTCTGGCTCTTTATCCTTTGTGCCCCCTGGCGGCCACAATTGGATTTGCAGGTTCCTTGATTCCAGATGCTAACGTGGAAGGACATAGGGAAGAACCCAGAAGGAACAAGGAGAGAAGAGAGTGTGGGTCTTTGGAGAGTGGATGGGACACGGAGACCTTGAAGTAGTCACTTAATTTCCCTCAGACTCAGTTTCTTTTTCTATAATACGACAATAACGCCTCCAGCCGGGATGTCAGGGAAGCTCTGCCAGTCTCTCTTCTCTGTTCTAGGGCCTCTCCCAGCAGTAATTCCTTGTTGTTGTTTGTCCTTTGTTCTCCATGAGGATCGATGATGTCAGCAGGGTGATGTCTTGACTCGCCGTGAGGCAAAGCTGTGCAAAGTCATCAACCTCTCTCCTCTGGAGCCATTCGGGTCCAGTGACAAGATATAGATCAGGGTGACCGGAGAAGGCTCCGGATGCCACGGGAGACCTTGGCCTTTCTAAGCTAAGGTCTTTCCCAGGTCTCAGCTTATCTGAGGCAACACCCATTCAGTGACTATGGCAAGGTAAGAGATGAGGCAAGACTTCTCGAGGCAGAAAAGAAATGATGGGTTTGTTTGGTTTTTTGAGGCTAAAAAAGGTTAATAGTCAATTTTAAAATTGGCTTTCAACAGCTGAAGGGGGGAAAGTGGAAAGAAAAAAGGGAAGGAAGGAAAGAAAAAGAAGGGAAGGAGGGAAAGAAGGAGAAAGGAGGGAGGGAAGGAAAGAAAGAAAACTGAAACTGGAGCCATATTCTTTCTATTTGAGTCTGGCTCTGTCCCCAACTTCCTGGGTGATCTTAGGAACATGTTTCTGCTCTTTAGGCCTCAGCTTCTTTATCAGTAAAATGAAGGAGTCATAGTAGATGTAATGGATTTGTAGTTAGAGGACGTGAGTTCAAATCCAGATTCTGCTACCAGAGTGGCCTTGGCCAAGTCCCTTTACCTCCTTGGCATAAGGGGGGATGGAATAGGTGGCCCCTATGGTCCCTTCAGCTCTCCAGCAAGGCTCCTGTACCATCTCTGAGGCCCCTCCCATCTCTTAATTAATGATATTCAAATTGGGGGGGGGCGAGGCAATCGAGGTTAAGTGACTTGCCCAGGGTCACACAGATAGTAAGTGTCAAGTGTCTGAGACTGGATTAGAATTCAAATCCTCCTGACTCCAGAGCCAGTGCTCTATCCTTTGCGCCACCTAGCTGTCCCAATGATATTCAATTTTTAAAACTATTGTATAAATGTTAAAGCTCTTTCCCATGTTTACATGAGTGGGGGCCTAAGGGTTTGGAGCAGTACACCCACTATGAGGCAAGGTTGACATTGGCAGTTCTGCTAAACTACCTTTCTTTATCTTTCCTGCTGAATCTTTATGACAAATGAAAAGGATATATTTGGGAATCAAGGCAGTGTGTGCAGATCAATAAAAATAAGATGCTTTAGAAACCCAAGCAAAGCTCCTGCCAGTGAGTGAGAGCCCTGTGGGGGGGTGCTGGAGGAGACACAAAGTCTGGGAAGGATGCCATCTGGCCCCAGGGAGCTCAAAGTCTAGGAGGGGAAATAAGACACAAACACAGATAACTGGAACCACCAACAGGTCAGGATAAGGGCATCCGAGAAGAGCAAAGGGCTGCAGGGGGTGGGACTCTCAGAATGAGAAGAGACTTGGTGAAGGAGGGGGGAGCCTGTGGACTCCAGGAGTCTCGGCTGTGGCCAGTCTCAGAGTGCACTGGGTCCACTCTGAGCTAGGCTCGAAGAACTCAATGGAAATGATGGAGAACTCATTCCAAGCTAGAGAAGGATACCCCAAGAAAGGCCCAGAGGTAAAAGGGTCCAGGGAGCCTTTAAGGGATCAAGCTGAGCCATTTGGTGGGACCATAGTATTCAAGGAAGAGAGTCTCTGAGATAAGACCAGGGAAGGAGGTTGAGACAAACCCTGTTGTTATTATTGGTCCTTCGTTCTCAAAAAGGACCATGACATTGGGCTGATGTCATGACTTGCAGGGAATTGGATTTAAGTGAGGGAGGGCTGTGCAAGGTCACCTTATTCTCTCCTCCACAGCCATCTGGGTCCAGTGGCAAGATACACATAAGGATAACTGAAGATGGCCCTGTATGTTTAAGGTAATTGGGGTTAAGTGACTTTCTCAGGGTCACACAGCTAGCAAGTGTCTGAGGTAAGATTTGAACTCAGGTCCTCCTGACTCCAGGGCCAGTGCTCTCTCCACTATGCCACAGCTACTCTTAGGGCAAACCCTAGTAAAGCATGAAAGGCCTTGAATGCCAGGAAGAATCTGAAAGCAATAGGGAGCCACTGTCAATTTTTGAGGGATGGATAATGTGACCTAATCCTTTGCCTTACAATTAGTCATTAATGTGCTTTACAATCCTAAGGACCTTCTGCTAGACCCTGTGGAAGGGAACCTCCCTGACTTCCTTATATGTACACAGTTGTCCTAACCATTGAACTATAAACTCCTTGAGGAGACTTTTTATAGTGCCTGGCACATAGTAAATGCTTTCTTACAAAAATGACCAAAAATGTTAATAGTAATGTTGGGTAATGTTGGAATGGCACACTAATACATTGCCAGTGGACCTGTGAGATGGTGCAGCCATTTTAGAAAGGAATTTGTAATTATGCAAATACAACGACTAAAATACCCATGCCCCCTGAACTAGAGACTCCATTACTGGGCTTATACCCCATGGAAACTATTAAGAAGGCCCCCATGTACTCCAAAGTCTTCATAGTATCCCTTTTTGTGATAGCTAAGAATTAGAAACAAAGTAGATGCCCACTACTGACTGGGAGATGGTGAAACAAATTGCAGTACAGGAATGTAACAGAATATGAATGAGCTATAAGAAATGAGACATGTGATGAATATAGAGGAGAATGGAAAGATCTTTGTGAACTGATGCAGAGTGAAATCAGAAGAGCCAAGGTACAATGTACATAGTGACTTTCATTGTTCTTTAGTTGTTTTCAGTCATGTCCAATCCTTCATGACCCCATTCAGGATTTTCTTGGCAGAGATACTGGAGCGGTTTTCCATTTCCTTCTCCAGGTCATTTTACAAATGAGGAAACTGAGGCAGACAATGTAAAGTGACTTGCCCAGGGTCACACAGCTAGTAAGTGTCTGAGGTCAAATTTGAACTCAGGTCTTCCTGACCCAGGGCCAGCACTCTATCCACACATACCACAATGTAAATGTAAAGAAAGATATACCCAGGGGGCAGCTAGATGGCACAGTGGGTAGAGCACCAGCCCTGGATGCAGAAGGACCTGAGTTCAAATCTGGCCTCAGACACTTGACACTTACTAGCTGTGTGACCCTGGGCAAGTCACTTAACCCTAATTGCCCTGCAAAATAAATAAATAAATGAGTAAGCAAGTAAATAATAAACAAACAAATAAATAAGTGAATAAATAGTAGATCAAGCAGGACTCAAATGAAAAGAGATGAGAAGACACCTTCATCCTACCCCTTCATGGAGGTGGGGGGGGGGTCTCCAGGTGTCATTCAGGGCACAGGTTTTTGGACTTTCTCAACATATCCATCAGTAGTGCTGCCTTTTTTTTCCCTCTAAAAAAATCTTATTTGCCATATGGGATCCTGGCTTTCAGGGAGGCGGAGGGCTACGTGACATACTATGGTGATATAAGAAACAGAAAATAGCAATAAAAACTTATTTTTAAAATGCTTGATTGACTGAAGGAGGAAGGCATCCCTGGAGAGTGGAAAGCTGCAAGTTTTGGAATGGTGGGCTGGAGACCGACTGAGCTGGGAGTGTGTTGGGGTGGGAGGTGGCAGGGTGTCGAGTTCAGCCCCTTCCCACGGCTGCTAGCACACCCACCTTTGGTGTTCTACCAGCTACCCAGCTCTCCCCTGTGGCTCCCAGAAGCTGGGCAGAGGCCACACCCAGCAAAAACCTGCTGGGCAGATGGGCTAAGCCAGGTTGAGGGTAACCAACGGGCCTCAAACCAGTTAGTGAGTTAGGGGGGTGTCTGCCCCAAGTGAGGGAAGACTTTCCCTGGAGGACTGGGCAAATGAGAAGAATTTGTTCCAATGGACCGTGAAAGTGACCAAAGCAGGAGCTCAAGTGTCAGACATCGAAGATGCCAAGGTCACCCACTGCATCCTGGGCCATCTCCCTTCACCTTGGCTTTTCTCTTGCCTTTGGATTTTGATGCCTCTGGAAGAGAAAGGGAGGCTGATGACTTGGAGCGGCCCTGCCTCACTTCAATCCAACTCACCCACAGGGCACAGCATCACCCCATGATGTCATCGATTCTCTTTGAAAACAAATAACAGCAACAACAGAACAGTTCATTGGTTTGCCTGAGTCAAGCTCCTTCCTCTCTGAGCCTCAGTTCCTTCATCTGTAAAAATGGGGGCAATCCTACCTGCCTATCTTAACTCATGGAGTTGTTAAGATCAAATGGGGGGGGGCAGCTAGGTGGCGCAGTGGATAAAGCACCAGCCCTGGATTCAGGAGGACCTGAGTTCAAACCCAGCCTCAGACACTTGACACTTACTAGCTGTGTGACCCTGGGCAAGTCACTTAGCCCCCATTGCCCCGCAAAACAACAACAACAACAACAACAACAACAAAGATCAAATAAAGGAAAAGATGTGCACCAGGCACTGTGCTAAATGCTTTACCCATAGAATCTCATTCAATCCTCACAACTTTGGGAAGTAGGTATTATTTTTATCACTTCAGTTGAGGAAATTGAGGCAGATAAGTGACTTGCTGAGGGTGACACACCTAGGAATCGTCTGAGCCTAGATTTGAAAGAGCTTTGAAACCATAAAGGCTGATATACATTGGAGATGTTATTGTAGGGAAAAGACTCACATATAGAGCAGTCTATGATATAAAAGTGTTTATTGCCTACAAGACCTTAGACAAGTCCTCTGTCCTTTTGGGACTGCAATGTGCTCTGTAAAATGACTATATGATTTTTAAGGCCCCTCCCACCCCTGACATCTCCTGTTCTAAAGCACCTCCCAGCTCCAACATCCCCTGTTCTGAGGCCCATCTCACCTCTGACATCCCCTGTTGGTTTTTTGGTTTTGTTTTTGTTTTTTGTGAGGTTTGTTTTTTTTTTGGTGAGGCAATTGGGGTTAAGTGACTTGCCTAGGGTCAAACAGCTAGCAAGTGTCAAATGTCTGAGGCCACATTTGAACTCAGGTCCTCTTGACTCCAGGGCTGGTGCTCTATCCACTACGCCACCTAGCTGCCCCCGAAATCGCCTGTTTTAAGGTCCCTCCCAGACCTGACATCCCCTGTTCTAAGACCCCTCCCAGATCTCACATCCTCTGTTCTTTTTTAATTTTCACAGGAAAAAGTATGAAAATGTATACTTCTCAATTACTTTTATTTCTTTTCTTTTCAAAAGCAGGGATAGGATACAATCACAATGCTACAAAGACGTGACAAGTTTCCCAAAGTTAAATCCAGAGGCTATCTCTCACAACCTAGCTAATGTGGGGATGTTTTTCATGACTACTCACGTATAACTTGTATTGAATTGCTTGAGTTGTTGGGGGTGGGGGTGGGAAGGGAGAGAGGAAGGGGAGTTGGAACACAAAGTTTTTTAAAAATTGATGTCAAAATTTGTTTTTACATATTTTGGAAAATAAAATTATAAACATATAAATCCAGGGGCTAGGGTTCTTTTTGTTTGTTTGTTTGGTGTTTAAAAGCAAAAAAAAAGGTATCTGATCAAATATTTGTGTAATGATAATGTAAGCTGTGCATTTTATAATTCATTCAAAACCATTTCCAGTAAAATTCATACATGAGGGGCAAAAGGAAAACAGGACAAAACCCCCTAGCATAACATCTCAGTGCTTCTTCAAAGCGCTTTACAAAACATTCTACAGTATTCTCAAAACACAGTTGGAAATGTAGGGAGGCCCAAAACAAGGCAAGAGTAAGGAGCCAAATGCTGGTATTCAAACTAATTTATAAATTCAGATGTGCCTGGCTGGCTCTTCTCTGATCATTGGACCAGTGCACCTCAGGCAAGAGAAATCTTTTTTTTTTTTTTTTTTACAAAAGTATTTTATTATTTTCCAGTTACATGTAAGGATAGTTTTCAACATTTGTTTTCATAGGATTTTTAGTTCCAAAAGGGGGCGCTAGGTGGCGCAGTGGATAAAGCAGCAGCCCGGGATTCAGGAAGACCTGAGTTCAAATGCGACCTCAGACACTTGACACTTACTAGCTGTGTGACCCTGGGCAAATCACTTAACCCTCATTGCCCCCCCACACACACACACACAAAATATGAACTAAAGGAAATAGAAATAAGGATTTTTACTTCCAAATTTTTCTCCCACCCTCTCTTCCCTCCCCTCTCCCCAAGACAGAAAGCAATCTGATATAGATAGGTTATATATATATATGTACAATCACATTAAACATATTTCTGCATTAGTCATATTGTGAAAGAAGAATCAGAGACCAAGGGAAAAACCTCAAAAAATAGGGAAAAAAACAGCCCCAAAGTAGAAGCAGTATGGTTCAATCTGCATTCAGAATCCACAGTTCTTTTTTCTGGATGTGGAGAACATTTTCTATCATAAGTTCTCTGAAATTGCTTTGGATCATTGCACTGCTGAGAAGAGCCAAGTCTATCACAGTTGATCATCACACAATGTTGCTGTTACTGTGTACAATGTTCTCCTGGTTCTGCTCCTCTCTGTCAGCATCAGTTCATGTAAGTCCTTCCAGGTTTCTCTGAAATCCTCCTGCTCACTGGTTGTTGTTTTTCCTGTTTACAATTTTATTTTCCAAAATACATTTAAACCAAATTTTGACATCAATTTTTTTAAAACTTTGTGTTCCAACTTCTCTTCCTCCCTCCCTTCCCACTCCCCACCCCCAAGAACTCAAGCAATTCAATAAAAGTTATACATGAGTAGTCATGGAAAACATCCCCACATTAGCTAGGTTGTGCTGCTCATCGTTTCTTACAGCACAATAGTATTCTATTACATTCATATACCACAACTTGTTTAGCCATTCCCCAATTGATGGGCATTCCCTTGATTTCCAATTCTTTGCTACCACAAAGAGAGCTACTATAAATATTTTTGTACATGTGGGTCCTTTTCCCCCTTCTATGATCTCTTTGGGATACAGACCTAGCACTGGTATTACTGGGTCAGAGGGTATGATGCATAGTTCCATAGCCCTTTGGGCATAGTTCCAAATTGCTCTCCAGAAAGGTTGGATCAGTTCATTACTCCACCAACAATGCATTTGTGTTCCAATTTTTCCACAGCTTCTCCAACATTTCTTATTTTCCTTTTTTGTCATATTAGCCAATCTGATAGGTGTGAGGTGGTACCTCAGAGTTGTTTTAATTTGCATTTCTCTAATCAGTAGTGATTTAGAGCATTTTTTCATACAGCAATAGATAGCTTTGATTTCTTCATCTGAAAACTGCCTGTTCATACCTTTTGACCATTTCAGGCATGAGAAATCTTTATAGAATCTAATGTTTTAAGCAAGTATCAATAATAAACCAATGCATTATTTATAATTATCTCCATTTTCCTACAAAAGATGGCAGAAGACTTGATTATCTTTGTGTGTGTGTGTGTGTGTGTGTGTGTGTGTGTGAGAGAGAGAGAGAGAGAGAGAGAGAGAGAGAGAGAGAGGCAATTGGGGTTAAGTGACTTGCCCAGGTCACACGGCTAGTAATTGTTAAGTGTCTAAGACCAGATTTGAACTCAGGTCCTCCTGAATCCAGGGCCGGTGCTCTATCCACTGCACTACCTAGCTGCCCCATTAGACTTGATTATCAACAGCAGCATTATTTCCTAAAATGTAATTTGGCTACCCCATTTTATGTGTTGTTAAGGATTTTTAAGTTAGGTATAGGGTCATAAAAATTGAGTCGCTGAAGATTACTATGGCTCAGCTTTTATACAGGCTACCCTTTATTTTATTTTTATTGGCATACCTATATATTCATCAGTTGACCACAGGCTCCTTTTACTTTCTGATGGATAAAAGAAAATGCTTATTTGGTGTATATTTAAATTTGCACTAAAATCAATGACATTACAGATGAAAACAATAATGGTATAAATTCCTCTTCTACCTGGCATTTCCTGATTCCTATGTCCATCATCCCCTGTTCTAAGGGCCCTCCCAGCCCTGACATTCCCTGTTCTAAGGCCCCTCCCAACTCTGACATCCCCTGTTCTAAGGGCCCTCCCAGCCCTGACATCCCCTGTTCTAAGGCCCCTCCCAACTCTGACATCCCCTGTTCTAAGGCCCCTCCCAACTCTGACATCCCCTGTTCTAAGGCTGCTCCCCCCCCACCCCCAAGCTCTGACATCCTATCAGAAAACCTGAATGTCAAAAGCAGCAGAAAGAAAAGTCATACCATTTAGTCAATAAGTTTATAATAAATGCCTACTATGTGCCAGACACCACTAAATGCTTATGTGACAACAGCGACAATAACAACAGCTGTCATTTCTGTTGTCGTTTAAAGTCCCCAAAGTTCCTTCTCCGTATTATCTCGTTTGATGCTCGCACCATCTAGCTGAGGCGGGCACTAACATTATCCCCATTTTGCTGATTGTCCCCATGCTCTAAGGAAAAATTTGAACTCTGATCCCTCAGACCCCAAGTCTGGCACTCTATCCATTATACCAGCAAGCTGGTATCTGGCTTTGAATACTGCCTTAGCAGATACTTCCTGGCTGTGTGAGCCTGGGCAAGTTCCTTAACCTCTCTGGGCCTCCATTTCCTTGCTGTAAAAACAGGGGATTAGATTAGATGGCCTCTAAAAGCCCTTCTAGCTGTATACCTATGACCCTGTGAGTAGTCAGGCAAGGCTTCCTGGAGGAGGCAGACACTTAATCCAGGCCTTAAGAAGGGGGTAAATCAGAAACTGCTCCACTTCACGAGTGAGTGTAACAGTTTCCACAGCCTGTTGGTAGGTCGTCTCTTGATCCCTACAACAGCCACATGGGAGAGGGAGTACAAGAATCATTAGCCCCATTTTTCCAAATGCTTCTGAAGAACTGATGCTCTGGGTGAGAGACAAAGCCTGAGCAAATGTGTAGTGGTAGGAAATGACTCAGCACTCACCAGGGTATACACTGGGAAGCCTAGTTTGGTATGGGCGTTAAGCAGATGCCAGAGAGACCTTGCAGCAGGCACCAGGCGTCAACTCGGAATCAGTTGGGGGAGCTTAGCCATCTACATCTCTGTTCTGATTAGAGGCCAGCCCCACTGGGCCCCCATTTCCCATGAGCTCCCGTGTCCTCTGCAGGGATCCAGGGCGGGCCTGAACAATCCACTTCCTTCTCCATCACCTAGGAGCCTTAGCGAGAAGGAAAGCACAGAGCTTCTGTTATTTGTCAGGCTCTGGAGACAGATATCAGGGCCCCTGGCTCGGGATCCCAGCATGGAATCCCCAAGATCGAAGGCTGGGCAACACCTCCAGAGGCACAGTGGGGCCCCTGTGGGCTGGGTGGGGGTGGGGGAAGCAGGTTCACCACTGATCTGCCAGGATTCCTCAGGGTGATCCCCAGAATTGTCTCAGAGCTTCCACACTCCCCGAGAAGGCTCCTGTTCTCCATGGACACCAGCAAATGGGTTCCCAGAACCAGGGAAGCCTGCCCCTCCCCGGCCCAATCTCCTCAGAGGAGAAACACCCTCTCCCCAACTTAGTCTTAGATTTAAGCTGACTTCATGTATTTAGGGGGCCAAGAGAGGGGTCTTTCATTCAACCACAAGTCAAAAATTCACTCATTATATTCATACACACACACACACACACACACACACACACACACACACGCAAGATGGCCCAGTCTGAGTATCAACTTTGTATAGTGCTATGGTGGGCACCCTGGGGCTGGCAAAGAGAGGGCAGACACAGCTGCTTTCTTAGGCATCAGCTCTGCCTCCAGCATCTCTCATCTCTCCATTTCTTTCTTTCCCTCTGTCTCTGTTCTCAGTTTCCTCTCTCTCTTCTTCCTCCTCCTCTTCTTCTTCCCCTCTCTCCTCCTCTTCCTCCTTATACTCTCTCCTCCTTTTTATTCTTTCTGTCTCTCTGTTTCTCTCTCCCTCCCTCTCCCTCCATCTCTTCCTTTCTCTCTCCATCTTTCTCCTCTTTCTCCATCTCTCTCCCTCTCCTCTCTCTCCCTCCCTCCATCCATATGTTCCTCCTTCTCCCTCCTTTCCTTCCTTCCTCCCTTCCTCTCTCTCCCTCCCTCCCTTCAGTTTATTTTCTTTCCCAGCCTGGCTTTTTCTTTGCTCCTTCTGCCTTCCCACATCCTTCCGTGTTTCTACCAGTCTCCAGCTCCTCATTTCTCCCGGTTCTCTTTCCCCTCTGGGCTCTGTCCCTGCCTCTCTTTCCCCTTTCCCTCTGTCTCCTCCCCTCCCTCTCCCCATCTCTATCTCTCTGCCTCTGCCTGTCTTCTCTCTCCCATCTGTTTCACTCAGGGTGACCTTGGGCAAGTCCTGTCACTTCTCTGAGCCTTTTCCTCATGTGCAAAACAGATAGCCACACCTGTGGTAACCCCCTCACAAAGCCATAGGATTCAATCAACAAATAGTTATTAAATTCCTACTGTGGGGCAGCTAGGTGGCGCAGTGGATAGAGCACTGGCCCTGGAGTCAGGAGGACCTGAGTTCAAATCCAGCCTCAGACACTTAACACTTGCTAACTGTGTGACCCTGGGCAAGTCACTTAACCCCTATTGCCTCACTAAAAAAAAAAAAATTCCTACTGTGTGGCAAGGACTATGCACTTGCTGGGGATACACAGACTAAAGTGGACAGTGAAAAGGGCTGTAGCTAGAATCAGAGGATCTGGGTTCAAGTGCTGCCTACTTCTAATATGTAATCCCTGTATGATTTTAAAATAGTCACTTAATCTCATTGGACCTCAGTTTTTGTTTTTGTTTTTTGGTAGGGCAATGAGGGTTAAGTGACCTGCCCAGGGTCACACAGCTAGTAAGTGTCAAGTGTCTGTGGCTGGATTTTAACTCAGGTCCTCCTGAATTCCCAGCCAGTGTTTTATCCACTGTGCCACCTAGCTGCCCCCTGGTTTTCTTTTTTCTTTGTATTCCCAGAACCTAGAACGGTGCCTGGCACACAGTACAGCTTAAATAAATCCTTCCTGATTAATGATGGCCTTTGAGTTGAGCTTTGAAGAAAGCCAGGGGTACTGGAGGCAGCGAGGAGGGAGGGTAGCATTCCAGGGCCAGTGAGATAGTCTGTTGATCACTTTGCAGACCTTCGAGAGCCTGTAGGATGCTACCATTCAGAGCCGGCTGGATGGTCTATCAGGACATAGGCCAAGGTGAGCCTTCCTTCCCCCAGGCCTGGACTTCCTCACTCAGATTCCAGAGTCATTGGTCCTTCCCTGTTAATCACCTTAGGAGTCTCCTGGACGCTTTGAGCTCAGAACCAATCAATTACCAAGGCCTGGGAATTCTACCCCTTCCCCAAACCCCCTCCTCCCCCATTCCCAGAGCCACCACTGCTTCCAATCCCCACTTACTATCCTCCTGGGCTTCTGCCAATGTTCTCTCCTCCCTCCAATCTTACCCCATGGCCAAAATCTTCCTTTTGTGCAGACCCTAGACCCAGTCCTATCTCTCCTTAGCTCAAAAAACCTTCAATGGCTCCCTCCTACCCTATGAGTAAAGTTTAGACCCCTTTGCCTGGCATTTCCGGCCTTTTGCAATCAGGTTGGCCCTACCTCAGCCTTAATAAACACTTAATAAATTCTTCCTGATTGACTCTTCAGCCCGATGTCACATGCTTCCTCTCCATGCACTCACCATGCCAGTCAAACAGGTCCACTATCTTTCCCCAAAATACACCCTGTCCTCCCTCCTATGCCCGTGCCTTTAGTCACGTGTCCCCAATGCCTGGAATGTTTTCTCCTCCCCCTCTTTACCTGTTGAAGTCCTACCCATCTCTTAAAGAGTAATCCAAACGTCCCAGGAAGTCTGTCTCTGCCTGTCTCATTGTCTGTCTGTCTGTCTGTCTGTCTGTCTGTCTGTCTGTCTGTCTCTCTCTCTCTCTCCCCCTCCCTCCCTCCCTCCCTCTCTCCTCCTTTCTCTGCGTTTCCATTTCTCTCTCCGGCAGGTTCTCCTTATCGCTGGCTCTCGGTCTGGGTTTCCCCGGCCCGGCCCCTCCTCCGGCCCCTCCTCCGGCCCCTCCTCCCGGCCCCCTGGCCCGCCCCCTGGCCCGCCCCCTCTCTACGCAACCTGCAGAGGGCGTCCCCGGGCCGGGCCGGCGGCCGGCCGGTGTTTGTGTCGCTGTCCGGGCGGGCGGGTCCCTAGCCAGGCGTCCGGGGCTTCTTCCAGGTGCCCCCCTCGCGCGCTGCGCCCCGTGCGCTCTCCCCGGCCGCGCCGCCGCGTTCCGTGAGCCCATGGCCGGCCCCGCGCTCCTGCGGCCCGGGCCGCCGCCGCCGCCGCCGCTGCTGCTGCTGGCCGCGCTGCTGCCCCTGGGCCTGGGCCTGGGCCTGGGCAGCCCCGGGTGCGGGGCGCGGGTGGACGTGCGGCTGCGGCGGCCGCAGGCCAGCTACACCCTGCAGGGTGCCCTGCTGGGCGGGCCCCCGCGGATCGCGCCGCCGGGAGCCGGAGCCGGAGCCGGAGCCGGACTGCAGGGCCGCCTGGTGCTGGTGAGCGAGCTGGGCACCCGGGCCCCGGGCCCCTCCTGGGCCACCCGCCCCTGCCACCTGGGGACCCGAAGCCTTGGGGGCAGGGAGGGACGGTGGGGGGCCGGACCCCGCACGACCCCCGTGCTCTTCCCCCCCGCCACACACTGGTGGCCGACTCTAGTCCAGCCCAGGGAACCACGACCCCCTCCCCCAATCTGGGAACCCATCTGGCTGTCACCTTGAAGTCTTGGGTGCAGGAGGGACGGTAGGGGGCTGGACCTCCGCACGAACCCCGTGCTCTTACACACACACACACACACACACACACACACACTGGTGGCTGACTCTAGTCCAGCCCAGGGAACCACAACACCCCCCCCCCAGTCACCGCAAAACCTTGGGGACAAGGAGAGATGATGGGTTGGGATTCCCTATGACCCCCCCCTTCCTTTCCAAACTGGGGGCTGACCCCAACCCAGGGAGCCACTGACCCCTAACAGGACCCATCCTGTTCTCAACTTGGGAACCTCCAACCAAAGCCAGCGGAGGGGGGAGGCAGACTATCCCCACCTGCCCCCAGGCTCAGCTGGTCCCACTACTAGAAGCCTGACCCAGGGAGCCATGACCTCTCCCTCCCCACTCCCCCTCCCCCACAAAGCCTTGCTCCACCCCCCCCCTCACTGGAGTTCCTCTATCCTAGGCCCCCACCTGAGGTCTAGGGCCCTAGACCTATTCTAAAGGCAGCTCAAAGGGTCATGACCCCCCACCCCACTCTTATTGGTCACCTTCCCCAGCCTGGCATCACCCTTCTCAGCTTCAGGTCCCCATCCACATTTCTCAAGCCCAAAGGGCTATGATCTCCCTAGACCAATTCTCCCCAGCTGGGACCAGACCTAACCAAGCCGTGACCCTCCCAAACCAACCTCCCACCCCTCTCCCCCAGAATCTGTCCCAAGCCTGGCTTGGAACCCTCTATCCTAAGCCCCAGGGGTCCCAGACTTTTCTAAACCATTCACTCTCCCCAAACCTTGGCTAGGAACCCTGACCTGAGCCTAGGCCAGGGAGAGATCCCCACCCCCAGCCAAACATCTTTCCACCACACTCAGAGCTGGCTCAGTTCAGGGCACTGCCAAGCCCCTGCCCCTGGCATCTGCTCATAAACTGCATCCTGTGACTGATACCTTACAGCTAAGACCTGCTTAAATCCTAAACCCCAGCCCCTCTTTACCTTAGAGCCACAGGCCAGACAAGCAGTTACCCTAAGTTCCAGCATCTGCCCACCCAACCCCCATTACTGGACCCATGTTCCCTGGACCCCACAGCATCCCAGAGCTGGAAGGGAATTTACAATGCCATCCAGTCTAACCACCCCCTTTCACAGATCAGAAAACAGAGGCCCCAGGGGCACAAGGGAAGTCAGGGGCAGGCTTTGAACCCAGGCCTACTACTAACCTAGTGTTCATTTTACTATACCCTGCCCCAGGCCCCAAACTTCTGCCAACCTAGACCCAGGTGCCCCTGCCCTGTACCATTGGCTTGGCCTGGGATACTTCCTTTCACACCCCAGACCCTGGTACTGAAGGGCTGACCTTGAACCCCTGGCGTCTCTTCCAGACTCAGACACTGAGGACCCTGGCCAGACCCTGGCCAGACCCCGGCCCTCCCCGGACCCCAAACCTGACCTTCAGACCTCTGGCCCTGGGTACCCAGACCCTAAGCAAACTGGATACTCTCAGACTCTAGAACTTGCTCTAGGTCCTAGGACCCTCCTCCCTGTCTCTGCCCCCAAAGCCCACACAGTCCAGATTTGGGCCCCAAAGGCCTCTCCTAGAGGGAGAATGTGCTGACTCTAGTGACTGCAGGCCTGGCTTGGGATCCTCCCTCTGCTTCCCCCAAACCCTGTGAGGCCAAGTGTGGGCCTCCAAGATCCCCTCTAGGCCTAAATGTATGAGCCCTGATTTTGAAATCAGTTCCCAGGGCAGCTAGGGGGCGCTATAGTGAATAGAGCCCCGGCCCTGGAGTCAGGAGTCAAATCCGGCCTCAGGCACTTAACATTTACTAGCTGTGTGACCCTGGGCAAGTCACTTGACCCCAATTGCCTCACTAAAAAAACAAAACCAAACCAAACCCAAAATATATAGAAAACTAAATCAAATTTATAAGAATACAAGTCATTCATGAAAGCAGTACCCCATGCCCCTGCCCACCCCACCCCCATCAGGACTCCAGACAGAAGTCTCTGACCCCCCAGGTCACTGCCAGCCCCTCCCCAGCCTCTCACCTCCTCACAGTCCTCCTCGCCCTAGGTGGGGGATGGGGAGCTCCAGCTCCAGGCTGGAGATGACTGGATTGGAGTGGTCCCTGTGGGTGAGGAGCAGGCGGAGGCCCAGGGAGCCAGCCCTGAGGAGTCCTTCACCTCCGCTGTGGTCAACAAGGTGACTGTCGATGACGGGAGGGTGGGCCAGAGAGGATCCTGGGAGAATGGACTGGGGAGAGATCCCTCCGGTGCTGTCAGGGAGGACTTCTCAGGGGAGGAGGCCTAAGGCTCCAAGGGGGACAGGAGGGAAGATCCCTGGGGATCTCCGGGACACCAGGGGTCTGACTGTGCCCACGTCTCCATCTCTGTCCCGCCCCGCAGATGAAGCGCGCTCTGGTCCTGGGTGCCTCTGCCTTGCTCATCCTGGCCCTGAACCAGAATGCTGTCCGAGAGGTAGGCAGGCTCAGGGTGGGCCGGGCCAGGCCAGGGCAGGGGTGAGGCCGGGAGGCTGCCTGGGAGAGCCCCAGCCTGCCCACTGACCCCTCTGTTCCCACTCACCGAGAAGCTGGATGTGTCCCAAGTCCTTTCCAAGCCGGTCATTGTGGTCCAGATGTCCGACAATGTCACTAAACTCCTGAGCGCTTTGCTGGGGTGAGTGGGGACCCAGAATCCGGAGCCAGGACATGTGAGTCCACAGTCCCAACACGCGGGCCTTGCCCCGCTGTCTTGGGGCCTTTCTCTCACTAGAGACCCTGGTCTCCTCATCTGTAAAATGGGCCCAGGGAAAGGGAAGGGGGCCAGTTGTTCAGTGAACGAAGGAACAGTGTGTGGTGGGAAGAGCCCTTCAGAGATAGGCCTGGCAAGTCTGGCTCTGCCACTCACTGGACCACCCAGCCAGGGCCCCGGGACAGGGTCAGAATGCCAGTCTTGTCTGTGTCTTTCCCCTGGCAGGGGCCTGCAGGCCACGGCCAAGATCACCTCTCAGGCCATGCTGCTGGAGAACGTGGGCCTGACACTGACCCTCTGGTCCACCTGTGGCCTGTCTCGGGGTGGCCTCTACGGGGAGTGGCAAGGAGTGATCTGCCCCGGAGAAAGTGGCTCCAGGGTCCAGGTTTGTGTGGGCTTGGGCAATTGGTCCGGGGCCCAGTGGGGGCCTGTGGGGCCAGTCTCACCAGGGCCAAGCCACATCCTCCATGAAGCCTTCTCCATCTCCCTGGGGGAGAGCACACTGGTTACCCCTTTTCTGAGCACTCACCGTCATGTATATTATAGTTACTATGCTTTGTGTCTTAGCTCCTCTTCAAGAGGGGAAGCTCCCTGAGGGCAAGGATTATATCTCCTAGAAACTTGATACCAGCCCTCTCTGTATGCCCTGCAGCACACAGTGGGGGTGTAAGAAATGTCCAGATGGACGATGGATGGATGGGTGGAACACTCCTTGCCCTCCAGAACCTCATACTCTAAGGGGGCAGGGGCATAAGCTGGCATAACCGCCTGTACCCATAACACCAGATGTTACTTACCAGGTGAAGAATCAAGGTGATAGGTACTGTGGTAGACTAGCTATGGATCCTGCACAAGATGCTTGAACCACTCAGCCTCAGTGAGGATATGCCCATCACCTGCCCCTTGGGCCACCCACATCACCAAGACTCTTTTAAGAATGTTTGAAAATGTGCTTTGCCCACCTTAAAGCCCTCCAGAGGTGTGGCTTGTTCTGAGGATTTCAGCTGGGCCATCGGGGATGGTGGCTTCTTGAACCAGATGGCTCCCTCTGGGGGAGGGCTTCCCATGAAAGGGGCCAGACTGGGGGGGGGGGAGACTGGAAAGGTAGATTGGAGCCAGACTGGGGTGGGGGGGAGGACGGCAACCCTGAATGGTCGGCTGAGGAGTTTGGTCATTGATAAATGTCTGGGACAGGAATGGGTCCTAGGGAGCCACAAGAGACTTCAGAGCAAGAGGGATGATGTGGGAGTTAGAGCAATCACTGGTGGTATGCGCTGCATGGACAGGGCAAAGGGAGAGGCCAGAGACAGGGAAACTTTCTGTCACAGAAGTGCTCCAGGAGGGAGGGCTGAGAGGCTGAATGAAGGTGGAAACCAGAGGGCAGGAGAATGGGGATCCTTAGGGATGCCGAGGGTATGAAGAGCGTCAGCCAGGCAGCAAGACAATGCGTGAGGACTTTCCTCCTGGGCTCTCTGGGCAGCTGAGGGGCACAGCAGGAGACAGCAGCCTGGGAGTCAGGGGCTCTAGGCTTGGCTGTGCCCAGTGACGTTGGGCAAGTCACCTTTCCTAGGGCCAGCTTCAGGCTCCTCTGAAATGAGGGCATTGGTTTGGTTGGAGACATGGCAGGGAGGGGTCACCCGGCATATGTGGAGGGTTGGGTTTGTGTAACTTATTTGTTACAGGGATGGGGAGGTCCATGGGCAGAGGGTGGGGGAGCTGGGGGGGTGTAATTCTGTACCTGGAAAGGATTGTTATGGCAAACAGAGGGCAAAGGTAAAAAGAAAATGTAGTTAGGAAACTACATACAACCCAACTGAGGTAGGCAACCCCTCCCAGCTGCCATCCCCTGTTCTAAGCTCCTTCCTAGCCCTGGCATCCCCTGTTCTAAGGCCTTTCCCGGTTCTGACATCCCCTGTTCTCATGCCCCTCCCAGCCCTGACATCCCCTGTTCTCAGGCCCCTCCCAGCCCTGACATCCCCGGTTCTAGAGCCCCTCCCATCTGACATCCCCGGTTCTAGAGCCCCTCCCATCTGGCATCCCGTTCTTAGGGCCCTCCCAGCTCTGTGGGGTCTCAGGCTTCCGCAGCCTAGCTCCCTGGGTGCCAGGCTGAGCCTCCTGACCCCAGCATTCCTCCTCCAGAAGTACCTGCAGAAGCTGTGGAATACCATCCTGCTGGTGGCCTTGCTCCTGTGCATGGGGCTCATCATTCAAGCCCGGAGGCAGGCCCAGCAGGGCCCACCTGAGCCTGACCCCCAGGTGAGAGCCCCCGCAGCCCTCTCCCCCTCCTGCAGCCCCTCCCCTTCCTTCAACCTCTCCCTGATGTACTGGTGCCTCCTCTCCCCAGCTGGACCTCAAGCACATCCTGCAGGCACTATCAGCCCTAAAAACCCGGCGCTACCACCCGGGCCGCCAGCACCGGGCCAATGTGCCCGACATCCAGACCTGCGCCATCTGCCTGGACCAGTTCCACAGAAACCAGGTGAGGGCCAGGAGAGGGCAGGGCTGGGGGCCCAGAAATCTTTGTGCATCCGAAGGTTTTACTGGCTCACATGTGTACACGCGCGCACACACACGGGCACTGAAGAGTCGGGGCTCCCACCCTAAGGCCACACCACCACGCATGAGCCCCTCTCTGGGCCGGCTTCCTCCATTGTCAAATGGGACAGCGGCCCCAGACATGCCGGCCTCCCAGAGGAAGGATCTGATGAGCTAATGGGAGGGACCAACTCTTTTAAAACTGAGACACCCTGTGCAGGCATTAGGAAGTTATGGGAGCTGGAGTTCAAATCCAGCCTTGGCTGTGTGGCCCTGGGCAAGTCACTTCACAGGCCTGCCTTAGTTTCCTCAACATTAAAATGGGGATAACAACAGCACCTACCTCCAAGGGTGGTTGTGAGAACTTGTCAATCACTTAGCACAGTGCCTGTCACATAGTAGGTGCTATAGAAATGCTGTTATCATCATAATCTCAAAACACCAGCCAGAAGGCTCGGAGGCAGTGGCTCATAGGGTTAGCGCTGGGCACCACTTGTCCCAGGTTCTCATTCTCTAGGGGGGAGCGGGGACTCACCCAAGGCCACTCAGGGTTTTCTCCTCCTGGGGCCTGGGCTGGGGCTGCAGCCTTTCATCCTCTGTCCTTCCCCTCTTCCCTCTCATCCAGTGCCTGAGGGTCCTGCCCTGTCTCCATGAATTCCACCGGGAGTGCATAGACCCCTGGCTTCTCCTTCAACAGACCTGCCCCCTCTGCAAACACAACATCTTGGGTAACTGACATCCCCATGCTCCCACCCCCAGGGGCCCAGCAGCCTCTGCTCCCCAGGCCACCCGTGGCCTGGTCCCCAGTGAAACCACCTCCTGGGACATATGAGCCACTTTTCAGGGGGAAAGAAGGAGGAACCCCCCCCCTCCCAAGGAAGCCAAGAAGGGAATGAGGCAGGCATCGGGGGAGGTGACTCCTACCCACCCACTCCTTCTTTGGTCCCGGGGCTATCGACTGTCAGGCTTCCTGATACCTGCTCTCCTCTTGTCCCCGCAGGGAGCTCTTGGGCAGAGAGCTAGCTCCAGTCTGGCCCTGGGGGCCTGAGGGGGCTGAGAACTCCATCTTAGAAGCACCCTGGCTCCCCGGGCCCCTGTGGTGGTCTCAAGGAACACCGTGCCTTGTGCCTTGCCTCCCGCCTCCCTCCAGGAGCAGAATGCCTGTCCTGCCTCTCCCCTCTCCATGGAAGGGAGGCCTCTGGGCTGAGCCCAAGGTGCAGCAGGTGGCTGTGTGGGGGCACCCTGGGCCTCGCTCCCAGCCTCTGCAGGAGCCTGAGCTCACGTGAGGGGGTCAGGTCCCACCTAGGGGGGCCAGGCCCTCCATCAAGGCTAGGCCAGCCTGATGTGGGATGCCACCCAGGCAGAGACTAGACCATCAGTGACTGTGACCGCCAGGGAGCCGTGTCTGCGCTCCTCCTTGGGGCTTAATTTCATACTAATTTATTAGGCTTAATAATGCCTGGAAGGGGTTGAGGGGAGGGCCCAGCCTGCTGGGCACATCTGTGTACAGTGTGTGACATTAAATCAGAGACACTTGCAGCCATGTCCTATGTCTCCATCCTGGGCGGCCCTGAGCCCTCTTGCCCCAGGCAGACCTCCGTCCCGCCCTGGTCAGCCAGCTCTCCTGATGGGGCCATGTAGCCGGGAACCTGGAAGGGACTGCTAAGGCACAGGGCCCCAGCTCCTCGGTTTTAGAGGAGGCTGAACTTGCTGTGAACGTGCTGATTCACACCCCCTCGTTGGGCCCGGGGGCCCAGAACCTGCCTGAGGGAGAAGGGAGGGCTGTGGGGGAACCCAGGCAGCAGCTGGAGTCGGCCTGAAGGAGCCATGTGTGTCCGTGGGCTCCAGTGGGAGACAGGGGCAGTGCTGACCTCCGGTATGGCTAAGTTGGTCCAGAGGCCAGGAACTGTTCCATGGGACCCCAGCCCCTCCCTCTCTGTGCCTCAGTCTGGTTCTCTATAAAGTGGGGCTGGGTGATCTCAGAGGTCTCGGTCAGCTCTAAACCCCAAAGAGGCACCTGCTGGGGAGCTGGTGGTGGGAGGAGGGTGGGGTGGAGCCTTGAGGTCCTAGGCTAAGGGTCATGGGTCCCTCTCCAGTACCAGGGGAGGCCCTTCTCCAGCCCTGTGGTGAAAGTCCAGGCACAGCGTCTGCTCCTCCCTACCCCAAAGGCCATCTTCAGCTAAAGCACCACTTGCCATGTGCCCATCTCCTGCCAGGATGTGGTGCCCAGAGCCTGAGGAGGTGCGTGGCCCTGCCCATTTCGTGGCCCGCCCATCCCCCCTGTTTTGCCAGGCACCCCACTCCCGCCAGTGCCCACTGCCCCAGGCAGCTGCAGCCAGAGTTCTGGTGGGAAGGCAGAGGCTGGTGGCTTTATTGATCTGTAGGCTCGGCTGGCCAGGCCACCCTCTTGTCTCTGAGGCTGCCTCCCGCTACCTCAGCTGGTGTGCGGAGCCGGCCAAATTATGCTTCCCGCTGCCCTTCCCTCGGAGTTCCATGTAGGCGATGCTAGTGCTGCCGGAGGCCTTGGACGAGCCTGTGATAGTTAAGGGTGACCGGGGGCACTTCTGGGCGGGAAGAGCACTGGGGCGGCCGGGCGGCAGCCGGGAGGCACGGCCGGAGAGGCTGCTTTCACTGCTGGGGCGGGTGCTGGCAGGACGCTCCCGGCGGGCGCCGGATGAGCTGAGATGGCTGGAGAGGGCAGAGGGCATGGTGACCAAGGGCGGAGGCCTAGCCCAGCTGCCCTGCCTGCTCTCTCCCGGCTGCCCTGGCCGCTCTCTTCCGGCCCCCACCAGCCACGGACTTGTCCTCATTCAGACACTCACCCCGGGGAAGGTCTTCGAGAATGGCTGATGGTCCCTGTTTGGGTCCCTTTAGAAGGTGAAGACCAGAGCTGGGCCTCTGGGACAAGCTGGAGAGAACCAGAGGGTCAGAGATGAGAGGGGCCTCAGAACAGGGGATGTCAGCAAGGAGAGACAGACTCCAACCCTCCCTCTATCCAGCCCTCCCCCTTCCACACACATTTTAGAGATAAGGAAACTGAGTCCTGGGGAGGCCAGGAGGGGTCTCAAGCTCCCTGGGCCACTGACAGAACAGGATTGGAACCTGGGTCCTGACTCTGCCATGTCTCTGGCAGAACCTAGGCTATATGTATCCATGAATACTTAACCCCCCTCGCTCCCCAGGGAGATAATCCTTCCACCAGCACAGAGCTCGGCTCCCCCAGCTTATGTCACCCAGGTAGGTTTTGTGTGCCTTTTAAAATAATCCTTCCTGGACCATCCCAGGGTGTTGGAGGCAGGCTAGGGCAGCAGAAAACACAGTTTCCGGAGTCAGGACCAGGGTTCAAATCCTGTCTCTGATGCTGCCTCAGTTTCCTCAACTGTAAAGTGATTGCAATTGGCCCAGTTCTTGAGCCTCTGAGGCCCTCGTAGCTCTAGGCACATCATCTCCTGATTTGTTCTTTTCCATTTCATGGGCACAACGGGTCATTTAGGACTTTCCCCCCAACAACGGGCAGTGAAGTGGGGGGAAGTACAGAATCTGTCCTCATGGAAATTTCCTCCCCAGTCTGTAGCCTGCCCGGGGCCCCACAAGGCCAAGGAGAGACTGGACCCCAGGCCTTCCTCGTGCTAAGCCCTGAGGCTCTGGCCACTCCAGGGGGTCCTCTCTGCTCACAATAGGACCGTCATGGCCTTCCACAGGAGGACCCCGAACGGGCGGCCATGGTGAGGGAGGAGCCTGGACTGGGCCCCAGGCAGGGGTGCCCCTACTCTGAAGCCCCCTCCCAGGCCAGCCCTCTAGGACTCTGGCTTCTCCTAACCAGTGCTGGGGGCCTGTCCTGCAGGCCCCTCTGCCGGACAACGGGTGGGAAAAGATCTGCTTTGGGAGACGGGGGAGCTGGGTCCACATCTTGCCTTGGGCAATTGCCATCTTCTTGGCCCATTGCTTCCTCCCTCTGGGGGGTCCTGCCCTAAAGCCTTGGCTGGGCCTTCAGCCCTAGGCCCTGAAGGCCTCACCTTGAGGCCTCCTTGCTGGGCCACCTCCTTCAGCTTGGCCAGCGTGGCCCGGAGCCGGCCATTCTCCTCCTCCAGGACGCGGATGCGGATGTCATTGGCCTGCACCTGCCTCTCCATGTCCTCAGCCACGTTCCCGGAGCCTGTGGGGATGGGCGTCATGCACCTGGAGCTGGGCCTTCTCTGGGCTGCCCTGGCAGCCAGCGCAGGGCGGCTGGGGTTGTGGACAGAGGCCTGGAGCTGGGCCCACTCATGGAGGCCACCGAGGCTCTCCCACCCCCTCCAGCCCTGCTGTACTCTGGGGGAGGCTGGGGCCCAGAAAACTGTAGGACCCACTGGGGGCACACCCGCCCTCACACCCACATGCACTCCTCCATTCCTCACTCACACCCACACACCCAAGCACCTAGTTCTGCCCTTTGGGGTCAGGATTACGGCAGAGCCTCACACTGCACTCACCCACACCCTCAAACACAGACACACACATCCGTACACTTATACTCACACACACTCACTCAGGCTTGCACACATACACACACTCACCCTCCCTCACATTTGCACACATATACACACTCACCCTCCCTCACATTCATACCCACACAACCCTCTCTCATACTTGCATACCTTTACTCACACTTCAACACACACACACACACACACACACACACACTCATCTTCCTTCACACTTGCACACATATACATACTCACCCTCCATCACACTCACACTCTTAGACCCACACCCTCACACACACACACACGCACACACACTCATCCTCCTTCACACTTGCACACATATACATACTCACCCTCCATCACACTCATACTCTTAGACCCACACCCTCACCTTCACACACACACACACACACACACACACACGCACACACACATCCCCTGTGAGAATGTGATGAAGGATTTGGTCTCAGGCAGCCTGGGCACAAGGAAAACCGACTGTGCACTCATGAAAGTTCAAGGCACCGGGGGGAAGCTTCCAGAGGGTGCAGGTCACAAACACCCTGGCCTAACATCCTTAACACTCCACTGGCTCTGGGCGCTGTTGGGGAGGTAGTGAGCTCCCCAACCCTGGAGGCCTTAAGCAGGTACCAGATGGTGACCACTTGTCAGGGGGTATAACAGACACTCCTGCTCAGGCCCAAGGTCCCTTCCAGCTGTGAGTCTATACTTCTCATCCCTCTCTAATGGATGAGGAGACTGAGGGCCCAGAGGGACCACAGGGAGCAAAGGCAGGGCTGGCCTGAGCTCTCCCTGCTTCTACCTGGCTGCCTTTGGGTACAGTCTCCTGGGGCATGGATAGCTTCCCAGGGGGGCTGCCCTTCCTTAGGGTAGAATTGGGGGAGGGGGTACCTGAGGTTCCTCCTGGGGGCTTCAGTGGCATGGCATGGCTCGTAGTGGGCAGTATGGTAGGATCTGGGGTCTGATGAGCTGGGTTCAAAACCTGCCTCTGACCATAAATTCTACCGTTGAGACTTTGGATAAGTCCCTTCCAATCTCTGGGCCTCAGTTTCCCCTTTGTAAAACAAGGAGGTTGGTCTCACCAGCCCCACCTGCTGGAGATCTCTGTTCACTCCCCCCATAGGAGCTGACCCCCAAGGCCCCCTCAGAGGGGCTCTGGGCTGGCCCCTGCCCTCTCCTATCATCCTTGGTGGTATCCTTTATCATGTCAGTCCAACAAACATTTAGTAAGCACCTACTACATGCCACACTGAGCACTGGGGATGCAAAGAGAGGCCAAAGGAATCTGATCCTGCTCTCCAGGTGCCAGCAGGGTTCAGACAAGCTAAGTACAAGAAAGGTGAGAGCGAATCCCAGAGGGAAGGGCGACCCTAGAACGCGGGAGGCCCTAGAACCAGGGTGGGTGGGGAAAGGCTTCCTGTTGAAGGGAGGATCAGAGTCCAGGCCTGAAGGTACAGAAAAGCCCAAGGACCCTCACAAGCGAGGCTGGCCCTCCACTCATGCTCTCTATCGTCCTTGGGGTCATCGGTGCTGCTGGGACTTCCAGCCCCCAGGACCCTCGGGAACCTCAGTTCACGGGCTCCCAAGACGGCGCCGGCCCTCTGTGACCCTCCCTCGCTCCTCACTCTCTGGCGCCTGCCTGCCCCCACCTCCTCTCACCATTATCCTTGGGGTCACCTACGCCATGGAACCCTCAGCTGCCCCAGCAGCCTTGAGGCCGGCCCTGCGCCTGCCCACCCTCTCCAGGGCCTGTCCCCCTGCCCCGCCCCCAGCTCTTACTCTCAAACTGGGCCTGGCTGGGGACATGGAGGTCAGGGAAGGCCACCAGCAGCCGCTCCCTCTCCTTCAGCTCCTGGATCGACTTGTTCAGCTTGCAGATGGTCACCTGCAGGTCCTCTGTCACCCGTTCCAGGTCCTGTTTCTCCTGCTGGAGGCTCTGCAGAAGCTCCTGGGGCAGGGGATGCAGGGGAAGGATAAGGCCCGGCCACCCTGGCCTGAGGTCAGGCCCCTCCTTTAGGAGGGACTGCTGGGGCCAGCAGCCCGAGAAGCAGCCAATAAGCCAAAGTGAGGCTGAGCCCAGCGGTCTGCCTGGGGCCCCCCAAGGGGACGGACATCTCTGACCTATGATCCCCCCCTATTCCTTCTCCTTTGCCCTGGGCACCCCACCCTGGGTCCCCTGGGAAGGAGCCTGAAGGTTCACTGGGGCCATCCTCACGACAGCCTTTGAGGGGAGCTGCCATTTCTGCAGAAGGATAAACTGAGGCCTAGGGTCACCCTCGGCCCTTTGGCCCTCTGGCCTCCCAGTGCCTGCCCACCTGCTGGGCCTTGAGCTGGACCTCTACATGTTCCTTGTCCCCACACACAGCCTGCAGCTGGCTTTCGAGGTTGGCCTGCTGCATCTCGGCCTCTTCCAGGCTGGTACGGAGCTCCTCACGCTCTCGGTCCAGACTGTCCAGCTGCTGGAGCAGGGCTCTCTGCTTGGCCTGCAGGGACTGAGGAGACAGAGGGCAGAGGCCCGGCTGGCACACTTGCTGCCTTGGCTGAGGCAGGCTCCGTTTTCTTCAGCTCATTGAAGCCTGGGCCCAGCCCTCGGGATGGACAGCTACGGCAGCCATTTCCCAGAGCTCCCTCGGGCCAGAGGAGCTGGGCCTAGGCCTTGCCGAAGCAGGCTGCCCGGGCCCGCTCACTGGGCCGTGCCTCGCGAGGCTCTGCATCGGCCAGAGCTGCCTCCTTCAGCCGGGTCTCCCAAACCCTCATCCCTGGGGGCCCAGTCGTGATCCAGGGGCCCAGAGCTCTCAGCCTGAATCCTTTGGCCCTGCCACCAGCAGGCCCTTCCCTGGGCCCCAGGTCCCTCTGTTCACCCCTCCCTCCCTTCAGCAGCCCCAGTTCTAACACTACCCCCACAGGACCTCTCCTTTCCCAAGCCTGGCTGAGAGGAGCCTGGTCTGGATAAGCCTTGGCCTTCTCTCAACCCCTGGGTTCCATAGGCTAACAAGGAGATGAGTGGGGAAGAGGAAGGAGGGAGGAAGACCCCTGGGGAGTGCCCACTTTCGCCCTCTAGCATGGCTGACCCATGGGCCAACAGAGGGCAGTGGAGAGGAAGTCATGTCCATCCCAGAGACAGAGCTTCCACGCCAGCAGGCCCCACAGTATGGGCAGCCACAGTCCCCTTGGCAGCACCTAAGGCTGTTGGCAGCCCCCCGCCACCCTGTGCCCACAGAATGCCAGAGCCCTGCACCACACTGGGCACAGAGGAGGCCCTTAGTCGGTGCTTTCTGGCTGTGGCCCCTTCCGATCTCCCGAATGGGGCAGCTGGCCCCCAGAAGGCCACAGCGGGCCTGGCCTCACCTCCTGGTGCCGGATCATGCTGTCCACCTTGGCCTTCTCCTTGTCCAGCTCTGTGCTCGCCCAGCCGAACTGCTGACTGGCATTCTCCAGGCGCCCA
The DNA here is from genome assembly GCF_019393635.1 of Dromiciops gliroides. Classification (NCBI taxonomy): domain Eukaryota; kingdom Metazoa; phylum Chordata; class Mammalia; order Microbiotheria; family Microbiotheriidae; genus Dromiciops; species Dromiciops gliroides. The sequence continues at coordinate 9,013,167 of NC_057861.1, forward strand.
GTCAGCAGCTGCACACGGGCCTCTAGCTGCTTGACCTCGCTTTTTTTCACCATGTGGTTCATGTCCTCCAGCATCTGCTGTTTCTTTGCCTCTGGGAGATACCCCCCCTCAAAACTGTTAGGTCTAGTTTACTATGGGGGCGAAGGGGCAGGGCTGGGGAGGCCACAATAATGTCAAATGATGAGGTTGGACTAGATGACCCATGACCCCATGAGCCTGGAGACACAGATACACAACCAGGAGGCACAATCAGCTGCTGGTTTTCTGGGTGAATGACCTTGGACAACTCTCTGACCTTTTCCCCATGTGGACATCACTCCTCCCTGGCCGTCTCTGGGCAGGGGCCTGGAGCAGTGGCAGCTTCAGGAAGGAAGGGCAGACAGCAGCTTCTGCCCTGAGGGAAGCTGACTCTCCAGTGTGGGCTCAGAAAGATTCCTGGCCTGCTTCCCACAGCAAGGTCCATGGAGGTGCCCAGAGGACTCCATCCTCCTTCCACGGAGCATGCTCCCCGCCCCCCCCCCCCAGGCGCTGTGGGCCACATGGGCCAGGTGTGGTGCTGGGCCCACTTCTCTTCCCCCTCTAAATTCTCTTCCTCGTCTGCTCCCATCTCATGCTGATGACTCCCAGATGGATCCATCCAGCCCTAACCTCTCACCTCAGCTCCAGGTCTGATCCCTGGCAGGTCCCTCGCTACCAGCCTAGGGGCCGCCAGGTCTTTAACCAACAGTAACTTCAGGGACAAGTGTCCATCTGAGCCCAGATGGCCCCACCAAGCCTGGCCCACCGACAGAACCATCTCTAGGTCCCTTGCCAGTATGAGAAATAATCATCACTATTTTGGGGGGACCCTGTGATCTCCCCTTCTTTCTTAGTTTATGGAGATGACTGAAGGGCTTTACTGATGAGATTTGGCCTCCACAAACCACACCTAGTTGGAAACTATTGTGCTCAATCATCTCGCGGGGGAGGGTCTTCATTCTTTCTCTGATTTTTTTTTTTTGTGGGGCAGTGAGGGTTAAGTGACTTGCCCAGGGTCACACAGCTAGTGTCAAATGTCTGAGGCTGGATTTGAACTCAGATCCTCCTGAATCCAGGGCCGGCCCTTTATCCACTGGGCCACCTAGCTCCCCCCTCCCTGATGTAAGAATTGAGTGACCTAAGTCAGTATCCCCAGACTTTTTTTTGTGTGTGTGAGGCAATTAGGGTTAAGTGACTTGCCTAGGGTCACACGGCTAGTAAGTGTTAAGTGTCTGAGGCCGGATTTGAACTCAGGTCCTCCTGACTCCAGGGCCGGTACTCCATCCACTGCACCACCTAGCTGCCCCCAGACTTCATTTTAATATAACACACCTCCAAATCACGTTAACCATGTGTGATGGACCTCCTACAGTTAGAAGGGCATGTAAGCTGTGATCCCACTGCCATTAAGGGTCTTTGGTCTGAGAGAGACAGCCAATGACCATCCTTTTGTGAATAACGTGCCAGCCTATGAATAACATGATTAAACTCAGTCTCTCATGTTTTTCACGGTCACACTAGCCAGCCCAGTCAGCCAGAGAACATTCCCTTCTCTTCTTCTTCCTCTCAGCCCCCTCCACAATGTCTGTGCTCAAGGGGCAGAGCAGCAGAGAAAGCCCTACTCCTCCATCAGCATGCTGGGGCCTCAGGAAAGAGGAGTACCTCAGCAGCATCAGAGAGGGCTCTTTCCCCACAAAGCCTGGCAAGGCTGCAGTCCCCACCTGGACTCGGATGGCACATCCATCTCCTGTCAGCTTAAGCACCCTCCTTTGGGCCTCCTGGGTTTCCTTTCCTCCTCCCTGGGGTGCACACGGGGTCACCAGTAACCACTCATTTGGAGAGGCATGTGCTGCCAGGAGAAGGGCTCTGCTTCCTGCTCATTTTGATGTTTCTAAGCTCCAAGGAGCCCTCCTTCCAATGGCTGCAGCATTAATCCCTCCGGGATGCACCCCTCCTCACCCCAGAGGCCCCTCTTTCTTTAAGCTCAGCCCTCTCCTCATACCCTGGCTCCCCTCCCAAGCCACCCATATTTAGTCACTGTTTCCTTTCAGTCTTTCTATCCCCTGGGCCTAGCACGCATGCTCACGCACACGCGCACGCATGCGCGCTCGCGCACACACACACACACACGACTGGTTGAATGTTTTGCAAACTGCAAAGCACCTTGTTAGGGTTCCCTACCCCACCTGCTGAACAGGGTTATAAGGCCAGAGCCAGTGGGATGGAGAGAGGCAAAGGCCTGGCAGACTGCCTGAATGCGGACCCGCTTCTGCCTCGGCCGTGGCTGGGCCCCAAAGGAGCAGGCTTACCCAGGTCCTGGACCGTGTCCCGATTCTGCTTGAGCTCCTCCATCAGCGTGTCCACTGTCTTCTTCAGGAGGGTTGTTTCTAAGTAATCCAAAATAAACACCTCTTAGCCAAGGTGCTGGGCGGCCTTGGGCACCACTCTTCCTTCTCTCTTCGTGTGTCAAATTGGGGCAGGTTCAGCTAAATGATCTCTACAATCCCCCAGTGCTGCCAGGACCAAATAGGACGCCACTGTGAAACAGCACAGTGCAACATTGTAATGGTGCGTGGACAACTAAGGATAGCAAGTGGAGGTACGTGGTAGCTACTAGTATTATTGTGGCGGTGATCCTGATATTCTTAGATGTCTTCTAGCTCTGACATTCAGTGTTCTAACTCCACCCCTCCCAGCTCTGACCTTCCCTGTTCTAAGGCCCCTCCCAGCTCTGACCTTCCCTGTTCTAACCTCACCCTCCCAGTCCTGACATTCCCTGTTCTTTTTTTTTTTTTTTTTTAGTGAGGCAATTGGGGTTAAGTGACTTGCCCAAGGTCACACAGCTAGTAAGTGTTAAGTGTCTGAGGCCGGATTTGAACTCAGGTACTCCTGACTCCAGGGCCAGTGCTCTATCCACTGTGCTACCTAGCTGCCCCCATTCCCTGTTCTAAGGCCCCTCCCAGCTCTGACCTTCCCTGTTCTAACCTCATCCTCCCAGCCCTGACATTCCCTGTTCTAGTCCCACTCCCTCAGCTCTGATGACCCCCCCCCCCCAGGGTTTCAGGCCCAATCTCCCACCCTGGGCTTTGGAACTGCTTCGGAGGGGTGTGGAAGGGGCCCAGCCAGGGGACAGCACAGCCCATGCTCCATAGAAGCATGATTGGACCAGGAAGCCCCCTTCTCTGAAAAGTCACTTCCCCTCTGAGGCTCAGTGTTCTCCTTTGCAGAATGGGTGCAATGTTCACAACTCCTGCTCCATGCACGGTGGTGGAGAAAGCACTTCATGAGCTAGACAGAGCTGAGCTATTATTTCCTTCTCCCTTCTCAATGTCCACCATCATCCCCATGACATTTCCCTAAAGCCTCAGGGCTGGCAAAGTTTGCTTGTGCTTCCCCTCCTCTGAGCACATCACACGTGGGCCCAAGCACATATACTGAGAATGGCCAAACACACGGGCACCTCGCTGCCTTTGAAAATTAAGACAAACTGAGACACAAAGGTCTGACCGAGCTTGTGGGCACCAGTGACCACTTCCCTTTGTCACTAAGGAATGCTGACTGATCAATGGGAACCATCTGCCCATCGTAGACCTTGTTAGAGACCTGAGTGAGCAGAGGCACCTAGAAAGGTTTGTCAGGGAGACAATGGTGCTCCTTAAGGGTGTAAGGACAGTCCAGGGACAATGCATCTCTTAGGGCTCAAAGATTACACCTGATATCTTTTTTTGGTTTTGTTTTGTTTTGGTTTTTGCAGGGTAATGAGGGTTAAGTGACTTGCCCAGGGTCACACAGCTAGTAAGTGTCAAGTGTCTGAGGCCAGATTTGAACTCAGGTACTCCTGAATCCAGGGCTGGTGCTTTACCACTGTGCCATCTAGCTGCCCCACACCTGATATCTTGGTGAAAGTAGGGTAGATGACAGTTTTTCTCATTAATTATAACTTTAAACTAACTCAGAGGAAAAGCTAAATTCCTGAGCTCAACTCAAGGACACAGAAAACTGTGGCTTTAAGCAGATGCAGGCTCAATTATGAAAATGAATACAGTGGCATGACATTGGAGAATTACTACTATAGAGCCCTGAGGTCCTATCAATTTTGTTCTCAGTCCTCAGGATTCATAGAATCCTCATCATGGACAAGTAAAGTAAAAGACCAACACGGAGTCCCATAGAGGGGGCGGCTGGGGGCCCAGTGAGCAGAAAGGACTCATGCAGAGCACCCAGAGATATCAGATCTTGTTCTCTCACCTCAGAATTGGGCAATCACCCTGTCTGCATGGGGGTGGGGGGAAGAACCGTCAGGAGGACACCAGGGACCCCTGGGATTTCCAGCCTCTTTCTCACCTACCCCCCTCCAGTAGCAGAGCTGTTGTGTCACAGCTGGAGACCTGAGCAGCCTCCAGAGGACTCAACAGCTTTCCCCATCCCCAGTGCCCCATTCATGCCCCTCCCAGCTTGCTAGGTATGCTCTATAACCCAGGGAGTGCCTGGGCTGCCTGGAGCTGGTTCGGATGGCCAAGGAAGGCCACTGCCCTGGACAGGAGCCCTCCTCCCTCCCTACTCTGGGAGCAAGAGGCTGGGTCTCTATCTCAGAAAAGAAGAAAGACCCCTGCTTCAGATAGGGATGGATTCGGTCACCGTTCTGCCTCTCAAAGGCCTGAGATCCTGCTCTGGAATCACCCATTCTTGGATGTGAAAGGGGCCTGTGTGACCCAGATGGAGAATCCCTCTGGTGACCTCTTTGCACCCTCAATCTGGGCTGTGCAAGGGCCTCCCACCCTGGCAGGGGGCAGCTCTGAACCGACCCCACCACGGCTGGGTCTCTGACAGCTTTTCTCACGGCCCCTGGCAGCCCTCTCATTACTCAGAAAGGCCGTCGGGTGCAGCACCCCTCTCCTATTCTCCATTTTATAGATGAGGATACAGAGACCCGGGGAAGTTCAAACGAGGCCATGTGCCTCCCTGGCCCTGGGCAGGCGACTAGCCGAGGTTAGCCTGTAACACCCCCCCCCCCAGGCTGGCCACCAAGCGGCTAGTGGCTAGAGAGACAGCCAGAGGGAGGGCAGGAACCTGAGAGCAGCGCCTGCTTCTCCCCCTCCAGCTGGGCCAGGGCCTGCTCTTGCTCCTGCTCCTTGCCAGCCCAGTGCTGTTGGGCATCCAGCTGCCGCTGCTGCTGCTCCGCCCTCTCCTCCTGCAGCTCCCGCCCCAGCTCCTCCACCTGCTGCTCCAGCTGCTGCTTCAGCCGCTCGGCCTCTTCCAGCTGTACCCGCATGGGGCTGACCGCCTGCAGCAGGGCCGCCAGGTGCTTGTTGATCCGGGACAGGTCTTTGCTCTGCTCGGCAGCCCAGTAGCTCAGGTCCAAGGCCGACATGGGCTGCAGCCCCATGGTCTCCTGCAGCAGATGCTGAAACTTGCCCAGGGACGAGGGCAGGTTCTGGCTGGCACACAGGCTGATGATGGCCTTGCTGACCTCCCACAAGCTCCGCTGGACGCTGCCACACGCATCACAGGGTATCAAGGCCGTGTCGATGGTCTGGGCGTGGACACTGCAGGTGGCAGCGGGGGAGGCAGCGGATGCCAGGTGCCCAGGAGGGCTGGTGTCCTTGGCTGAGCAGGGATCAGGGAACTCCGGTGTCACAGAGCAGGAGGCCGGGGGACTGAGTGTCGGGGCCTCGGTGGCCTCATTCTCACCCCCTCGCGAGGCCTTGGGCTTGGGGCTGACGGGGTGGTGGTTCTCGGCAGCCTCACTCTGGTCCAGGAGGACCGGGGAGTCTTCCTGCTTTGTCTTCTGTTAAGGGGGAAACAGAGAAGGAGAAAATGACATTGAGAGGGCCAGGACGCCCAGCTACGTTCAGAAGTGGGGACGAAACCCCGGCTAATGGGGCAGAGCCCCTTCATTCTGGACTCCCCTCTGCCCCAGGCTCTCTTCCCTGAGTAACAGCTCCTAATTTATCCTGTCTCCAGCATGTTATATATGTACTTGTTTGCATGCTCTCTCTCTCTCTCTCTGTCCCATTAGACTGCAGTCCCTGAGGGCAGGGACCGTCTTTGGCCTTTCTTTGGGATAGTGCCTACCACAGTGCCTGACACATAATAGGTGCTTAGTAAATGTCTGTTAGGTGACTGACTTGGTGCCAGTCCCTCCAAAGCCCCAAGGTTATGAGCCCTGGCCTGGCCCTACAGGGGCTGGGGCCGGGCCACACAAGGGGCTTGTTTTGCCTGGGAGGCAACAGGATGTACGCAGAGACTTGGATCTGGGGGCCCTGAGGGCCAGGGCTTCCATCTGTTGGGATCTGCGGCTTTAGTGTGTGGGTGACCCCCCCCAACTGCAAATCTCACTCCCCCTAAGATCAGGCAGGGGCCTCCCTGGGACAAAGCCATGCCAGCTTGTTCATCTGAGAGCCAAGGCCTACGGTGTAAAGGCCACTGGATTGGGAACCCACTGCTGGCTAGGCCACTGTGAAACTGTGTAACGTGGAAAATGGGGAGAATAATCTCTACTCTCTTCTTGAGGAGAGGGATTTCCCACAGTTTGAGGCACATCTCATGTGATTTGCCTCATCTGTGGAAGGTCCTCACTTCAGTCTCTGATGGAAAGAGAACTATCTTTGGAATCAGAAGAGTTCCACATCCCAGCTCAGATATTTCCCTAGTTCCATGACCCATCCCTTCTATAAAAGAAGGTACTGGAGGCAGCTAGGTGGCGCAGTGGATAAAGCACCAGCCCTGGATTCAGGAGGACCTGAGTTCAAATTCATCCTCAGATACTTGACACTAGCTGTGTGACCCTGGGCAAGTCACTTAACCCCCATTGCACCACCCAAAAGAAAAAAAAGGAGGTACTGGATTCCGTGATCCCTAAGTCTCTTCTAGCTCTTGGTTGGGGGTGCTAAGCCCATAACCAGTTTGGCTGGAGATCAAATGCTTGTATCCAGAAAAGATGGGTAGTACCTGATTGTGGGGGCCTCAAATGCCAGAATGAGCTATCTGGACTTGACTCTGGAGTTAAAGGAAGCCAATGAAAGGTGCTGAGTAGACTTCTTTGTCAAGGGATCAACAAGATGAGGGACAAGACATTTTGTCTTGGGGCAGCTAGGTGGCACAGTGGATGGAGCACCGGCCCTGGAGTCAGGAGTACCTGAGTTCAAATCTGGCCTCAGACACTTAACACTTACTAGCTGTGTGACCCTGAGCAAGTCACTTAACCCCAATTGCCTCACTAAAAAAAATAATAAAATAAAAAAAATAAAATAAATTTTTTAAAAAAAGACATTTTGTCTCGTGCTCACAACCTCCCAAACCTCTCCAAATTAGGAACTGTGCACCCCAGATAGAGCAAGCTCAGTGCCAGTCCTGAACATCAAGAACCCAAACAAGGTAAAAACCCAATGAATTACCCACAAAGTAGGCCAGCCATCCCTAACACCCCCTCCCTGCCTTCCACCACAGTTGACCTCAAGGCTGTGCAATTCCCCACCACAGGCTTGCAATAGCATTCAACCGTGCACCACATCCCCCACCACCTTCTGCTCTTCTAGCGGAAGAAATCCAAACTACAGAACTATGCGCAGGCTGCAATCGCAGCAGGAAGAGGTCATGCTCTGTGTCACAACAAAGCTCGGCTGTGTGTGGAGCAGGGAACTGGGGGACACTCCAGTAAACCTGAGGGCAAGAGCTCAGCGTGTATCTGTGGCCCACTCTGTCCCTCCAGAAATCTCTGGGGGAGATCCATGAATGACCCATCAAGGGAAAAGGCTGAAATCAATTTGAGGTCCAGGCACAGGGAAACTGACATCAAAGGAGAGGGAGGGAGTCAGAAAGTAAGCAACAGGAAGAAATGAAGAAAAAAGACTGAAATTTCCAAAGCTCTCAGGAGGAAGAAAATTCAGTCAATGACTGAGTATAAACAGCCAGCAGGGAAGACACTAATAACAGAAGGGCAAAGAGCCCCTAGATCAGGGATGAGAATTCAGGCACCTGTGGTGATTAAGTTTTTCAAGACAAAGGAAAATGAATTAACACCTGATGAGGTTGAGGATTCCCAAGAGAAAACAGAACTATAGCAAGATGTTCCTAAGTGGCTTAAAAGAAAAAATAAGAACTGTGAGAGAAGATTTATGGCCTGCACAGCAGAAATAACTGGCAGAACAGAAAAACTTGAATCCACAGTGCCAAGTCTCAACAAAGAAACAAAAGAAAGACTGTTGGGGAATAAAGACACACGGAAGGAAAGGACAATCTGGAAGAAGACAAGCAAAAAGCAATAACATTAAAAGAAAGAATGATCTCCATGTAAGCAAAACATAGTGATCTTGAAGAAAGACATAGAGATAACCCAAGGATTAAAGGTCTCAAGGAAAATGCAAATTAAAAAACCTGAACACCATAATGTAAGGAATAATACAAGAAAACTGCCTAGAACTTCTGAACACAGAAGACAAAATGCCAATTGAAAGAATATATAGATTGCTTGCCTTGAGGGGAAAAAAACACCCTAGGTTGCAAACTCCAATTTAAACTTAACAATTTTACCAACAAACAACACATTCAGCAAGAGACCAGGAGAAAAGACCTTTAAATATAAAGGGAAGAAAATTCAAATAATATAAGACTATTCTACAACCAGCAGAAACCATGAGAGGGAATGGAAAAATGTGTTCTAAAGAGCTAAGGAGCTCAAGATGAATTCAGCCTAAGGTGACCTACCCTGTACACATGAGCCTAAGCATATATGAAAAAAAAAAACATGTTCAATAAAAAGAAAATATTCAAAACATTCCTAAAAAGAAAAGTAAAATTGAAGAAAGTATTTGCTTTTTAAACAGTCCAGACAACAGAAATGCAAGAAGGGTTAACAAATACATTAACCAATGACAGCAACAAAGCCATTCAGATATTTCTTTCTAAATGTACATCAGAAGACAAGGATAAAAGCAGAAGTCAAATACAAGGGATGGTGGAGAAACAGGCCTGAAACAATTCTGGTCTAAATCTTACAATCTCGCAACACACTATCTAAAGGTGAATCAATGTTTTATTTTGTTTTGGGGGAGCTAAATTACAGAATAGGAGAGCACATAAAAGGAAGGAGGGGAGGAAGAAGATGGAGGGGAATATGTGATGTATCCTAATCAAGTCAAAGGCTAACAATGAAAGGAAAATAATTCTTTCAGTCTCTTAGGAAAAGAAGATATAGAAGAATGCATAAGAACATAAAGGAAGGAATTAGAAACAGGAGAAAGAAAAGGGAAAACCTTGTTCCAGTGTTGAGAGGGGGTACCACTTATGAACATTCCTTTGGGAGAAAAGAGAGATTCTATAAAAGGAGTTGGGGAGGGCAGTTAGGTGGCACAGTGGATAGAGCACTGGCCCTGGAGTCAGGAGGACCTGAGTTCAAATCCAGGCTCAGACACTTATACTTCAATAATGAAGTATACAATCAAGGACGCAAGAATATCCCTTCCATTGGAAAATCTCCTATCATCTGCTGGTATTTCTAAGAATAAGGCACAACAGAAAAAAGGGGGGCCATGGGGCAATGACAGAAACTCTTTAGAAGAGGGAGCCCAGGGGCAGCTAGGTGGCGCAGTGGATGGAGCACCGGCCCTGAAGTCAGGAGTACCTGAGTTCAAATCCGGCCTCAGACACTTAACACTTACTAGCTGTGTGACCCTGGGCAAGTCACTTAACCCCAATTGCCTCACTAAATAAATAAATAAATTAATTAATTAATTAATTAAAAAAACCTGGTTTGTTTGTGGAAAAGAGGCTGCTAATCTCCTTTCTTATTAGCCTGGGAGAAATAACTAAAAAAAGGCAATTTGGAAAGGAGGAAACTTTGGAATTAGAAGTCTCTCATTTTCTGAACCCAATTAACTCTCCCCATAATAAATTTGGCCCCTACACTAAGAATTATAAAAAAATACTAGTTGAGACAATAGGGTAAGCAAAGTTGAAGGCCCCAAAGTAATTGGTTGAAAAAAAAAATAATATTAATTAACAAATTATATAAAATATATACAGATATTAAGAAATTATAACAAATTATATTTACTAACAAATATTAATATTTGTTATTATATAATAATAACAAAATCTAAGAGACAATAATAGAAAGGGAAATCCCATTCCAAATAATTCTACAATGCATAAAGTTGACCACAGCACACAAAGGACTTGTATGGATTCAATTACCAAGTGATCCTTAAAGAATAAAGAAAAACTTAAAGAGCCAGATAAATAATCATTGCTCATGGCTGGGTCATGCCAATGTAATAAAGACAATACCATCAAAGTTAATTTATACTTTTAGTGCTATACCAATGAAATTATCAAGGTGATACTTTGAAGAACTTGACAAAATTGTAACAAACTGGAAAAACAAGAGCTCTAGAACATCAAGGGAAAGGATGAAAGGAAATAGGGATGAAAGGGGAATATTACTTCTAGACCTAAATTTGTATTATAAAACAGCCATCACCAAAATATTTGGTATCAGTTAAAACAAAACAAAACAAAACAATAGATCAGTGGAACAGACTAGACAAGGGAGAATCAGAAAACCAGTATTTGATCAAATAGAAAACATAAATTACCTAGGAAACAACTCTTATTTTATAAAAACTGCCGGCAAAACTGGAAATCAGTCTAGCAGAAATTAGGGCCCACATTACAGCACACTCCACATTCTAAATGGAAATGCAATCTTAATATTAAAGATCACAGTATGAAAAATCTAGATGAGAAATGGGTTGTATTTCTCACAGCTATGGGGAAGAGATCTAGTCTCAACCTAACAAGAGATGGAAGTAATTGCAAAAGATAAAATCAATCATTTTGATTATGTGAAACTGAAAAACTTCTGCACAGACAACATTGGTGCATCCAGGATAAAAATGGAAGTGGTCAAATAGGAAAAAAAATCTTTGTATCAAATTTCTCTGATAAGGCTTTAGTATCCAAGGTATCTGAATTTTATATTTAATATATGTATGTATACATAAAATATACATATCTATGTATATGTATACATAAAAATACACATATACACATTTATGTGTGTATGAGTGTGTGTGTAAAAAACCAAAAGTCATTCTGCAATAAGTGGTCAAAGGATATGAAAGAACAATTCTCAACAGAAGAACTGACAAATGTTCACAACTACAGGAAAGACTGCTCCAAATCACTAATAATAATAGAAATGCAAATCAAAAAAACTCTAAGGATTCACTTCACACCCTGCAAATTTGCCAAGATGACAAGAGATGGAAATAGTCAGTGCTCATGGGGTTGTAAAAAGATAGACACACTAATACATTATTGGTGGAACTGTGAAATGGTACAACCAAATTTTTTTTTTTTGCAGGGCAATGAGGATTAAGTGACTTGCCCAGGGTCACACAGCTAGTAAGTGTCAAGTGTCTGAGGCCAGATTTGAACTCAGGTCCTCCTGAATCCGGGGCCAGTGCTTTATCCACTGCACCACCTAGCTGTCCAGGTACAACCATTTTGGAAAGTAATTTGGAATTATGTAAATGAAATAACCAAATTTCCACACCTTTTGACCCTGAGATTCTATTACTGGTCTTATACCCCAAGGAGCCTATTGATAAAAATAAAGATCTCATATAAACCAAAATATTTATAGTAGTACTTTTTGTGATAGCAAAGAATCAGAAACAAAGTAGATGCCCATGCACTGGGGGACATAAATGTAATGGAATATTATTGTGCTACAAGAAATGATGTGTGTGAGCATTACAGAGAGACATGGAACGATCCACATGAATTTATGCAGAGTAAGGTCAGCTTAGCAAAGAAAACAATGGAAATGGAAATAACAACCAAATGCCAAAAAATCTAAAGTAAATTTTGTAAAATACAAGAAACAAACTTGGCTCAAAAGCAAGAAATGAGAGAAGACATGCCCCCCCCCCCCCAGCAGAGGGGGGATGTCCCAGCATGGGACACAGTGCACACATCTTCAGTCTTCCTACCAGGAAAGCTGTTAGCCCATCCTTGGACGGGGCAGAGCCTGCTGTCTGGAGGCCAGGCCCCAGGAGGGCCCGGCTGGGAGAGTCATGCCTACCTCAGTCAGTGACTGCCGGTAGAGCTGTCCTAGCCTCAGCATGCTGGTCCAGTACCTGCGCACTGTGAGCCCAATGGACATGCAGGGCCCCACCTCACGGGGCATGGGGATCAGCTCATTGCTGGTGATGTTGTCCGTGTAGCTGGTAAAGCTCTGGAGAAGCAAAAGGAGCCTGGGGGACAGAGAGAGAGAGGGATGCAGACTGAGGGGCCCAGAGCCTGACAGGCCCCAGAGGGCTGGAAAGCCTGACCCTGGGGAGGACATTCCTGGCCATGCAGCCTGGCCAGCCTGCAGAGGCGCCCTTATCCCTAAGGCTGCCACTGGGCATCCCAGGGCTGGCGGCCCCCATATCCAGAAAGCCTCTCCTGAGGATGCTGAAAGGAACCCTTCTGCAGCCTTGCTCCAATTCTAACCTGGGTCAAAGAGAATGAGCCAAACGCCCCCAGGTGTTCTGCTGGTTTCCCAAGGGCCGTCTCCTCTGGGTACACCCCACGTTGTCAGGGCCCTTGGAAACCAAGGCACCCCGGGGAACATGTTGGACAGCACCCAGCCTGAAAAGTGGCTTGGCCTGCAAGCCCCTCCAGGACTGAGACCAAGCAGAGGGGCTTTGGGGATCACTCTGTCCTGTGCTCCTTCTCCAGATGAGAAATAGGGAGTGACGGGGAGAGCAGCCCCTGCAAAGCCACGCAGCCAGGCAGAGGGACCTGGACCTAGAACCAGGGTCCCCCGCCTCCTGCTGGCGATTTACAGATCTCAGCTCACACCAAATGCAGTCTAAATTTCTGTCTCTAAATGAAAATGATTTCTAAGGTCCCTCCCAGCTCAGACATCCCCTGTTCTATGTTCTTTTTTTTTCTTTTTTTTTTTTGGTGAGGCAATTGGGGTTAAGTGACTTGCCTAAGGTCACACAGCTAGTAAGTTTCAAGTGTCTGAGGCCGGATTTGAACTCAGGTCCTCCTGACTCCAGAGCTAGTGCTCTATCCACTGCCCCACCTAGCTGCCCCCCCTTGTTCTATGTTCTAAGGTTACTTCCAACTCTGACATGGTAGGGTTCCTGATTTAAGATTGCTGAGAATAGGGCCTAGCTCTTCATCAGTGCTACACCTGGTGTCCAAGAAATCAACAAGCATTTACTTCGCTCCTTCTCTGAGCCAAGCACTGGGGATAGAAAGAAAGACAATTCCTCTTCTCAAAGAACTGGGCGGTAGGAGGGAGGACAGCCAACAACTCTGTGCAAATAAGACAGAGTTGGGGAGAATGGGGGTGGTCTCAGAGGAGACGCATGAACATGACCTTCCTCCATATGAAGGATATAAATCCTGTCCTTGAGCTCTAACAGTTAGCTCAAAGAGCCAAGCCATTGAGGAGGACTCTGATTAAAGTGGCTGGATTGGTCCCAGGGCTCTCATGCTCACATTTTTTTTCTTTTTTTCATTTTAAAAATTTTTTGCAGGGCAATGAGGGTTACATGACTTGCTCAGGGTCACACAGCTAGTGTCAAGTGTCTGCGGCTAGATTTGAACTCAGGTCCTCCTGAATCCAGGGCTGGCGCTTTATCCACTGCACCACCTAGCTGCCCTGCTTCGCTCACATATTTTTAAAAGCATTTCAGTGTTATTATGTTTTCAGATCCAGGTCCTGCTCCCATCCTCCCTGAGAACACAAGAAAAAACAAACCCACGAGAGCCCTGAACTGGCCAGGCCCGGAGCCCCTCCCTCCCCATCAGGAGCTCCATGGCCCGGGCTCACCTGCTCTCTGTAGGGTCCTGGCCTGTGGCCTCACCCTCCTAACCCCTGAAAATGCAGTCCCTGCTGTCCAGCCGGGTCCCTGTCCCCTCACCTGTCAATCACCAGCTCCAGGAGCACCACGTGGGAGAGCTGAGTGAACTCGGGGTTGCCCTCCACATGGTCGTAGTGTTCCAAGAGCGACACGAGGTCCAGGTCACAGGACACTTGGTCAGGGTACTTCCAAGAGGGGAAGCGCACGGCCCCAGCCCGGGAGAACACGTCCACAATGGCTCCTTGCAGGTCCGTGATGTCTTTCCGCAGGCTGTCCATGCAGCTCTGGCTCCCCAGCAGATGGGCCATCCTGCGGCCACAAGATGCCCTGGTCTAGCTCCGTGCGCTGCCTCCCCTCCCACCCACCCCTGGGGCCTCAGTTTCCTCAAGTGTAGAATGAGGGACCTGCTGGTTCAGAGCCTCCATCACATCTCCCACCCCCAACACTGTTGAGCTTGTGTCTCTTTCCCCTTGAAATAGAAACTCCCAGAAGGGAGGGATTGCTCCGGGGGCTCGTCATTGGGTCCCAGCACTTAGCACAGTGCCTGGTACAGGGGGAATGTTTACTAAGTGCTTGCTGAAGGACAGATTTGTGATCCTACAAAAGAGCCTGGGAGACCATGGGGAGGTGTGGTCTAATAGATAGGCTTGTGTTTGTCCTTTGTTCTCAAAGAGGAGCATGACAGATGTCATGACTTGCAGTGAATTGGATTTAAGTGAGGGAGGGCTGGGCAAGGTCACCAGCCTCCCTCCCTCCTCCAGAGCCATCTGGGTCCAGTGGCAAGATACACATCAGGACAACTGCAGATGGCAATTGGGTTAAATTGTTTGTCCAGGGTCACACAGCTAGTGTCTGAGGTGAGATCTGAACTCATGTCCTCCTGACTCCAGGGCCAGTGCTTTATCCATGGTGTCACCTGGCTGCACTAATGGATAGGAACCCTGGACTCAAATCTCAGAGCTTTCTGACCCAGAGCACTGACCTCTCTGGGCCTCAATTTCTCCCCAGAACTACTCTTTTTTTTGGGGGGGGGGCAATGAGGGTTAAGTGACTTGCCCAAGGTCACATAGCTAGCAAATGTCAAGTGTCTGAGGCCAGATTTGAACTCAGGTCCTCCTGAATCCAGGGCCAGTGCTTTATCCACTGCACCACCTAGCTGCCCCCGCCCCAGAACTACTCTTAATTTGAGATCCATGACCTTTTTTTTAAAAACAAGTTAATAACTATATTTTAATGTAATTGAAATCTATTATGACTTGGCAAGGTCCCTGGTACATAGTAGGCATTTAATAAATACTTGTTGACTGACAAACTCTACTTGGCTTGCTTTGTAACCCTATTTTAAGCATTTAAAAACATTGTTCTGAGGAGTCCGTAGGTTTCAACAGACTGTCAAAGGGGTCCATGACCCCAGATGGTTCGGACATCTGGTCACAAAGGGTTGGGATCTGATCTGCCCTCTTGGAGGGATCCCTGGGGAGTTCCTCATGCTGACACAATCACACATGGGCCCAACTTCACAGAGGTATCAAGGAGCCCAAATCTCTCAATTTGAAGTCCAACCTTCTAAGTTAAAAAGGTGGTGGTAGGGGCAGCTAGGTGGTGCAGTGGATAGAGCACTGGCCCTGGAGTCAGGAGTACCTGAGTTCAAATCCGACCTCAGACACTTAACACACACTTCCTAGCTGTGTGACCCTGGGCAAGTCACTTAACCCCAATTGCCTCACTAAAAATAAAATAAAATAAAATAAAAAGGTGGTGGAGAGAAAGGCTGAGAAGGGCCCTGCAGAATCAAGGGTACTTTCAGATTTCCTGGAGGGAGCTAAGTTAGCCTCAGTCTCTTGGTCCCATATGTGTGTGAACATGTCACCTGTGATGGAACATAAGGTCGTTGAAGGCAGGGTCTTTTTCATCTTTGTACTTGTAACCCTGGCTCCTAACTTGGTGCTTAACGCATAGCAGGCACTTAATATGGGCTAGTTGATTGGCAGGGGGAGGACCAACCTGATGTGAGAGGGGGAGAGTGAGGGGTGAAAGCTGAGGAGTCTTAGATGGGACAGGAGGGAGACCCTTGGGGTGAGGAGGCAGAACCTGAGGCAGGAGAGGCACCCAGGGGTGGGACTAGGGGGCGGGGCGGATGGGACGGGGACACGGTATACGAGTTGGAAGGGTCTCTAGAATGGGGGAGGGAGCATGGCTTTTGATTGATGGGGGAGGCTTTGGGGGGAGGGTCTTCTTCCAGGACCACAGGGCTCCTGAGGTGAGGGAGCAGCAGATGGGAGGAGCCCGGGGAAGGGACAATATTGGGTGGGGCTACTCAGGAAGGGCAGGGACTGGCTCCCCAGGTGAGGACAGGTGCTCTCTGAGATGGAACGGGCGATCCTAGGAACGGGGTCTAGATTTCGGGGCGGGGGGCGCCTTCAGGGAAGGGGGTTCCCAAGGGCGAGGTACGGGGCTAGAGGTGGGGGGAGTGAAGGTGCGGGGCCCAGGTGGATTGGAGATCCTGAGGCTGGAGGGGGGCAGAGGGGACCCCGAGCCGTCACTCCGAGCTTACCCGCCCCCGGCAGCGCCGCTGCAGCTCTCGGAACTGATCCCGCAGCTCCCGCCCCCCGGAGCCGCGGCCTCGGCTCCTTAGATCCGCTGCCGCTCCCAGCCGAGTACCCGAGGCCACACGCCCGGCCGTCTCCATGGCAACGGCGTCTCCACGTCTACGTGTTCGGTGGGAGGGGAAGAGGTCCACCGGAAGACATGGGGCGGGACCGGAAGCGCGTCGCCCCGCCTCCTTCAAGGCGGTCCGCCGCTCGGCCGCCGCCATCTTGTGAGCGCCCGGCTCGGCCCGGACGCAGCGCCGCTCGCGCCTAGATTGCCGTTGGAGCCGCAGTCCTCTGTGCTGCAGCCATGCCGGCAGGACCAGTGCAGGCGGTGCCGCCGCCGCCGCCCGTCGCCACGGAGCCCAAGCAGGTAGCCGGTTGGCGGGTGGGGAACCCTCACTGCCGCCCTGGGCCCTGTCAGCTGGTGGGAGGGGAGGGGAGGGAAGGGGAGAGGAGCCGGGAGGCTTTGGGGCCGCCATGGTCGGGAGGGAGAGGGACTACAGATCCCAGGAGGCATCACGGTGCCCGCGCCGCGCGGCAACCTGAGAGCCGGGCGGGGACGCTCTAGGGCAGAGGAGGGCTTGCTACTCTATGGCACTCTCTGGAACCCGGACGTGTCCTGAGCGCCCGCCGCGGGCATCAGAGAGCGCTTACTGTGTGCAGAGCAGCGCTACCCCTGCTCGTCGTCCTGGACCGGCTCGCGGAGGGGAGCGAGCGTAACTCTTTGGACATGCCCCCTCTCCCCCCCCCCCCCAAACGCTGTATTGATCACATTTGTTGCGGTTCAGTCGTGTTCGGTCCTGTCCGACTCTACGTGACCCCATCGGGGATTTCTTGGCCAAGACCCTGAAGTGGTTTCCCGTTTCCTTCTCCAGCTCATTTTACAGATGAGGAAACTGAGGCAAGCAGCGAAGGAACTTGTCCAGAGTCACACAGCTAGGAAGTGTCTGAGGCTGGATTTGAACTCAGGAAGAGGAGTCTTTCTGAGTCCAGGAGCCTCACTCTGCCCTCCGCTTCCCTGTGACTCCCAGCCCAAAACAACCCTCCCCGGCTCCCACTATCCCCTCTGTGTGGTCTCCCTCCATCAGATAGCAAACTCCCGTACAGTAACAACATTGTAAAGAACCATGATATTGACAAACCCAAGGGATGATCAGTGCACTAACCACCGCTCCAGATGATTGATACAGATAGTGGAAAGCTGATGAACTTGGGATGAAAAAGGAGACACAGCCAGTGTTTTCAGACCTGGATAATGTGTCAGGTTTGGGCTTTTTTAAGGGTTTTTCTTGTTTTTCAATGAGGGAAATGGGGGGGGGTCTACTGTCCCTCATTCAGTTGCCAAAAAAAGAAAGAAAAGAAAGGCACTCGTTGACGTGTTTAATAATAATAATTGCTGGGGGCAGCTAGGTGGCCCTGGGTTCGGGAGGACCTGAGTTCAAATTCGGCCTCAGATATTTGACACTTACTAGCTGTGTGACCCTGAGCAAGTCACTTAACCCTCATTGCCCTGCAAAAAATAAAAATACATTAATAATAATAATAATTGCTAGCACATATATAACACTTTACAAATATCCCACTTGGGTGGATATTATTCCTATTTTACAAATTAGAAAACTAAGGTAAACTTAACAGAAAAGGAAAAAGTTCAGGACAACTGATTGAATTTATTT
This sequence comes from Dromiciops gliroides, assembly GCF_019393635.1. NCBI lineage: Eukaryota > Metazoa > Chordata > Mammalia > Microbiotheria > Microbiotheriidae > Dromiciops > Dromiciops gliroides. The sequence goes on from NC_057861.1 coordinate 9,031,320, forward strand.
TTTTTTTAAAGCAAGCACTACATAATAGACATTTGTGCTGTTCTTATATGGTTATCTTTTTTCTGTTCTGCTTTATATTTGGAAGTGGTCCCTTTTTGGTGTTAACTCAAATTGAGAATTAATAAAACATTTTTTAAAAAATATATAGAGGGGTCAGCTAGGTGGCGCAGTGGATGGAGCACCGGCCCTGGAGTTAGGAGTACCTGAATTCAAATCTGGCCTCAGACATTTGACACTTACTAGCTGTGTGACCCTGGGCAAGTCACTTAACCCCCATTGCCCACAAAAAAAAAAAAAAGAATTTAACGTATTTGAGGGTAGAAACTGTCTTCCGGTTTGTATCTCCAAAGCTTAGTACCTAGTAAGTGCTTAATCATTTTTTCAGTTCATTCACTTACCCAACTGCCACCCCAGCCCCGGCTCCTCCTCTTTCCCAAAGAATTCCATAGTCTCCTGTTGCTTCCAGAATAAAATAATCATCAGTATGACATTTCAGGCCTTTCACAAAATCTGACACCAGCTTGTCTCTTTTTAAAGTTTTTTAATTGTGAGTTAATTATCAGTAATTCAAGTTACCAGAAAAGGGGAGGAAGATCATACAAGACATTGTTCTTTTGTTTCATGGTTATAAGAGATGTATACAAAGTCTTAACAAGGTGGTAACAAAAGTGCTGTCTTTGGGTCCCCCCCCCCCACTTTTCTGTGCATGTAAAAAACTTTTTATTGATGCACAAACCCACCTCCCTTCCCCAAAGCCCTTCCTTGTAAGAAACTGACCTAGTCAAGCAAAACACATGAGCTCATTCAGCCTCTCTCTGTCCCCCAGTTTGCCTTTACTCCCTCTCAGGCCTCTGTTTCCATAACTGGCCTCTGCACAACAAGAAGTCCTTTCTTTCCTGCCTTGTGGGCTTTTGGATACATTGTCCCACATGCCTGGGACCTCAACCATGCTCGGAATAATCAGACTCTTTTGAAGGCTTCTAAGGTTCAGATGGAGCGCCACCGCTTCTAGGAAGGCTTTCTGGATTCCTCTGGAATCCCTGCATTTCTTTTTTTTTTTTTTTGGTGAGGCAGTTGGGGTTAAGTGACTTGCCCAAGGTCACATGGCTAGTTAAGTGAAGTGTCTGAGGTCGGATTTGAACTCAGGTCTTCCTGAATCCAGGGCCAATGCTCTATCCACTGCACCATCTAGCTGCCCCCCTGCATTTCTTTGTGTGTATTTTTGCATCTAGTTATTACTGAAGGAGCTGCCCCACCCCCATCCCCCATGGAAGCTCCTAAGGACAGAACCTTTGATTTTTCTCTTCATGGCCCTAGTGCTTGGCACGAAGAACCCAGGGGATATTCACTGAATTGTTGTGGTTCGGCCCATCCTCCTCTCTGTAGCCCCTCAGGTCACAGAACGCCAGGCCCTTCTACCCGCCATCATCTCTCAAACTCCTGCTTGTTGCTTCCAGGGCTCTGCCGCCCCCTTCTCCTTTTGCTTCCATCTTTCCCAAGATCTGGGGCTTTCCCTGTGAGTCCCGTCTTCTCATTCTGTGGCCAGAGTTGGCTTCAGTATTTGAGCTCCCGGGGAATGGCCTGAGTTCATTTCTTTCAGTATTGACATCTTCTCCAGCATCACAGTTTGAAAGTGTGGAGTCTGCGGTGCTCAGCTTTTCTCTTAGTTCATCTCACAGCCTCCTGTCACTATGGGAAAATCCCAGCTTGGACCCCATGGACCTTTGTGGGCCAGGAGATGGCTCTGCTTGTTAGCGCACTGTCCAGATTTGCCAGGGCTTTCATTCCAAAGAGCAGCCGTGGTAAGAAAATCAGACTGAGCCAGCCTGTCGAGAAGCCCCAACAGAGTGAGTGTGCCAGCTGAGTCCCTGCCTCTCAGCCCACAGGAGGAGTTCTGGTTCCCCATCAGTCCCCAGGAGGGTTAGTCATAGGTGGAATCTGAATTCTGCCTCTTAGTGTGGCCTTTGTATCCTGGTGGTCCTTGGGATCTTTGCCCTGGTGACTGGAGGGGCCATCTAATCAGAATAGCCTGCTTATTGAGCATGCTCCCTGCCCCTGCCCATCGAGCACCAGATGCTTGCTGGATGTTGTAGTTGAGTCCCTGGGGGCAAGAATGCTTGGGAACACATCTTGTGAGGCTGACACCACCTCACAACAAAGAACCCTGGGTCTCTTGGGGGAGCGATGAAAGGAGAATGAAGACTTCCAGAGGGAAGGCCCATGCTGCTCTGGGACCCTTTCTTCTTTGGCATTCACCCGCCTTGTCCTGGCTGACTGAAATGGCCTCCCCTCCTTGGCAGCTTGCTCTGCCTCCCCTCACCTGTCTGTTTTGCACAGACCTTGTCCTACCTACACTTTGTATCACCCCGAGGCATGGCCACTACAGATGCTTAATAAATTCTAAGCCTCCTTGGGGGACACCTCCCTGTAGACTCCGGTTTTAAGAGAGCCCTAATGAGCCAGTCAGGCTCCCTCTTCCTATCTTCCCCTTAGAGCTTCTCCCCTAATACTTCTGGAATGATAAACAAGGACAGCACCCTTCTCTGCCTCTCATCCCGAAATAAGGAATGGGGGCTCGGGACCTTTTTGCTCTCGTATTGGCCCACTCGAGAGTTTCCCATGGTCAGAGCTGGAAAGATAGGCCTCAGTCCCAAGGAATAGTTCAGAAATTGTCCACAGCGGGGGCAGCTAGCTGGCACAGTGGATAAAGCACCAGCCCTGGATTCAGGAGGACCTGAGTTCAAATATGGCCTCAGACACTTGACACTTACTAGCTGTGTGACCCTGGACAAGTCACTTAACCCTCATTGCCCTGCAAAAAAAAAAATTGTCCTCAGCCATGTCCTGTACTCCCCCCCTTCTCCCCCCCCCTCCCTTTCAGCCCTCGGGCCCCCCAGTCAGCCTGAACAGCCGGGGTCCCTCATTGGCACCTTTGTCCCTACCAGCCTCCTTGCCCAAAAGGTCTCCCCTGCTACCCCTTCATCTGGCCAGGCCTCCTTTTCCTGTCCAACTCAAAAGTCACTCCCTCACCCCGGGACAATCACTCCAGCTCACTAGTGAACACTGGCAAGGAGCCAAAAAAGAGCCTTCTGGGAAGGGGTCCTGGAGCAAGGCCAGGATGGCTAGAAGAAGCACAGGGGCCCAGTGGAGACGCTTTGTCCATCGCCTTTTGTCCCCTTCCCTTAAGGGGCCTGCTGTGTTGTTTGCCATGCCTTCCTAGTAGACAGCTCCTGAATGCTCAGCCTTCCACAGACAGGGAAAGTTAACTGGGGGAAGAGTGGAAGGAGGGGGTGGGGAAGAGATGGGGGCGGCTGGGTCTGTCCAGGCCTCCATGGGGGAGAGAGCAGGGGATGAAGAAGCGTTTGTCCAGGACAGAAAATCCCAGAAGTGATGAGACAAGGGAGGGTTTGGGGTTGTCTGCTCCTTCCCTTTTTGTCCCCTCAGACCAAGGGGCCAAGGATTTTCATTAGGTTCCCCTTGATGCCCTGCAGTTCCCCTTTAGTGCCTCCCCAGGGTGGGGGGATGGAGGGGGTGGGGTTTGCCCCAACTCTTCTTCTCTGGCCTTTGGGACTGGGGGGAGGGGAGGAGGAGCCAGCGGCTCTCACCTGCAGAGGTTCTGAAAGTGTTAAGTGAACACCTGCTGCTCGTCTCATGGCCCACGTCTCACCTGCTGATTTCTGCGGGATCTTTCTTTTCCCCTGGGTGGTAGGAGCTTTGTTTTAATGGAATAAGGGGGGTTTATTCCCCTCACGGAGGGCAGAAGAGCTAGGAGATCAGTTTTGTCAGTTAATCAGCATTTATTAAATGCCTACTGTGTACCAGGCACTGTGCTCAAGACTAATGGGAGTGATGAGCCCAGTAGAACTGGAGTTAAAGTGTCTTAGAAAGTCCTCATGCAGTGGGGCTTTATGGAGTAGTATGATACCCAGAGCAGGGGGTAAGGGGTGTCCTAGAAACATTAGGTAAAAGTGATCTGGGGGCAGCCAGATGGCACCACAGTGGATGGGGGAGGGGAACAGCAGTCAGGAGGACCTGAGTTCAAATCTGGCCCCAGACACTTGACACTTACTAGCTGTGTGACCCTGGGCAAGTCACTTAACCCCTTTTGCCTCAGTTCCTTATCTGGAGAAGGAAATGGCAAACCACTCCAGCCAAGAAAACCCCAAATGAGGTCACGGAGAGTCGGACACGACTGAAACAACTGAACAACAAGAACAAGTGAACGGTGTGTGCTTTGGCCACAACCAGGGTAAAGGGTGTCTAGGGGGGATTTACCAGGCTAGGAAGGGCACTGGAGACCAAAGCTCATGAGGCTGAATGAGAATGAGGGCGGGGGATTGAGCTGGGAAAGAAAAGACTGGGGGAATATGATAAACACCTTCCAAGTACTTGAAGGACCTTCCATGAAACGCTCCTCAGCCTGGTTCTGCTCGGCCTGGCAGCAGAACTGGGAGCTTGGGGTGGGGGGGGCCCTCCGGCAGAGGCTTCAGAGGGCCCTTTGGACCAGTCCTGTCCCAGCCAGGTGACCCGAGGCTGTGCCCCAGCCCCACCCTTCCCTCCTGGCTTCCTGGGGGCCTCTGTGGGTCTACAGGCAGTTCCTACCTTGCTCATCCTTTATTGTCCTCGCAGCCCCCTGAAGAGGAAGCTTCCAAGGAGGACTCTACACCTTCCAAGCCTGTTGTGGGAATCATCTACCCACCTCCTGAGGTCAGGAATATTGTGGACAAGACTGCCAGCTTTGTGGCCAGGTAGGTTGTTGTGGGGTGCAGCACCCCCCACACACACACATTCAGAAACCACACAATTGTGTGGAGATCCCTGTGCTTGGATTGTCTTAAAGGGCTTCCTGTAGCTGCTCTAGCTGACACTGAACAATAACCGCATCTCTGTCGCGCCTGCTCAATGCCCTGGTGCCGCACTGAGCACATTCAGAGATCTCCTTTGATCTCCATGGTGTCCTTGGGCAGGAGGTGCTTTTATCCCGTTTACAGCTGACAGACAGCGGGTAAGGGACTTGCCCAGGGTCACAAAGCTGGTCACTGTCTGAGGGTGGATTCACACTCAGGTCATCCCAGCTCTCAAGCTGAGCCTGGTTGGTCCCCTCTACCACCATGGGCTGAATCCTTCTAAGATGTTCTCTGGGGCTGCTTCCCTGCTGCACCCAGCATGCTCTAGAAGCAGTTTGAAACCTGCGGGCCACACAGCTCATGGTTCCCCTTCGCCCAAGTAAAGGAAAGGGGCCGAGTGGGTCCGTCCCCCCCACCTCGCTCAGCTTGGGGGGCGGGGCTGGGGCTCCCTTTCCCTCGGTGTCTGTGGCACTGATCTGGAACAGAAAACCCAGCATACCCCACCCCCACCCCCCAGCTGAGTGAGCATATCCGGGGTCAGTCATTTATAGTAGGTGCACACTTGCTCCGCGCTTTTGGCTGGTCCTCGAGACCCCCTTGGTTTCACTCGAGTTCAGAGAGGCCCAGACCTCCCTCCCATTGACTCCTACATGGGGCCAACCAGCCAGAGCTGCATCCAGCCCACCCGGCAGGTCACAGCTGCAGAGCCTTCCAGAACGTGGGCCTCTGTGAGGGTGGCAGGGCGGGACTGATGTTGGCCAGGAGAATCCGGGGAGGGTCTCATAGGGTTCAGACCTGGAAAGGACCTCAGATCTGGTCACAGAGCCCACTTCCCTCTTCTGACCCATGAGCAAATCAAGGCTGAGACGGGGAAGCTTTCAGGAGACCCAGGTAACAGGGAAGTGGCAGGGCCAGGATTTGAACCCGGCACCCTGACAGGTCTGAAGGTGCATTCCTGCAGTTTAGTGCCATTATCCCAGGCTTCCAACAGCTGGGGAGGAGGGGCAGGATGGGAGCCTACTGCTCATCTGGGTGAGAACACTAATGAGTCGCCTGAGGTAGACAAAGGGGCAGCACCCACTGTGTGCCAGGCCTTGTGCCTCGTGACAGCCCCTGGAGTGCCTGTTATTATCCCCATTTTACAGATGAGGGAACTGAGGCAAGCAGAGATTCTGGGACTTGCTCAGGGTCCCACAACTAGGAAGGATCTGGGAGGCGAATTTGAACCCAGGTCTTCCTGACTCCAGGTGCAGTGCTCTGTACACAGTCGGTGCCCCCTAGCAGCCCACATTTGAACCCAGGTCCTCCTCCAGTTCCATGGTTTTTCCCACTCTGCCCTTGGTGTGCAGCCTCTGGTATGCTCTCCAGTTAACCCAGGTGAAGGTACTGAAGCTCAGAGGGGCCCAGTGGCAGTGACTGGCCCTGCTCTTACAGACTCAGGAACCCCACCCAGGTCTTCTCTTCCCCAGCTCCCGGCCTTTCTGCCTGGACTGGGCAGGGGTGGGGATGTAGGTGTTGTCTAGGCCCTGCCTCTGTGGTCCTGTGAATGCTGCTGCAAGTGGGAGGTAAGACAGACAGGCCACCCTGGGCAGGGCGGACCAGGCGGAGCCTTCGAGTGGGATTCAGACACATCTCCACCTCGGGGCAAGTTTACCAGGACTCCCAAGTGACTTCCAGGCATTGGAGAGTGCTGAAAACCAAAGCCTGCCCTGCTGCTGACTTTCTCCTCTTTTCCAGAAATGGTCCTGAGTTCGAAGCTCGGATTCGCCAGAATGAAATCAACAACCCCAAGTTCAACTTTCTCAACCCTAATGACCCATACCATGCCTACTACCGGCACAAGGTCAGCGAGTTCAAGGAGGGGAAGGCGCAGGAGCCCTCGGCCGCCATCCCCAAGGTCATGCAGCAGCAGCAGCAGGCCTCCCAGCAGCAGCTGCCCCAGAAGGTAGGGCCCCCCCCCTGCCCCGACCTTCAGGCAGAGTAGGAAGGAAGCCACATCCCAGCCTGCGATCCCCAAAGCACCTCCTGGCCTTTCCCTTGTGCCCCCTGGGCACATCTCACCCCTCGCCTTTGCTTAGTCCTCAGGCCTTCCAAGTCTCTTCTGACTCTTTCTCCGCTCTATTTAACCCCTTACAGCACAGGGGAAGCCCAAAGAGGGGGCCCCATTCCCAACCTTCCAGGAAGAGGGTAGACCAGCAGGCTCCTAGGAGGCTCAGTAAGGGACAGGGGGTTTGCTCTCTGCCTGAGCTCGATTCCCCCAATTTGAATGAAGACACATTTCTTACACCCGCCTATTCTCTGTCTCCAGAGGTGAGGGTGGCATTAGCCACTCCTCCTGTCACTGCTGTACACAGCACCCCCAGATGGGCATGAGGGTGCACAAGCGTGGGGCAGGCCATCCTGGGGCTGCCCATGCCCATCCCAGGCATGTTGTTCAGCATTCTGTCCCCTTGTTCAGAAAGATGTGTGCCCTTGGATGAGCAAGTCTTTGTGTAGAGACAGAGACTTAGGCTGTCACCTTGCAGTGATTGAGGTTTGAGGTTGGTCTTTCTAGCCCCTTCCCCTCCCGGTACCGCTGGGCTGGGGGAGCTGGTCCCCTCACCAACCCCTCAGCATTCTGGGGAGAAGCCGCCCACCCGCACTCCCTGCTGAGCCCTTTGAATGATAGAATGTGTGTCAGAGGCCGGGGAGGGCTGGGTTTCTCCTGCCAAGTACATCAGTTAAAACAAACCCCGAGGCTGTGGCCCTCACCCCATTTCTTGGGATCCTTGGATTTAGAGCAGGAAGTGCCCTGGGGGTGAGGCGGCCTCAAGAGTCCTGCTATTGGCCATGGCTGCCGAGCCTTGTCAGATGGGGAGTCGGGGGCGCAGCTGTGCTGCTCACCTTCAGCGGGGGGTCAGCTTTTCTGGCTCTGCTGCACCCTGGGCACAAGCGAATGAAGAAGAACAGGTACCCAGGAGAGGGCCAGAAAGTTCCCCCTCCTCCGGAGACCCCCATGCCCCCTGGCCTTCCATGGGCTCGCACCCTGATTCGTGCAGAGTGTGAGGAAAGTCCAGCGCTCTCTAGGGTCAGCCAACAATACCTGGGGCCTCCAGGCAGAAGGCCCGGAGGTCCATAAGGCAGGCAGAGTGAGCCGCCATGGCCTTGCCCATGCCCGGAGACAGGACCCTGAGTGGAGTCCCTTGGGAGGAAGGGAGTCCAGTGACTGGGGAGCCCTGGGGCAGAGGAAGGGAGGGCTCTCTTGGGTCTGTCCATGCCAGGCCTTGGGGCCCCTGTTGGGATTTAGGCTGAGACTGGAGGGGAAGAGCTCGCCTCTTGCTGTTTTTCACAGAGGCATCAGCGTAAGAATGGTGTCTACACCTGTAAGATGCCTCCCTCGGCTGGACCTCTCTTAGCACTAACTAGGTCGATTTGTTCAGACTGTTAAGTCAGCTAAGTCACTCTTAACTTTTTCAAATCCTTCCCCTCCTCGTGCATGGCTGGGACACAGTACTGACTCCAGGATTAACTCCTGCGCTTGTGCTCTCAGCTGACCCGGACACTGGCCTTGTTTCTCCAGCTTGGCCAGATTTGTGCTCTCACTGTCAACACAGAGGTAGCATGTCTGACAAATGACATGGGTGGCCACCCATCCTCCCTTAAGGATGGCTCCCAGACTCCTCAGGTTTATCCCTTGAGCACCAAGCCAGGACATAGCAGAGTAGTTGGCAATGTCTCCATTGGGTTTATCAACAGCCCTGCGAGGGTAGGAGGGAGATGTCCCCTGATGCCAGGGGTTACAAGCCAGTCAACTCAGCAGTTACCACCTAGGTGACTGTGGCAAGTGCCCTCACCTCTCTGCCTCAGGTCCTCCTGACACCACCAGGCCTGGCGCTCCCTCCACTGAGCCACCAGCTGCCTCTTCAGCAGTATTTATTGGGTGCCTACTGTGGGTAGAGCCCTTCACTGGTCACTGGGGGTACGGTCCCATTCACAACATGTCCATACTCTATGTCAGGGAAAGCTGAGCATTTCAGGACAGGGCTAACAAGGCCCTAGGGGCCAGGAAAAGCTCCTCCCTCTGACCTTCGGAGCCCCTTTGATTTCACTATTCTGCATCTCAGTTTCTTTGTGTGTCAAATACTGCTGCCCTTTGAGGGGGTGGGGGTTGTAAGAGAGCTCTGGTGGGGCAGTGGCTGCTATGCAGGCAGTGAGTGACCAGTTGGCAACGTACCCTTCTCCCTCCCCCTTGACACAGGTCCAGGCCCAGGTGATCCAGGAGACCATCGTGCCCAAGGAGCCCCCTCCAGAGTTTGAGTTCATCGCTGACCCCCCCTCCATCTCAGCCTTTGACCTGGATGTGGTGAAGCTGACCGCTCAGTTTGTGGCTCGCAACGGGCGCCAGTTCCTGACCCAGCTGATGCAGAAGGAGCAGCGGAATTATCAGTTTGATTTCCTGCGTCCCCAACACAGTCTCTTCAACTACTTCACCAAGCTGGTGGAGCAGTATACTAAGGTGCCCACCTACCTGGGTAGGGCAGGATGGGCAGGGATGGACAGGGGAATAACCCTGGGGAAATGTGAAGAGGGAGAAAGAAACCCTTCATCTGGGGACTCGACCAGCCAGGAAATGTGTCAAGGGCCTCCCTGTGTGGCTGGCTCTGGCTCAGGTGCCAAGACAAAAAGGGATCCTTCCCTGCCCTCCAGGATGTTCTAGCACAGCAAACTCCAGCATGCACCTGGACGGGCAGAAACAGAAGTCACCCTAGGTAGTTCTGTGAGGGAGCGAGGCACAAGTGCCATGGGGCTGGGCCCAGGAAGATACCCCCGGGAAAGTACCCTGAGCTGCTGTTCCCCAAAGTCTTTGGAGCAGCTGAGGGATTCTGAGAGGAGGTACAGTCAGTGAGGGGAGCAGGGAGGAGGGTAGGGAAGAGATCCCCTTGTAATGAGACTGGCAAGGCTGGTGGGGGCCACGGGGAGGGGCTGGGCTGTTGGATTCAAGAGCTCCAATGGAGCAAGCGGCGGCCCCTGCTGTGGGAGGTCACTTCAGCTGATAGATTGAGCTGGGGGGGCTTGGGGGAAGATGAGTGTTCAGGGCCCGAGTCACGAGCCTGATGGAGATGCAAGGGATGCTATGAGGACAGGAAGAGGGAGGGGGAGCAAGGGGCAGAGGGAAGCATGCCCAGGTCCTTGACAGCGCATGGGCAAGTTTGGGAGGGGGAGCAGGTGGGGTCTGTTTCCTACAGGGATGTCTGTGGGACATCCAGAGGAAGAGACAGACAGACAGACAGGCTGGGGCTGCATCTAGAAACAGAGAGAGGCATGGAGAGGAGTGAATCCATGATGGATGAGAAGGTTAGCGAGAGGAAGGAGGGGGAGACAGAGGGGAGAGGCCCAGAGACACACAGAGAAAAGGAGAGGAAGGGCAGGGGAGAGAGACAAGGAGTGAGTGTTGGGGAAGAGGAGAAGCAGGCCCAAAGCCTTGGGGAGAATACCTGGGAGGGGCATGATAGGGAATGGTGAGCCAGCAAGGGAGACTGAGAGGAGGAGAAGCTGAGCAAATAGAGGGGGCGGACAGGAGAGACAGATGTAAGGTACAAATGCATCTCCACCTCAGGGACCGTCTGCCTGCCGGTGTGGAGTGGAGATGAGGCAGAAGGGCACAGCGAGTGAGCCTGCTGGGGAGGCCTGAGGCAGCTCATCGAGAGCCTTGCGGCTAAACCAGGGCATTTGGGTTTTATCCTATAGCCAGTGGAGGACAGAGGTGGAGGCAGGAGGGCGGGCAGTCATGGAAGGGTCAGATACAAGTCCAGACTGTAGCAGTCAGCGTCCCCCTGCCAGCCTGTGGGGCGAAATGCCCTCTGGCACCCCGGGCTTAGTGACAAAAGACCTGATGCCTAGTCTGGACTCTGCTGGGCAGCTCAGCTCTGAAGCACTGGCCCATCTCTGAGCGATGGGCTGAGACATTGTATGCATTGTTCTCAGTAGCTACAAAGTGCTGCAAATAAGGTTTCCTTTTTGTTGATGCCCACACTTAACATCCTAGGCCAGCCAGTCCTGACCAAGAATCCCCCTCCAAATAGCCCTGACAATTGGTCGTCCAGTCTGTTCAGACTTCTCCAGTGAGGAGGGGACACCCACCATCCAATTGAGCGGTTTTTCCTTCCGAAATCTGCCTTTTCAACACCACGCGCCCCCCACCCCCAGTGCTTGTGGGCTACCCAGTCAGCCTACACCCCGTCACCAGGGGATCGAGGGCACCTGAGTAACGATTGTTTGAACCTGCCTCTTTTTCAGATCTTGATCCCACCAAAAGGCTTATTTACAAAACTCAAGAAAGAGGCAGAAAACCCTCGGGAAGTTTTGGACCAGGTAAGTGAGAAATGATCCCCAGAAAAAAGTGGCTTGCTGCTTAATTATTCTCTGTGCTGCACTGGCTCCCTTGGTTTCAGGGAGGGAAAGGACAGGCATTACCAGAAGCCTTTTGAGTTCAGCATTGCTCCAACCTCCTTTGTCTCAGCTGATGACCAAGGGACTCTGTTGGAAACTTGTGTTCCTCCCAGTACAGAGAACTCTCAGCTCCCACCTCGCCGCCCCCCTCCTTCTATTGGGATGTGATTCTTGAAATGAAAGGGTGGGGGGGCAGCTAGATGGCGCAGTGGATAGAGCACGGGCCTTGTATTCAGGAGGACCTGAGTTCAAATCCGGCCTCAGACACTTAACACTTACTAGCTGTGTGACCCTGGGCAAGTCACTTAACTTCAATTGCCTCACCAAAAAAAAAGAAGAAATGAAAGGGTGTTTGTTAAGCAGCCTGGTCCCAGCCCAGCTCCTGCAGGGGTTGGAGCCACAAAACACAGACCAGGAAGTTGGGGTCACCAAAGTCCATGGCACTGCCCAGTGGGTCAGGATCAGAATCTGGTCTGATTCTGTCAGTGGAAGTGACAGTAAAGAAAAGGGATCACCCTCTGCTCTGCCCCTGCACACCAGGCAGGGACTGTCTGACTTTGCACACAGTAAGAGCTTAATAAATGCTTCATTCACTCATGTGCCCGGCATCGTGCTAAACAGTGGGCATAGAAAATAGAGACAGTCTCTGCCCTCAGCGAGCTTCCTTTCCAACAGAGGAAGCAGATGCCTGAGGAGTGCTGGCCAGAGAGGGCAGGGCGTGCTGGGCTCGAAAAGTCCAGCTGAGATGGGCCTCTGTGCGGCCGCTCTCCATTGGGCCTGGTTAGCCGGCCTTCTGGAGCTCTCAGTAGGCCCCCCCCCCTCCCTGCCCCCACATGCCGGCCCTTAGGATACATGCAAATGGTTCTCATCACCCCAGACTTTCTCCTTTGCCTGGAGAGAGCAGAGCAATTCAGGGGTCCTCCTGAAGTTTCCAGCTCGTCGCCACCCCATCCACCCTCATCTAGAGCAGGGATCACGTAACTGAACGTGGGGGTTGTGAACAATTTGGCAGTAAATGTGTGATCTGCGTGCCCATTTTATATACCTGTGTATATGGGGTCGCATAAAAATTTCTCAGGCCTAAAGGGGTCGTGGGTGGGAAAAGTTTAAGAAGCCCTGGTCTAGATGAACACAAACTTGTCACCGTCCCCCCCATGTGGGTCTGCAGGGCAGAGGGGTCCTCTCTGCGTGCCCTCTGGCCCTGCTGTCCTCTGCTCAGAGGTCGAGGGTCACACAGCCAGGTCTCTGGAAGCTTCTCAGGCAGAGCAGGAAGATCACCTGGCACCTCTCATGGGCTCTCAATTTTCTCAGTTCTCTCACCATCTCCTGCCGCTGCCACTGCCACAGCCTGGGGCCCTCCAGCCACTAACATGGCCCTGCCAGAGCTTCTCCCGGGGGTTGGGGGCACGTCTTGTGCCTGTGGCAGTGCTGCTCGGGCGGGGGTGTCGGAGGCTTCTCTGGGCCATGGCAGTGACCAAGCCCAGCCTCCGCCTCTCCCCGTCTCCGTCATCCTGACTTGTCTCGTGGCCCTGCCTGCAGGTGTGCTACCGCGTGGAGTGGGCCAAGTTCCAGGAGCGTGAGAGGAAGAAGGAGGAGGAGGAGAAGGAGAAGGAGCGGGTGGCGTATGCACAGATTGATTGGCACGACTTTGTGGTGGTAGAAACTGTGGACTTCCAGCCCAATGAGCAAGGTGGGTGCTGGGTGGGGACTGAGTCCTTGTGGGGAGAAGGGACCCGTGTGCCCTCTGCCCCCACCCCCGGGCACAGTCGAAGCACCCCCGCCTTGACCTTGGCTTGGTCAGTGTCTCTTCTGTGCCCGCTTCTGAGGAGCCACAGGCCAAGTCCCTCAAGACAACAGGGGCCCAGGGAGTGCTGGCCCAGCCCCTTAAGGAATGCCTGTGATAACTCGAGGCCTTCCCTCCCCAGGAAACTTCCCACCCCCCACTACCCCTGAGGAGCTGGGCGCCCGAATCCTCATCCAGGAGCGCTATGAGAAGTTTGGCGAGAGCGAGGAAGTGGAAATGGAGGTGGAGTCCGACGATGAGGACGAGAAGCAGGAGAAGACGGAGGAGCCACCGTCCCAGCTGGACCAGGACACCCAAGTGCAGGACATGGACGAGGTGAGCTCCCGACAGGCCGGGCCGGCGTGTTCTCTGCTGGAATCCGGGGCAGTGCCCCTGCGCTTGGCTCGGGCGCTCTCAGCCCCTCCCTCCCTGCCTGGCCCAGCGGGGCCTTCTGGCCCAGCGGCTCCCCGAGCGTGCCCAGAGCTTTCCCACACGGCCCCTCCTCCTCTGTGTCCTCTCCAAAGGAGAGTGTGCGTGCCACAAACAGAGAATGGGCCCCTGTGTCTGTGGGAATTGCCCTTTCCTCTGCCTCCCAGCCCCAAGTGAGCTGTGAGAGGCCCCATTGAAGCCTGCCCATTGCCAGCTGCTAGAAGGGCCCACAAGAGCTTTTGCCCTGGGAGCCCGCTGTTCCCATTCACTCAGTGAGGAAGCGGCTTGGCCTGGCGCCATTGGCTTCTGCCCGAAGAGGGAAGCCGAGCTCTGGGGAGCCACGGCCTTAAGCCATGGCCTCCTGCTGCCCCCGGGAGCGGCCAGGCCAGAGCATGGGGCAGCCGCTGGCCTCAGCTCAGCCTCTGCCCGGCGGGGGGCCGCAGCATGCGGAGTGGGGGTGCTGATCCTAAACCATTTCTTTTCCCCTAGGGTTCTGATGATGAAGAGGAGGGCCAGAAAGTTCCTCCTCCTCCGGAGACCCCCATGCCTCCACCACTGCCACCCACTCCAGATCAGGTCATCGTGCGCAAAGACTATGACCCCAAAGGTATGGGCGCCGCGGACTGCTGCCCATCGGTCATCCCTAGGCCTGGCAGGCTTTGGGCTTTTGGGGGTGTCCCCACCCCAGAGGGCTTACCTTCTATCCTCCTTTTCAGCTTCCAAGCCCCTGCCCCCGGCCCCAGCTCCAGACGAGTATCTCGTGTCCCCCATCACTGGGGAGAAGATCCCAGCCAGCAAGATGCAGGAACACATGCGCATCGGCCTGCTGGACCCACGCTGGCTGGAGCAGCGCGATCGCTCGATCCGGGAGAAGCAGAGCGACGACGAGGTCTATGCCCCAGGTGAGGCCCGCCTTCGCTGCAGCCCTGATGTCCCTGGCGGGGGCCACTCCATAGCAGGGGCCCCTCCCCAGCAGGGCTCGCCTGGGCTCTCGAGCAGGCCTAGCCCCAGAGTGAGAATTTAAACCCAAGAATAAGCGGGTGGGGGGGCCCTCAGAGTCCATTCTCCAGTTTCTACTGGGAACGCCCGGCCCTGGGCATGGTGGGCATTCCCCGAAGGGATCGGTGGGCAAGCAGATTTCTAAGAAGGCTCTGGAAAAAACTCCAGCGTGTAAAACCAGGCTGTTCAGATCCTCTCCACCTGTTAGGGGCAGCTGGCCACCCAATGGAGAGAGCACTGGACTCTGAGTTCAAATCCAGCCAAATCTGGTACTGCCCAAGTGACCCAGGGAAAGTCCCTTAGCCTCTGTCTGCCTCAGTACCCTCAGCTGTTAAATGGGAATCATAACAGCTCCTGCTCTCAGGGTTGTCAGAGGACCCGGTGTAGAGCCCTCTATAAACCTCCGGGCCCCTCAGCAGGTTAGCCCTCTTCATGCTGAGCTTGTTGGGCAGGATCGAGTCTGCGCAGCTGCTTTCTGTCTGGGCTGCGCTGGCGCCATGGAGCAGCATGGGCTCTGGGGGCTGGGCAGGTCCTGGCAGCCGGCAGAGCCCAGGATGACACCTCTTCGTCTGTGACCCAGGTCTGGACATCGAGAGCAGCCTGAAGCAGCTGGCTGAGCGGCGTACAGATATCTTTGGTGTGGAGGAGACGGCCATCGGGAAGAAGATCGGCGAGGAGGAGATCCAGAAGCCGGAGGAGAAGGTGCGGCTGGCCCAGGGCCCACCATCCTTCGCTGTCATCACCGGGCAGGGTCTGTGCCTCCTGGGTGAAGGCAGCTCAAACCCTGACGCTGGTCTTGCTTTTTTCCAGGTCACCTGGGATGGCCACTCGGGCAGCATGGCCCGAACGCAGCAGGCCGCCCAGGCCAACATCACTCTGCAGGAGCAGATCGAAGCCATCCACAAGGCCAAGGGGCTGGTGCCAGAAGATGACAGCAAGGAGAAGATCGGCCCCAGCAAGCCCAATGAAATCCCTCAGCCGCCCCCTCCCTCCTCGGCCCCCAACATCCCCACATCTGCCCCGCCCATCACCTCGGTGCCCAGGCCTCCCTCGGTAAGTTGCAGCTGCTCCCAGAGCCAGGGCCCGCGGTCCCCAAACCAAAACCCCGAGGCTGGGGGATGTGCCTGACCTGTTGCAGGTGAACTGTGCCCCTAACTCCAATGTGCTGTCCCCTTTTACCAAAGCTTCTCCTTCCTGTCAGGATGCTCACACTGCTCAGCGGAGAGAGGAGGCCGCGAGGGGGGTCTTGGGGCTTTGTGGGTAGGAGGTCAGTGGGTGACAGAATCCTAATGGGCCTGCCCCGTGGCACGTAGAGGGAGGTGGAACGGGGCTGCAGGAGTTAACATCGCCTGGAGAACTGTGGCCAGAATCCAGTTTTCTCCAAGAGGAGGCTGGACTGGGGTCAGACCGCTTAGCTTCCCGCTAAGTGTCTGCTGCTCGAGGCCTGTTGGTTTCTCTGAGGGGGTCCTGAGTCCTTAAGTGGAGACTATTTACTGTAAAATCGTGGGGTGTGAACCAGCAGCTGGAACCCCGGAATTTGGAGTCAGCGGGCCCAGGAGAAGCTGACGGAGGGTACAGCGGTCAGCCCTGGGTGATCTCTGGCCCTCGTGTTTTCTAGATGCCACCTCCTGTCCGGACCACAGTCGTGTCTGCTGTGCCTGTCATGCCGAGGCCCCCAATGGCCTCGGTGGTTCGCCTGCCTCCGGGCTCAGTGATCGCTCCCATGCCGCCCATCATCCACGCTCCTCGCATCAACGTGGTCCCCATGCCCCCCTCAGCTCCACCCATAATGGCGCCACGTCCACCTCCCATGATTGTGCCAACAGGTCAGTGCCGCCTCTGGGCAGAGGAGAAGCTCCTCTGTGAGGCGGGGTCACCCTAAGAACTTGGGACGGTCAGAGCTCTCCCCAGAGAGGCTGGGTGGCCACTTGTGCAGGCTGGCAGGGCTCTGCTTTGCCTTGGGGGGATATTTCTGCTTCTGCATGACCTCCTGGGTCTCGAGCGCCGGCACTCAGTTCCTAGACAGACCTAAGGACTACAGGCCTCGAGCCGGAAGGGCCCTTGTTGTCTGGCTATCTCACTGTACAGATGAGGAGCCTAGAGTACATGGATGCCAGAATCCACTGTCTGGGTAACAGCCTTGGGTGCCCGGAGGCCTGGGAGTCTGGGGGCGGGGGGTGTCCATTGGCCTCTGGGCCCCACGGCTGAGACCCTCCCTTTTGATGGGCTTGCGGTCAGTGGACTGACTCTCCTGTGGCTCCACTCCCCACCCCTGGGAGTCCCTGAGCAAGACTCCCTTCCCAGGCCATCCCCTCCTATCATGTCCTCCGAGGGTGGGGGCCATCACGGCTCTGGCATTTGTAGGAAGGGAAGCCCCCTCCCTCCAGCCCCCTGAGGGATTGCCTCTCCTGGGTCCCTGCCTGCCTGACATGCTGCCGGCAGCCCTGGCCTGAAGCCCCCGCCTCAAGGGGCAGCCCTTGCTCACCCAGGTCAGCAGTGGAAGGGCACCAGACTGGCAGAATTCTCCCCCCACCCCCAACCTTGGCTCCCATTCCCTAACGATATGAGACACTTAGCAGCTGCTCCAGCTAACGGCTTGGAAAAGACGTGGTCTCAGGCGGTCATGAAGCATTTATTGAGCACTGCCAAGGCACTGGGCTCAGGGCTGGGAATACAGATATCAAGAACAAAGCCGGTCCCTGCCTTCAGGGAGCTTACTGTGGGGGGAGACAGCACCGCGTACAAAAGGAAGCTTAGAAGGCAGGGGAGCCTGGAGGAGTGCAGCCAGATGGGAAAGGAAGAGGCCAGCCTGGGTGCCCCTCTGATGAGCTTCACCACCGAGACCCACTGGATTAAGGCAGGGACAAGAGATTGAGCTGAGCCCCGTCTCCTCGGTGCTGCCTTACACGTGTCTGGTGTACAAGGCAGTTAAATAGAGCAGGAAGGCCCCGCTGGCGCTACCGGCTTGAGGAAAATCTTGTTGAAAATGCACGTGTGGCCCGGTCCCCATGGTTTTCCTCTTGGCACAGTGTCGTGGTTGTCAGAATAGGGGGCGCTCGGCCCTGGGGGTGGTTGAGGTGGGAAACTCTAGGCTGGCTCTGGGGCCAGGCCTGTGACGGATTGGTGCGCGGCGGGCATGCACATACCCTTCATTCTAGCTGACGGCATCCTGGGCAGGCCGTCCTGTGGGCCATTCCCTGGGCTCGGTGAGAAGGCTGAGGGCTGGGCGGCTGCATTTCGTTACCTCCCCCAGGGCTCCTGGCTAAACAGACCGCCTGTGTCTTTGTGCCCCAGCATTTGTGCCGGCCCCTCCAGTGGCGCCAGTCCCAGCACCGACCCCGATGCCTCCTGTGCACCCACCGCCACCCATGGAGGATGAGCCTGCCTCCAAGAAGCTGAAGACAGAGGACAGTCTCATGCCTGAGGAAGAGTTTCTGCGGAGGAACAAGGCACGTAGTGCAGCCTGGAAGGCTTCCGTTGCACGTGGGGCTTCTGGTTTGTGAAGCACGTTTGTTATCTTAGAGAAAGGAGGTCTCCAAGCCTCCTGCTGGCCGGGCTGCCCTGGTACCTCGTCCTCCTGCTGGGCTCCTTCCGTCTGGGAAGGTTCTTGGGGCTTTCCACCAAATGCCGACAGTCAGTAGTCAGCAGGAGAGTGGGCACAAGCTTCTGCTGGGCTCCCCACTCTCCCTGGGAGTGCCCGGCATCGGTCATGAACTCGGGCTGAGCTTTGGGGGCAGCCGACGACTTTCCCAGGCGAGAGAACAGCTCAGAAGCCGGCAGCAGCGTAGGTGGAACCTGGCATCTGATTCTCTCGAGCTAGCCAGACTGGCAGACCTGTGGGGTTCAGAGCACACACAGGCCTTCCCCTGGTCGTCCAAGCCTTAGCCAGTCAAAGGGGGTGGAAAGGAGAGGGTATCCAGGGAGGGAGCCCCAAGGGCAGGCCTGGCCTCTCCTCCCAGGTCACAGGCTCAGCCCAGCCCCTTCCTGTCCTAGGAGCTCTTCCAGGATGGGGCCAGGAGGTGGGGGGGGGGGGCAGTGGCCCTCCCCTGGCTAGTGCTGGGCATCAGCTGAGGTCATTGATGTACCTCGAGTGCTTGGCAAACCTTCCCATCTTCTAGATGTGGCTGCTATTGTCCAGTCCTCACCTTGGCCCTCTCTCCTTCGCAAATCTCATTAATCAACCCCTCGCTAGGCAGGGGTCTCACCAAGCAGCAGGTTTGGGGTTCCCCGTCCTTTGTTTACCTTCTGCTTTTGTTGGTCACAGGGTCCAGTCACCATCAAGGTTCAGGTCCCTAACATGCAGGACAAGACCGAATGGAAGCTGAATGGGCAGGTGCTGGTCTTCACCCTCCCGCTGCCAGACCAGGTATGTGCCTGGGGACCCCGGCCAGGAAGGGGTGGGACCCCACAGGGCCCCACAGAGAGGGTCACCTCTGCTCTGTCTTTGTCCCGTAGGTCTCTGTCATCAAGGTTAAGATCCATGAGGCTACTGGCATGCCGGCCGGCAAGCAGAAGCTGCAGTATGAGGTGAGCCAAGCCTTCCCCCTCCTTCCCCCCACCCCATGTTGTTGCTTCTCTGTTTGGGGGATCCTGGCAATGTGTGCTTCACTAAGTGCTTGGGGCAGGCTGAGCCAAGGTGAGGGTGCTTTGGGGGGGGGGGGGCGGAGTGAGGAGCCTGCCTGGGGGAGGGGGGTCAGCCTCACATGGGACTGTGTGTCTTTCAGGGCATCTTCATCAAAGACTCCAACTCCCTGGCGTATTACAACATGGCGAATGGCGCTGTGATCCACCTGGCCCTCAAGGAAAGAGGCGGGAGGAAGAAATAGAGCTGCCCAGGGCCACCTCTGCAGCCCCTGTACCTTCCCTTCCCCCCAAACCAGATCCCCAGGCTGGCTCCCTTTGGGGCTTCCCTGCCGAGGTGCTGAGTCGGGCAGCTTTCTGGGGGAGTCTCTGGTGTCTTTCTGGCGCTGGAGGGAGATGTTTGTGTCCTATTGATTTTGTGTTCCAAGACTCAGTTCGACATGAAGGCCCCGGGCAGTACCCAGAAGCCCTGGCCCAGCAGCCCCTGCTGTGGCCACAGAGCCTGTCCAGTAACCCTGTGACCCTCTTTATGAAGGGGACATCGCGCTCTGTCGCTCCAGCCCCACGCCCACTTGGCTCTCGGCGGCCTGGTGTGGGATGAGAGGAAGTAGCACAAAGTAGTTTCCTGGTCTTCTCTTGTGAAGGTTACGTGTTGCTTCATTTCAATTAAACTCTTGCCTCTGTCACACCTTGTTGGTCTTGGGTGCTTTGGTTCCTGACAATCGAATTTTCCCCAAATTCATCAGTAACGGTATCCCAGGTTTAGTGGCGTCATTCTTTCCAGGGGGGTTATTGGTGACCTTGCTTCTCATTGTACCGCCTGATGTTCACTTGGCCAGCGTACCGTGAATGCCCCTGACGTCCTCCGCACCCACCAGGCTGGGCAGTCCCCACACGGGGCTAGAAAGCCTGGGTCTGCGATCCTGCATCTTGAGGGCAACTTACACAGGTGTGTGTGCCCATTTTTCTGGGCCTTTTCTCCTCAGGAAAGGGAGGAGGCCGCACTGGGTGGCCTCAGACACCGCTTTCTCTACAAAACTCCCGAGGAAACAGCCCCTGTTCTCAGACCTGAGGCTTTGGCCTTCACTCCTCAGATTCAGTTCCTCTTCACTGCTTCTGGAAGCAGAGACGGCCTGGGGCCATGCTCCTGGCTCACAGATGGACCCACACCCGCACACACTTGACCTCCAAGGAGACTGGCCTGTTGGGTTGGAGCAATTTGTCCTAGGTTACGCCACCATGAAAGGGCAGCATCTGGATTGAGTCAGCACTGCCTCCTTAGGCAGGCCTGACAGAGGCCCTTCCTTAGCCCCAGAGCCCTCTCTGTTCATGGCTACTGCTTACCACCCTCGGAAAACATTCCCAAAAAGAGACTTACTGTGTGGTTGCACAGGCTGAGCTGGAGAGACCTCCCCTCTGGCCACCCCCATAACCTGTTTTCTGACCGGCTGTTGTCTGCTCCATTGAGCTTCCTTAATGCATGGGCATCTCAGCGTCTGGGCACCCAGTACCCAGGACCTACCTCTGCTAGCAAACATGCATCGGAATTGAGCAGCTGCCGTGTAAGCAGGGCCCTCCCTGTGCTGGAGATGCAGAGATAAAAGGAGTCCACAATCCACAGAAAGGTGGCGTGCCACATGCTAGACACACAAACCCACAGGGCAGAATGTAGATTCTTACCGGGGAGGGTCAGGGAACTCTGCATGGGAGAAACAGGCATCCAGCTGAGCCAGTGAGGGAAGGGAAGGCCTTTGGTGGGCCCAGAGCTGGAGGCAGGGCATTCTAGCCACAAGAAGCCAGCTGCCCAGAGAGCCAGGTGATGTCGGCATGCACTGGGGCCAGGAAGAAGCCTGGGACTGAGCCAGAGAGGCCGTGGGATGTCGAGTAAAGAGTTTATTTGGGTGCTTCCATGTAGACAGTGGGAGCCTCCCAAGGCTCTGGAGGGAAGTGGTTGCAGAGAAATCGTGTTGGCAGCTTTAGAGCAGACAGATTGGAGAGGCCAGGGCCAAGGGGCTAAGCTCATTAGTCCTCTTAGCATTCCCTCAGCATCCAAGGTGAAGCACGGGCACAGTATTGTCCTAGAGGGGACCCCGCCAGTTTGTCTGGATCTCCAGGTGAATTCTGCTTGGCCTGCCGGCTGAAACGCCTTTCCCACAAGCACAGAAAACAGCGCCAGGAAGATGGAAAAAAAAAAGCCAGTCAGCTTTGACTCGGCACTGCTTCTCCTGGGCTGGAAGATAGAAGCCGTCCCCCCTTCTCAGTAGCATTGTCCAGGCAGGGTAGCACAGGGAGCTGGGTTTGATCAAGCATTGGGTGGGTCAGGCAGGAACTCCGGCCCTCAATGCCTGTTTGTGCAGGCCCAGGCCCCTTGCTGGGCTCGGGGCATCCAAGGACAAAGAACAAGACCCACCAGGATCTCAAGGATCTTAGACCCAGCAGGGACAGAGATAAGCAGAGGTAATCAATCATTTGTCAGGTCTTACTGGGTGCTGGGCTTGTGTCAGGTCCTACTGGGTGCCAGGCTTGTGTCAGGCCCTACTGGGTACCAGGCTTGTGTTAGGCGCTAGTGATGCAAATTCAAAGGTTAAAATAATCCTTGCTCTCAAGCACCTCTCATTTATCAGGCCAGACCACATATCCATAGATAAGTATATTCAAAACAAAGTCAGTCAAAAAGTGTTTATGAAGGAATGAGTGGCCCACTCTGGCTAAAGCATAGGACAGGAAAGGGAGTAGTGGGTTTTAGGTCCATAACAAGATTGTTGTTTGTCCTTCATTCTCAAAGAGGAGCATGACCGATGTCATGACTTGCAGTGAATTGGATTTAAGTGAGGGAGGGCTGGGCAAGGTCAGCAGCCTCACTCTCCTTGGGAGCCATATGGGTCCAGTGGCAAGATACGCATCAGGATGACTGGGGATGGCCCTGGATGTTTCAGGCACATAGGGTAAAGTGACTTGCCCAGGGTCACGCAACTAGTATCTAGAACTAGATGGAGGGGCCTTGAATGCAAAGAAAAGGAACTTGGGCTTTAGCAATAATAATACTAGTTGACATTTGTAGAGTAGTTCATCATTTCTAAAATCCTCAGCTGAGCCTCCCAACAGCCCTGTGGGGCAAGTGCCACATGGTATGGAGAAACTGAGGCTCAGAGTTGTAGTAAGAGCCCAGATCAGAGGTGGGAATTGAGCCCAGCTCCCCATGCAGACTGCCACAGTGACCGCAGCCCAGCAATGTGATGCAGCACTTGTAGCTCACTGAGTTCCAGACTCAGAGTCGGGAAGACTCAGGCTCTACCCCCTCCTTCTTCCTCACCTCCTGCCCCAGCTGGCTGGGCATCACTTAATTTTCTCAGACTCAGGTCCCCATCTGTAAAATGGGGGTGATAATTCGGGCCACATCCTCCCAGTCACCTCCCCTGCGAATCCCCGTGGGCCCTATGACCCTGGGCTGTGGTTATTCCTGAGGGCAAGTTTTAAGCAAACTCCTGAATCTGGCACAGGGCATGAAGTGGATAAGGCAGAGGAGAGACCCACCCCGTGGCAATAGTGTGGTGACAAACTCAGGTGGGAAGGAGCTCGCTTAGGGTAGTGGGGAAAGAGCCCGAGGTCCTGGGTTCAAATGGCGTCTTTGTTCCTTCCATCCTGTATAGCCTAGGGCAAACCGCTCTGTCTGTAGAATGAAGTGTTTGGAGTAGATGGCTTCTGGATCCTATTTAATCCTCAACAAAATCAGCTGGTAGCCCTGCCCCTTCCAGCCTCAGTTTTTCCATCTGTCCAAAGGAGAACGCTGTACCCTGTGAGGTTGTGAAGATCAGCTCGGAGACAAAGTGCTCTGTGAATGCTCCTCAGCCTTGGGGGCAGAGTTGGCCTTTCCTGGGGTTGGGAAGTGGGGGTCAGTGGGAGAGGGGAGGGAAAGGGCTGCTGCCTGCACCAGACCCACCAGTCGCAAGGAAAGGCCGGCTCCGGGAGTGAGAGCTGTGTCCGATGTGCTCATGGCCCAAGAGGGGAGAGGCCAAGAATGCCGCCTGATGGAATGAATGTGTGTGAATAGCCTCTTTGAGAGGCAAGAGCCCAGGGAGGGAACCGAATATGGGGCTGGGGGTTGGCAAATATGAGCTCACACTGTGGTATTTGTGAGATGCCTAATGATGCTGGGGAGGGCAGGCACTGCTGGGGGAGGGGAAAGCCTGGGAAGGATGTGTGGATTCTGAGAACAGGATGGGAGGGCCCGAGAACAGGGGATGTCAGGGCTAAGAGGGCCTGAGAACAGGGGATGGCAGAGCTGGGAGGGGCCTGAGTCCAACTGAATCCAATTTCCTCCTTTTCATTGTTGTTGTTTAGTCATGTCTGGCTCTTTCTGACCCCATTTGGGGTTTTCTTGGCAAAGCTACTGGAGTGGTTTGCCATTTGCTTCTCCAGCTCATTTTACAAATGAGGAAACAGAGGCAAATAGGGTGAAGTGACTTAGCCAGGGTCATACAGCTAGTGTCTGAGTCCAGATTTGAACTCAGGTCCTTGCTCTGATTCCAAAGCCTATTCCCTAAAGCCACCACTAGCCTCACCTAAGCCTCTAAATTGTTCGAACATCAGTTGTTGGTTTGCCTTTCTCCCTTTCTCACCCCCCCCCCCACACACACACGCACATTCACACACTCCCCATTTGCAGCTTGGGGCTGGAATCAGACTTATGTAAGAAGCATCTCCCTGTCTCTCCATCCCAGGCTGCAGGCCATGTTCCAGCTCAGCCTTCCCTACATGCCTGTCTGTCCCGTGTACTGGCTGGTGTGACAGCTGCTGTCAGCCACTGGCTCAGTTGTCCCACATGCCTAACTGCGGCCACCTGCAGACTTGTAAGCCCCAGGTTTGGGGGGCGCTGGGTTGGGGCCCTCTGCCCATGCAGGGTGAATCTCAAATGGATGCGGTGAGGCTGGGGACTGAGTGTCTCACTGAAGAGAAAGGGCTCCCAGAGGGGCCAGGGGCCTGCCTGCTGCTCTTCACCCTGGATGGGTTGTACCCAGAGTGAGGCTCAAGGGTCAGGAAAGGGGAGAGCCCAGCTAGGGTTCCCACTGGGTGACTCTTCCCCTCTCGAGCCAAGGTCTCCCCATCTGAAAAACAAGAGGGTTAGCTTAGGGGTGGTTCCAAGAGTCTCTTCATGTTCTGTCATTCTCCTTTCTGAAGTCTCTGCCGATCCATCATCCATCATTCTCTATTAAGGTTCCTCTTAATTCTGACACCCTGAAGTCTAACTCCCAGCCCTGGCATCCCCTGGTCTAAGGGCTGTTGAGTGATTTCAGGAGTGGCTTTCCCCATCTTTTGTCTTGTTGGCCATTAGGGGGCACCCCTGCCTGCCCAGTTGGTGTCAGATGCCCCTGGGCGAGGTGATGCTGCCCGACTGGCTGCCTCGGCTGGGGTGGGTCCGCTCAGGCCTGTTTGCACAGGCTCCAGGACTCCTCACAGCTCCCCTTTATCCCCCTAAGGCCAGTGACCCATATTTTCCTAGAGTCACACTTGCCCCTCCCCCCAGAACCCCAGCAGTTTCTATTCTTGGGCTAAGTAGTTTACAAAGCACTTGTCCTATTTATTTCATTTCCCACAAGCCACAGCCCTGAAGTCAGGGCTGATCTGACTATTCCCATTTTGCTGATGGGGAAGCAAGTTCAAATGAATGAATATTCATTCATTCATTCACTCACTCACTCACTCATTCATTCACTAGGTGCTGCCTGAAGCTGGGAAAACAGAGACCTCTAGGACAGCTAGGGTCCCCTTCTCCACCCAGGAGTCTCCACAGGCCAGTTCAAGGCCAAGCTTGGCCTTCTGAGCCCAGAGCCCAAGCCCCTGCGGTGCCCTCCACCCTCCGCCCTGAGATGCTGTCCAGAGCCTCCACCAAGCCATTCTGTCCCAAACTGCTTGAAGGAAGGAACAGACCCTTTGCTGGGGACTAAAATATCCATGGCTCCCCTCCCCCCAGCCTCTTTTGGGCCCACATCTGGTTTTTGACGTCTCTGTGTCTACTTATGGAAAACCAGAAGTGCCAGAGATTTTTTGGGCTGTGTTGAAACCCTGGAGAATGTCTGAGCCACTGTCTCAGGCTTAAAGAGGGCCCCGGGCTCCCCAGGCTTTCAGGGAGGGGCCTTAGACACCTCCTCACTGACCCCCCTCATTCTCCCAGTGAGACCCAGAAAGGGAGAGCTGTGCAAACCAGAGGAGAGGCTCCACCTTGAGTCGGGCCGGTCCTGGCTCCCCTGTCCAGGGAGATGGGGAAGCAAGCCATCTGGTCACAGTTATCAAGCTCTCAGGCAACAGGCATTTATAAAGCACCCACTGTGTGAAAGACCCTTAGGTCCAGTGGGGAGACCACATGCAAATAGCTAGGGATGTGTAAGAGCTAGGTGAAATAGGGATAAGGTGATCTCTGAGATCTGGAGCCCGGGGCTGGCGGGGACAGGACAGGAAATGCCTGCAAAAAGTGGGATTTGAGCTGTCTTAAAGGAAGTCAAGAATTTCTAAGAGGTCTAGGTGAGGAGGGCAGGCATGGTGGGCCTTGGTGGGAGAGGCAGTGTGGGTGAGGAGGCCAGCGGACTAGATAGTGGAGAATATGGAAGGGAGTAAGGAGGAGGAAAAGGTAGGAAGGCTTTCCATAACAAATAGAGGCATTTGATTCTGCTGGGAATAGGGAGCCACTGGAGTTTATAGAGTAGGAGAGTACCACTGTCAGACACATACCTTAGGAAAATCACTTTGGGGCTGAGTGGGGGATGGATCAGAGTAGGGAGATGATTGAGGCAGGGGGATCAATTAAGAAGCCGTTTCAATAGTCTAGGTGAGAGACTAATGAGGCCAAAATTAGGCTGGTGGCTGACAGAGATATTGTGAACAAACCCCAAGACTGGGCCTAAGATTGGCTTTCTGGGCTAAAAGCTGAGGGCTAACCAGGGGGTTCAAGCCTGGGTGATCTGGAGGGAAGATGGCAAAAGAATGAACTCTGTTGTGGAAAGGTTGATTTTGAGGTGCCTCGGGGGTTATCTCCTACCAGTGACCCAAAAGAAAGAGAGGTTAGGGCTGGATCTGTAGATGTCCAGAAATGATTCCTGAACTGAGAGCTGGCACATAGTAAGGGGCTTAATAAATAAATGCTTGTTGACCTGACGGGGTTGATGAGATCCCCACACAATGGAGAGAGGAAAGAAAAGAGACTGGGTGTGACTGGGATGGAGATCCAGCCAAGGACACTGAGGAGTGGTTAGACCAGTTAGGGGGAGGTCAGAGAGTGAGACCGAGACAGAAACAGAGAGTGAGAAATCAGGAAAACCGAAGGAGGGGGGAGTATCTAGGCGGAGAAATTGATTCTATGCTCAAGGCTTTCCCCACAATAGTCCTGGGAGTGCAAGTCGGGTACCCACTGTACAGATGGGGAAACTGAGGCCCAGAAATTAGAGGTACCCAAAGGCACAGGCAGCACTGGTGTCCAAGCTGGGTCCCCTGGCTCACAGATCCAGCAGAATTTCTTCCACAGGCATGAGGAAGATTCCCTACTTGGTGCTAAGACAAGTCCAGTCCCTTGCCGGCTCAGGCCCCCCACTGTGAGTCAGGCTGCCTTCTGGGAGCCTCTCCTTCCACTTAATCACCAAGTGGATGCAAAGGAATTGGGGGAGGGGGAAAAGACAAAAGCCTAAGGCCGGGGGTGACTCTGGCTGCGATCTGAAAGAAGCACAGGATGAGAAAGAAGGGCATTGCGGGCATCGGGTATAGCCTGGGCAAAGGTGTGGCGGCTGGAGATGTATGTCCCCTTAAGAGAAATGAAAGAAGAGCAAGGCTGAGAAGGTCCTTGACCGCCGTCTTACACACAGGCGGCGGTATCTGCCCTTAGAGGTAATAGGAAGCCCCTGGAGCTTCCAGCTCTCGGCTCCAGGGGGAGGGGAGGGGGCGCGCCAGGCAGAGCCCGGAAGTTGGGGAGAGGAGGCGGGAAGGGCTTCGGCTCCGTCCAGGTGAGTCTCCGTGATTGACACCCCGGTGGGCGGGCCCTGGAATCCCGTGTCCGGGACAGCTCTGACTCCGCGCCCGCCCGGCCGCCTGTGGGGGGAGGGGGAATGAGGAGGGGAGGGGAGAGCGGAGAGGGGCGGGGCTTTTCCGCATCCTCGGCTCTGATTGGTTCAGACTGGGGTCGCCTGCGGGGGCGCGGCTCTGGGCCCGCCCGGAGTAGCGGCGGACCAATGGACGCGCTCCGGGGGTGGGGCCTCGACGAAGGCTGCGGTGGCGGCGGCGGCCCCGGCGGCGGCCGAAGAGACAGCGGAGGCGGCGGGCGGGGCCGGGCCGGGCCGGGCGGGCGATGGCGAAGAGCCGCGGGGAGAACGGGCCGCGCTCGCCGGGGCCAGGCGGGAGCCTGTCGGGGACCCGGGAGAGCCTGGCCCCGGGCCCGGACGCGGCCTCGGCCACCGACGAGCTCAGCTCCCTGGGCTCCGACTCGGAGGCCAACGGCTTCGTGGAGCGCCGCACCGACAAGTTCGGCTTCCTCGTGGGCGCGCAGGGCGACCCCGGCGCGTGAGTACCGGGGACCCCCCCCAGCTGGGACCCCCCCTTAAGACTACCCCCCCCGCCGTGAACCTTCCTCCGCGCCGTGACCTCCCCCCCCCACGCTGGGACTCCCCTCGAGACTACTGGAACCCCCTCCCCCCCGGCTGCGACCCCCGAAACTGCCGTGACCCCCACCCCGCCGTGACCCCAGAGATTGCCGCACTCCCCCTTGCTGTGACTCCCCGCTGCTGTGATCTCCTCCACTGCCCCGAATCCTCCAGCAGTGACCCCCCCCCTCCAGACTACGGGACCCCACCCTGCTGTGATCCCCTCCACTGTGACGCCCCCCCCCCCTCACTCCCGGGATTCCTTCGCCATGACCCCATCCCGCCGTGATCCGCCCTGAGACTGGTGGGATCCCATCCCCGTGACCCCTCTGTCCGGGGATTCTCCCTCTCACCGTGACCCCCTTGAGACTACCAGGACACCCCTCCACCCCGTGACCCCTCCCCTCCAGGACATTCTCTGCCATGCCCCCCCAACCCCCCACACAGGCAGGGGCCTGTGACTCAACACAGGTGACTAGGGCATCCCTCCCTCCTGGACATTCCCCTCCCCCGCCCCTTCACCTGCCTCGGGATCACCCCTACGCACCCACCTGGGGCAAGGACGCCTGACACATGACACTCCCTCCCTCCCTCCCTCCCTCCCAGTCCCCTCCCAGGTGAGGCCGGAGCTTCCCGGAACACTTGCCCACCCCCAGGGATGCCAGGACACTGCCCCCCCCCCCCAGCGGCTTCAGGAGTGGGTCACCTCCCATTTCCCCTCCTGGGACTCGCCGGGACCCCCAGTCACATTCTTTCCCCCTCCCCACAATAGGGCCCAGCCTGAGTTTCTGGGGAGGATCAACTGTGAGACCTTCCTCCAGCCCATTCCCAGACACAGACACCACGCCCCCAGCCCATTCCCTATCACCCCAGAGACGGGTCCAGTCCCCCCAACCTCTCTTCCTGGAATCCTCACCCCTTGTCCACTTCTCCCAACACCAGCTTCTAAGGGCACCCTCCAATCCTCACCCCCTTCCCAGGGATTAATTCCCCTATTGATCTTCCCTCCACTTTCCTTCCAGTTCCATGAATGGGCCCTGTTCCCACCAAGGAACTACCCTTCCTCCCCGAATAGAGACCCTTTCCTCCCCACAGAGACATCCCAAGGAGGGTATTTGAAGACAGGGCCAAAGCCCCTCCCTAGAGGTCTCTGGAAATCCCCCCAAAGAGGCTGAAAGCTCCACACACTCAGTCTGACTCTCCTCCTCCCTCCCTCCCTGCCCCTCCTCCCCTTCCTGGAATCCCCCCTCTCTAAATAGGAGTAATCCCAACCCCTGGGAGCCTCCCCCTCCAGAAACCTGTCAGGTCGCTCCTATTCTCACAGGGAGGAAGGAGGGGGGACCTTTAGGGGGCTTCCTCCAGGCATCCCCCCCTCCCCCAGCTTGGGACATTTTTTCTTCCCTCCACTTCCCCCCATCCCCCTTCAGAGAGGAGCAGGGCTCTCCCAGATCTTGAGTCCTTCTCCCCCAAACCACACATATGAATGAGTGGTTCAGGCTGTTCTCAATCTGCCCCAAGACACAGATGGGAGGGGTCTCCCACGGAGCTGGGTGGCTGGTGCCGGCACCACTCCCCCCACCCCCCAATTGCTTTAATCCCTGACAGGAGGAGATGGGCTCAATCCCATTCTCCCTCCCCCACATGTGTGTCCAGGAGGGAAGAGAGAGCTAAATTGCCCCCACCCCCACCCCCATGGCCAGCTGTGCCCTCAGCTTCTCCAACAGGTGAACTTAGCACCCTACACTCCCAATGTCTTATATGCTGACCTATGCACATGAATGGACAACTCGGAAAAGTCCCAGCTAGCAGTAGCGCTCCATCTCTCTCTCTCTCTCTCTCTCTCTCTCTCTCTCTCTCTCTCTCTCTCTCTCTCTCTCTCTCTCTCTCTCTCTCACACACACACACACACACACACACACACACACACACACACACACACACACACACGCCATCCATCCATCCATCCATCCATCCCCCCAGGCCCACATACAGATGTTGGATAGAGATGTTCCCTTTCCCCACCAGCTATGAAGAGACAAACACTTGTGCCCTCCTGGTTCTTAGCATCCCATGTTATCTGCCCCACATGTGGTGGGCATGCCCCTTGCTGTGCCTCTCATTCCCCTTTCTCCCATCTGTCCCAGACCTCCCAGGGAGGGCCTCCCTGTGCAGCAGCAGACCCAGCTGCTCCCATGCAGCAGCCAAGCAGCCTTTCTCCTCCATCGGGCACATGCCCCTCTGTGCCTGCCCCTTCCCTCCATTTCTGAGCTCCTTCCTGCCTGTGAGCCCTCTTTCCTGCTCAAGGAGAGGATGTTAGTTGCTTAGGTCGCTTGAGGTAGGCAGGCTGTGGAGGCTCCTTTGGGGGTCCTGCCTTTTATCTGCCCAAGTCTCTCCTCTCAGAGAAGATGCCAAGCTGGCCCAGAGGGCCCCTCACTTCTTCAGGCTCATCTCGGTCTTTGGAAGGGAGATGGGCATCTCACTTTCCTCACATTTGGGATGCTTCTGGTGACAGGAAGTTCTCCTCCCCCTCCCCCTTCCCCTGCTGGCATCGGGCCAGGGCACCCCTCATTGATAGATGGATAACCCAGCCAAGCTTTCTCCTCACTTCCTCCCCTGCTTATTGGGCCTACAGCAGGCCTGAGTCTAGCAAGGAGTGAGAAGGTGCACTGGTGCCCTGCTTCTAACATAGGGAACTGTGGTCACACCGGAATGGTGGGTGGGCGGGCGCCTCTTTGGGTGCTGGGGAGCAAACCTGAGTCAGCTGCCTCTTCTAGGGCGGGGAGAGCTGCAGATAAGCCTCTTTGGGGGAGCCCTAAGGGGTTTGCTGGGGAGCCTTTGCCCTCAGAGGTTAGAGAAGGGAGCAATTATCTCTGGTATTTGGAGCCTGAGACACCTCCCTTGGGCTTGAGGGCGGGAGGCAGCCAGCCCTGGCCAGCTTGGCCCTTGGCTGTCCCCGGGCTGGACTCTGATGAGAGACAGCAGGAGTCCAGAGGAGAGGGGACTCTGCCCCGGGAACCCGGTCTAGTGGAAAGGGTTTGTGTCTGGTCCCTGCTTTTCTATTCATGGTCTTGGCATGCTGTAGCCCCTGTGGGCTTGGCCTCTATAAGAAGGAAGGGCAGGGGCAGCTAGGTGGCTCAGTGGATAAAGCACCGACCGGCCCTGGATTCAAGAGTACCTGAGTTCAAATCCGGCCTCAGACACTTGACACTTGCTAGCTGTGTGACCCTGGGCAAGTCACTTAACCCCCATTGCTCAGCAAAAACAACAACAACAACAACAAAGAAGGGCAGCTTGTTGTGCCTTTCGCCCCTCCCCAGGAGGAGTGAGACAGTAGCAGCAGAGGCTGGGGGTGAGGTGGGGGGGTAGCAGACCAAAGGTCCATCGAGGCCCTGTTGGACCAAAGTTCCTTGGGGGTGGGCTTTGTCAGCTGCCTCACCACACCTGGAGAAAAGGCTGCTGGGACACTGGCTCACTCCCTGGGAGGGTGAGTGGAGGCAGTGCCAGAGGGAAATGTGGACTGAGCACTCTCTGGCCTCCATCAGAGCAGTGTCACAGCATTTAGAGGTAGGCGGTCTAGTCAGGCTTCCATGTGATGCACGAGGAAACTGAGATTCACCCAGACCTCTCAAGGGAACACCTCTTAGCTGGAGATGGCTGTCCTGGGTGGAGGAGATGGGGGGTCTCTTTACAAATATTATCTCTGATCCTTTCAACAGCCCTTTGAGGGAGGTGAGGAAACTGAGGCAGGCTGAGGTTAAGTGACTGACTCCCCCAGGGTCACACAGCTAGTAGTGTCCGAGGCTAGACCTGAACCCAGGTGGTCCTGACTCTGGGGCCTGGCGCCCTAATCATGGGGCCCGCCTGGTGGCCCTGAATGTTGAAGAAAAGACTCTGGAAGGGAGCGGAGGCTCTTACAGCCCAGCGCCCTTGCTTTACAGCTGGGGACATTGAGACCCAGAGTTGCCCAAGGTCAGAGATGGAGTAAGTGTAACTCCAGGACTCCTTGGGCCAGGCTTGATCCCTTCCTCATCCTTTCTCCCCCTTCCCTAGGATACCTGAAGAGATGAGTCTCTGAGCTCTGCCCTCAAGGGGCTGCCAATCTGACTGAGCATAGCAGAAAGAGCCAGAACAGTCTGGGGTAGGGTGTGCCAAGTGCCAGAGCAGAGCTGGCGGCAGTGAGGCCCCAGGGGTTCAGAGTGTCTGGGCTTGGGCAGGGCTCCCTGTTTAGGGGCACCCTGTGGCCTTAGGGGTCATGAGGAGGGGGTGAGGTGGAGGGGAGTGAGTGGTGGGCAGCGCAAAAGGAGGAGCCACAAGGGGAAGACCCTCCAAGGATGAGAAGGCCTCCACACTCCATAGCATTTCAAGGTTTACAAAGTGCTTCATGCCTCCCGACCCTGTGAGCCAGGGAATACAGATGGTATTCCCATTTTATAGGTGGGAAAGTGAGGCTTTGAGTGCTGGAGCTCAGTCAGGGATCCTCCCTGGAGGATCTCTAAGCACTGAGGCAGAGCCCCCCACCTGCTCCCTCTGAGCTGTTGGGAAGGACCAGTGAGAGAAGTGAAGGGACAGGCCGGCAGGGCTGATGCAGGGCTCGTGGCCCGCCAGTCCTGGAAGAGGCGCCCTGCCTCCCTGCCTCCCTGCCTCCCTGCCTCCCTGCCTCCCTGCCTCCCTGCCTCCCTGCCCTCTCCTTTCTCCATCTGGTGGGACTGGCTTCTCGCTACCTCGAGGCCTCTTATTTCCTCCCCTGCATCAGATGGCCGTACTATCCCTCACTCCCCTGGGTGCCTGCTTCCTGCAAGGGCGGCTGGGGGTCTGGGACCCAGGGAACATCTGGAGCAGCTGTGGATGCCAGAGGTTATTTCTGTATGGCAGGCCCTCAGGGGGACCCATTAGTATCCTGCAGACTTCCTCTGAAGACTGTCCTCACTGAGGGGGCGAGGGGGGGTCTTCAAACAGTAACCAAAGCTCCTTCCTCCGCGAGCCCCCACTCTCATGATGCAGGATTCCCATGAGAGGGGCCCAGGACTCGCCGCACAGCTGGAATGAGGCAGCTGTGGATGCTGGAGGGGGCCACTGGGGGACCCTAGTGAGGGAGGCTGCTGGGCCTCCCTGTCCCTTCTCTCTGCTCTCCACTCCAGCCTCAGAAGAAAGTCTGGTTTGGTAGCCACCTTAGCTGCAGTGTGCTGCAAGAGCCGCTCCCAAGCTGTCTATGACAGGAGCCCACTTGGTAGGGGAGGGGGCCAGCTTGCCAGCTGCTGCCCTCACAGGCTTTGGGAATGAGACAAGGCCGGCAGGACCTGTTTGGTGTTTTGTCTTCTCAGCCTTGGATACCAGGCCTCCAGCCAGCCAGTAGCACCTGGCCCAAAGCCAGGGTCCCAGGTAGGGAGAGAAGCTGCCTGGGGTAAGTCTCTTTGGAGGCCAGAGCCACTGAAGAGGACAAAGCCTCAAGCCCCCAGCCTCCCCCAGGGCCGGGAGAGCCCCCAGAAGTGTTATTCATTTAGCCAGTCATTTCCCGCCTGCTTCTGCCCCGTTTGGGCTCCTGCGGGCTGGCTTATGGGAGACACGGAGCCCCATGAGAGGCTGCCCTCTGGTGAGGGAGATAAGCCCTGTAGCCAAATGACTGATGATATGAGGAGAAGGTGATAAGTATAGGAGGGGGGAGATCAGAGGAGGGAAGATTGCTCTTGGTGCATCAGAGCAGACTCCTCTAGGAGGGGAGATCTGAGCCCTGGAAAAGGGCTCAAGTTTCAGCAGGTAGAAAGAGGGGACCAACTGCTCAGAGGAGCGGTCCGTCCCCCCCCCCAGTTATTGGCGCCTTCACTGACCCCCTTTGTAATCGATGCCTTTGAAAAAAAATCCCTCGTCTCCTCCTCCCAGTAGTTGAACTCTGCCTTGTAACAGATGAAAGCTAATGGACTCATAAAGCAATGTGGCTGACGGTGTCACGCTCCCGTTCTGCCCCCTCCGTCCTGAGACCGCCCCAGTGTGCGCCCATTCTCTGTGCTCTCCAGGGAAGATTGGTCGGTGCATTAAGGACTTTGGCCTTTCGAGGGCTGGGTTTGTTTGCATGATCTGGTTCTTAGGTTGTTCTTCTATCTCACTTCACAAAAACCTTCCCAGACTTTTCAGAATTCCTCACTCACCATTTATGACTCAGTAATATTCCATCCTATTTCTTCACCCATTCCCCGGTCAGTCCAGGGTTTTGTTACCACAAGGAGTTCTTGTGTTATGTGTATGAGATCTTTCTTGCCATCATTGATTTCTTTGGGATACATGCAATCCCCCTCTTCTTCCTGCCTCTTTTTGGTGGGTGGGGGGAGGGCTCAGTCACCTTGGGAGGATTGGGTACTCAGTAAGCATTTATTAAGCGCCTGTTTTCTGCTGCGCTGGCCCTCGCTTATTGCTAAGGATACAAAAACAACCCCCAAAACATTCCCTGCCTACCGTCTAACGGAGGAGACAGCCTGCCCATGTTTGGATGTATACAAGATACTGAGGGGGGAGATAAAGGGTGATTTGTAGAGGCAGACCCTGCCGCTAGGGGATGGGCACTGGGAAAGGCCTCCTTTGCAAGGTGATGCCTGAACTGAGACTGGAAGGAGGCTCAGGAAGCCTCAGTAAGTGCCAGTTGAGGAGAAAGAGCAGTAGGGGGCCTAGGGGACAGACCAAGTTGGCAGATGGATCCCTGCATGGGAGAAATTGAAGGCTGGGTTGTGTGGACCAGGGAGGAGAGGGAGCAGAGCACTGTTTGATGAGACCATCCCTAGAGTTTGAGTAGGAAGCAAACAAAGACCATCAGTTATTAATTGCCCACTGTGTGCCAGAACATGCCAGGTACTTTACAAATAGTATCTCGCTTGATCCTCACAATGGCCCTGGGAGGCTGTTGACTGAACACCAGTCGTGCACTTGTGGAGGATAGATTGGAGAGGGGAAAGATCTGAGACAGGGAGACCAATTAGCAGGGTGTTGCAATAGTCCGTATGAGAGGTGGGCCTGAACGGGGGTGGTTGGCTGTGGGAATAATGGTAAGGGGAGGGTCGTAGAGGCAGAAATGGTAAGATGTGGCAAGTGATTGGATAAGGTAGATTGATTAAGATTGAGGAGCTGAGAAGGAGGCTAGGGCCAAGGTTACAAACCTGGGAGACTGAAGAGATGGTGGCACCTTGGCAGAAACTGGGGAGTTTTGAAGAGGGGCAGGATGGTTTTAGTGGGGAAAGAGAATGAATTCTAGAGTAGTAGACACGTCGGATTTGAGGTGTCTGCTGGACACCCAGATGGAGATGAATGAAAAAGAATTTATTAAGCACAAGCTCAGAAGAGCAGAGTAATCCCTGCCTTCAAGGACCTCCCGTGCTAAGGTAGCACATATCGGTGGGCAGAACTGCAGGGTGGTGGAAAGGCCTCGCAGTCTCAGTGATGGGAGGGCAGGGCCCGCTGGTCGTAGGTTACATCAGCGGGTCAGATGAAAGTGCTGGGGGTTTAGAGGACACCGCAGCGGTGGAGACGGTAAGTCCTGAAAATGCTCAGACCTTGGGACACAGATGGAGGGCCCTCCATCCCACTAGAAGCAGGAGAGTTGGCAATTCCCACTTTATCTAAGCTGTGCAAGAGACAGCCCCGAAGGAGCCTGTGCGGCCTGGGGCCCAAGAAGAGGAGAAGGTGGAGTGGAAAGGGTGCCCCTGTGTTGGAAATGCCCCATAAGTGTTTGCTGATAGAGAACTGGGAACCAGAGGAGAGGAATTGGTGGGGGGGGATTTAGTAGAGGAAGTGGAGCATAGGATGTGAGGAATAGCAAATAGGCCCCATGGCCCTCGTGTCCAGTTTGTGGAAGACTAGATGGATATGGAGGGGGCCGAGCTGTGAAGTGCTTTAAATGCCAGTCGGGAGTTTCTCTTTGATCCTAGAGGTAGCAAGTTAGCCACCAGAGTACAGACTCCGAATTACAGAACATTAGAACCAGAAAGGACTTTAGAGACCATCTGATCTGACCTCCTCATTTTGCACATAGAGAAACTGAGACACTAAAGATGAAAGGGTTTGCTTAAAGTCACATAAGTGGCAGAGCTGAGATTCTAAACTAGATCTCAAGCTGCCAAATGCTATTATTCCATTTTACCAAACTGAAGCCAGGGGCTTGGCCTACCTAAGGTCCTCCTGCCCCAGGGCTGATGGGAGAATTCACCTCAGTCCAAAGAAGTGGGAAAAGCTTATGTGAGACCTTGTTGCCATCTCTATATGTCTTGTGTTGAGGACAGGGAACCCTTTGATGTGAAAATCAAATGGACGACCTAAATCTAAAGAACCAAAATCAATGTTCTTTTTTTCCCCTAATTTTATATGTCTGTGTATGTACATATACATTTTCAATCAGGAATATTGGTTCTTCCCCCTAGCCCTCTTCCCCATTTGAAAATGAAAGTAAAACAAAATCCCTATTACAAACATGTATAGTTAAGCGGAACAGATTTCCTCATGTCCCCAAACCAAAAATATACATCTGTCTCATTTTTGCCCTATGCGCGTTTCATTTCTCTATCAGGAGGTGGCTAGCATGTGTCATCATTAGTTCTCTGGAATCGTGTTTGGTCACTTACTGATCAGAGCCCCTAATTCCTTCAAAGTTATTTGTCTTTACCATATTGTCATTTGCATAAATTGTTCCCCTCTTTTTGCATCAGTTTGTATAAGTCTTCCCAGGTTTTTCTAAAATCATCCATCCCCTTCATCATGTCTTATAACACAGTGATGTCCTTTCACATTTATATATATATAATGAGAGGTAGAGAGATTCGAGTGTCAGCTGCACCCTTCCCTTTCTTCCCTTCCCTAACTTTCCTTTCATTTTCCTTCTAGTGTATTCCTCTTCTCTTAAGATCATTAAGACATAAGAGAACTGGGGCAGCTAGGTGCCATAGTGGATAGAGCACCAGCCCTGGAGTCAGGAGGACCTGAGTTCAAATTTAGCCTCAGACACTTAACACTTACTAGCTGTGTGACCCTGGGCAAGTCACTTAACCCCAATTGCCTCACCAAAAAAAAAAAAGACATAAGAGAACCACCCCAAAGGCTTGTCTTAATAGATTCCCTCTGTGACCCTTGATGATGAGGGGACACATGTATCATCTCATATTTGAATGTAATCATTGTTTAGTCCTCCATGTTTGTTTGTATTTACCTTTTTATGTATATTATAACTTTTGTATTT
Organism: Dromiciops gliroides; assembly: GCF_019393635.1. Taxonomy (NCBI): domain Eukaryota; kingdom Metazoa; phylum Chordata; class Mammalia; order Microbiotheria; family Microbiotheriidae; genus Dromiciops; species Dromiciops gliroides. The sequence continues at coordinate 9,068,220 of NC_057861.1, forward strand.
GAACTTCAGCTAATTTCTAAACAGCTCTAGTATTTTCACTGGGTGTGCTTGGAAGTCCTATGTTTCATTAAAGGTCCATTTTCCCCCTGGAGGAATATACTCAGTTTTTCTGACTAAGTTATTCTTCTTGTAAGCCCATATCTTTTGCTTTCTGGAATATCATATTCCAAGCTCTCCATTTCTTTTTCGTGGTGGCTGCTAAATCTTGGTGGTTTTGATTGTGGCTTCTCAGTACTTGACTACTTTCTGGAGGTTTGCAGTATTTTTTCTTTGACCTGGAATCTCTGGGTTTGGGCTATAACATTCCTGGGAATTTTCTTTTGGGTGTTTTTTCAGGAAGTAACTATTAAATTCTTTCTATTTCCATTTGCCCTCTGGTTCTGAGAGATCTGGACAATTCTCTTTTAAGATTTTTTGAAATGTGATGTCTAGGATCTTGTTTTGGTCATGGTGTTCATGGAGTCCAATGATTCTTAACATTTTTCTCCTCAATTTGTTTTCTAGGTTACTTGTTTTTACTATTAGATACCTTAACGTTTTCTTCAATTTTTTTCAGTCTTTTGACTTAGCTTTAATATTTCTTTTAATATTATAGAGTCATTGGCTTCTGTTTGGTCCATTCTAATTAGTTTATTGCTTGGGCAATATTGTCCCAACCTGTTAATTTACCTTTTCAGTACTTTCTTCCATAACTCTCTCTTTCTCTCTCTCTTTTTTTTTTTGGTGAGGCAATTGGGGTTAAGTGACTTGCCCTGGGTCACACAGCTAGTAAGTATCAAGTGTCTGAGGCTGGATTTGAACTCAGGTCCTTCTGAGTCCAGGGCCTGTGCTCTATCCACTGCACCACCCAGCTGCCCCCATTCCTCATTTCTTTTCCAATTTTTTTCCTCAAATGCTCTTATTTCATTTACAAAAACATTTTAAACTTTTCTGAAAAATCTCTTCGTCTCTTTTAGGAATTGTGGTTGGTTTTGTATATTTTCCTTCGAGGCTTTGCTTGTAGAAGTTTTGGAGTTATTGTTTTCTTCTGAGTTTGTGTCCTGAACATTGCTGTTAACATAAGACCTTTTTATAGCGGGATGTTATTTGTTTTTCCAGTCTTGATTTTGGACTTGATATTAAGGTCAGGCTCTGTGGGAGCTGCTTTCTTGGGGTATTATGTGTTGTGTTTTTCCAGGCTCTCAGGACCAGCTCATGCTGGGGGCCTGTAAGCTTTTGGTCTGATTGCTACCCCACCTCCCCCCCACCTGGCCTCTGCATGTTCCTGACCTTGTTTGGGGTCTGAGCAATAATGATTGCTGCTAAACTTGTCCTGTACACGCCCGCTGGGAAGTCCTGCTGATCGTGAGTGACAGAGCGGCAGGCTCCCTTTGGTCTGGGCTTCCTACCCTCCTTATTTCTCTACAGGTTGGTCTAGAACCAAGACCCCGATCTGGTCCTGCCAGCTACTCTCTCAGTAGTTGGGCTTGGGCCTTCTGCTGCACCCATGGGTGCAAGTCCCCTCAGTCCTGGATCTGTGATCCAGAACTGAGCAGTGAGGGACTGCTCAGTTCTGCTGGAGTTCTCAGGACTGCTGCCATCAGACCCCAGTACCCTGGCATGGGTCTGGCACTTCCTCTTGCCCTGGTACACAGCCTCTTCCTGTACTGCAATGCTTCATGTGAGGCACCCCTGGCCAGACCCTGGCCCCAGGGTCCACAGACCTCTCCGTCTGTCTCTAGGCCAGACAGCCCAGGCTATGACTTTTCTTGGATTCCCCCATCAGGATCAGGTCTGGGGTGTTTGCTGTTTGGAGGACTTTGGGGAGGGTGGTGGTGGTGGTAAGGAACTCTCTGTTCTGTTTCCTGCAGGCCTCTCTCCTGACTCCTCCTCCTTTGAGCTGTGTTCTTGTGGTTAGGTCTGAGTCTGAGTAAATCCAGAGGGCTGTGAGCTGGGTGGTAGAGGGCCTGCTCCCAAGCCCATCTGATGAAGGAATGGAGGATGCTTGGTCTGGAGAACAGAAGGGGCTTGGGGGAGGGACTGAGGAGCCTTCACTTTAGCCCCTCAGAGGGATACTGTCGTGACGAGGGCAGAAGGAGGCTTGTGGGGTGAAGCTTCAAAGATGTAGAACTGGGTTCCCAGCAAAGAGAACCTTCTAGCAATGAAGGCTGTCCCCAGGTAGAATGGGCTGCCTGGGAGCCCGTAGGGGCCCTTGGAAATATGGAGATTCCTATTCTCGTAGGGTTTGAACTAAAGGGCTTTGAAGGTCCCTTTCAGCTTTGAACTTCCTGGCTACAGCCAGTTCTCATCATCCTTGTGGCTCTAAGCATGGGTGGGATTGGATTAGTAACCCCTTTTTCCCTTTGACATTGGCAATCGCAACTATGCGGGTAGAGAATAAACGAGGCGGGGCAGCTAGGTGGCGCAGTGGATAGAGCACTGGCCCTGGAGTCAGGAGGACCTGAGTTCAAATCCGGCCTCAGACACTTAACACTTACTAGCTGTGTGACCCTGGGCAAGTCACTTAACCCCAATTGCCTCACTAAAAAAAAAAAAGAGAGAGAGAGAGAGAAAATAAATGAGGCGCGATAGGCACAGGTTTGTGGAGTGCCTGATATTCTACTGGGTGCTTCACTGCTCTTGTCATTCTCTGTCTTTGTTGCATATTTTTATTGTTTGCCTTTAAAATTCAAGTTTTCGATGGCAAATCCTCCCCCAAAGTGGACCATGAGACCTTTGGGCTCTAAGGTGATGTTGAGACCTCAGCAGCTTTGTTCTCTTCTGACAGCAGCAGCCAAAGTCCCAGCAACATCTGCCTTGGTTTTCAGAGGGTGGCCAACGTAGAGATTTACAGTGGTATGTATGGTCTACGGTATGATGCCCTAACACTGTCATCTGATGCAGTGGAAGGTCAGATTCAGGTTAAAAAGTGTTTTGCTTTTAAGAATTTCATTTGCTATACGGTATTTATGGTACTCCAGATTTCACGTGTCACGAGAAATGAATGTTGTCTGAAATAATTTTTTTTTAACTGAGATATTAGCACAAGAGGCCACAGAATCATAGGGAATGACTAGCAAGAAAAAAACATTACAGGTCACCAACTTTATTTTGGGTCGGCATTATGTGCGTTACTTCAGGGTTACTGTGTTAAACATACATGTTAGAGTTAAAGTTTGGTTGTGAAGGTGCAGAAAAGCGTATTTTCCATCATGTTTACTGAAAGATTGCAGCTTTTGGTGGTGTCAGGAACCCAACCCCCTCTTTCCCAGAGGTTTAATGTATCGACATTTGCATTTGGGGCTTTTGTTTTCTAGGAACTTTGCCCCTGGGGAAGCTGAGGATGGACTATATTTGTGTCGGTCAGGAGATCTGATCTCCTGTTGAAGCCCTTCCCCTTTGCTTTTCCTTTGGGCCAAAGCTTCCCTCTTCCCTCTTCCTTCTTTCTTTTTCTTTCTTTTCTTTTTTTTTTTTTTTTTTTGGTGAGGCAATTGGGGTTAAGTGACTTGCCCAGGGTCACACAGCTAGTTAGTGTCAAGTGTCTGAGGCCGGATTTGAACTTAGGTCCTCCTGAATCCAAGGCTGGTGCTTTATCCACTGCACCACCTAGCTGCCCCCCTCTTCCTTATTTCTTAATGATTCCTATATAGATTTGCTAATAGCCAGTGAGTGAGTGCCCCATTATTGGGACAAATGAGGGTGAGTGGCTTCCTCTCACTGCCCAGGCTTTGCTAAGGGATCCTGGCAGGCTGATGTCGTGCATTAGTCATTTGAGTCTGGGATGCCCCTCCCCACCCCCACTATGCCACTGCCTTCCTGGGCAGCAGGTGTGGGGGGGGTGAGCCTCAACTCTGCAAAGAGCTTTGTCCCCAGGCCCTGTTGCTGCCCTTAGGACCCCCTTGGAGGACCAGATGAGCCTTCTCCATGAAGGGGCTTCAGCTCACACAGATTCTATCCTCTGGAAAGGTGCTTGCCCATGTCCAGTCTAGAACCGGCTCATTGAAATGCTGAAGCGTAGGTGACCTCTGCTATCTGCAGGTCCTCATGCCAACGGGGCTCTCACTAGCTCTAGGATTGTGGGGAATCCATGGTTTGCCTCAATGGCAGCCACAGTGTTGGGCCCAGTGGCCACTCTCCTCTGGGAGCGCCATTGGGGCTGACATCTCCAGGTTTCTCCCTAAGCCAAGACTGGGATGAAGCGTTGCTGTCTTGGCTCTCCCTCTTGTCCTGCCTTTCCTGGATTCTGGAGAAGTCTCTCCATTGGGAGACCCAAGAACTGGGGTAGAAGGGCCAGGCTTCTGACTGATGGGAGAGGAGGCCTGAGAGGATCCCTCCCACTCACTGTGAAGCCAATAGGTATTGAGGGAATGTCTCTGCTTACGTTTAGCTGCTTGGCATTAGAAGGGGTCCCCTAAGGAATGCCAGGGACGCTGGAGCAAGCCTAGGTCTCTGGGTAGCTGCTGGCCCCTTGTTGCCTTCTCTATCCTAGTGCTGTAGAGGGATGCCCAGCCTTAGTTCCCCATGCCTGGCCAGCCTGCTCATCCCTTCCCTCAAGTAGCCAGCTCACCCCCTGGCAGTTGCCTCTGGGTTCTAAGAAAACAGGAAGTCCTGGCTCGAGTTTAGCTCCTTTCTGAAAGCCTGGAGTTTGTGCTGCTGCCAGGGGCTCCCCTAGCCCTGGGGTTCTCATCTCCCTTTGCTGAGAGGGGCCGGGCAGCCTCAGTCTGCTGGCATTGCAGGGGCTCGGGCACACCGACTGGCCCTCAGAGCTTTGCCGTAGGACTTCTGTGTAATTCTCTAGGAGCAGGTTCGCCCAGCTGCTGGCAGAGTGAGCGAGTAGGGCTGTGTAGTGTTTTTGTTCCTGCCCCATCAGCAGATCAGGGGGCGGAAAGAGAACCCTAGGAAAGCGGTACAAGGACCTGCTCCTCTGGGCCTGGGGGCCTGGCACTGGCAGGGCCAGTGGGGAGGCCACGCCCAAGGACGGTGCATGGGGAGAGGGGGATTGGGTGGAGGCTGACAGGAGGGGAAGACAGCTGCTGGCTGAGGGTGTAACTTGGCAAAGAAAACCTGGATCCAGCCTGGAGCCTCCAGCTCATGAGAGCAGGTGGGACCCAGGCCTGGCAATGAAGGCAGAGGAGCAATGACTACCAGCATCCTAGGAGAGGGTCCTTAGGCCATCAGAGTAGAGCCTGACAGCTTTTCTATGGATGGGGGAGGTGGAGGGGAAGGAGGAGGTGGGAACAGCCTTGGGTTGGGGGGAAGGGGAGAGTCCTCATCCTGCACTCACCAAGCACTTACTGTTTGGCTTTAGACAAGTCACTGGACCCCTGGGGGCTCCAGTTCCCTCATCTGCCCCAGCAGGCCTGAGATAGTGCCTTGTGCTCCTGGCCCTTGGCCCTTGGCCCTTGGCCCTTGTTCCTCCCACCTCCTTCAGTCTTGTGACTTCAGATCAAACTGCAGCAGTTTTCCTTCCTAAGCATTTTTCCCTTTGACATTTTTTAAATCGATTCTTTTTTCTGTTGCTCCTCCCCCACCCCATGAGTCAGTTACCACTTCAGGCCAGCTGTGTCGGACACTGTGCTTCATCCCACACCTACTGGCCTCCACTTCTCTGCCAAGAGGCGTGTTCCGTCACTACACTGATCAACATTCAGAAGTCTTTCAGTTCTTTTCCTTTGGGTAATCAGGGTCATGCTGGGAATTGTCCTGGGTCTGCTCGTGTCACCCTGTGCGAGACAAGGGAAGTCTGATCGCATTGCTCCTGAGCTCTTCCTGGTTGTCATTTCTTCTCAGTCCCACCCCACAGTTTATTCAGCTAGTTGCCCTCTCCTTCCACTTCTTCCCTCCTTCCCAGTTTCCCCCCTCCTGCCCCAGGACTCTGGGAATCCTTCACTTGACTGGTGTGTGTATGCACCTTTCACTGACTCAGATGACAGCCTCTGTGAATTACCATGGCCCCAAACCCCCATTTCCTTCTGGTGATGAATCTCTTGGAACTTAGCCAGCAGCCAGTCATTCGACCGACCGGCTCATCCTCGCCATGCCCAGACCTATTGGGGTTCAGCCTGCCTGGGCTTGTGTACCTCCATGTCACAATGAGGCATTGGAGGAGGCGGGAAGAGCTAACAAGGACAACTCCTATTAATGCAGTGAAGGAAGGAAGGAAGGAAGGGAGGAAGGAAGGAATGCTCTGAGGTTTGCAAAGCTCATCCCTTACAAGAAAGGTAAGGGCAGGAGGGAGCTCAGGTACCATCCTCCCCATTTTATAGATGAGGAAACTGACCTCTGGGAGGGGTCATGTCCTCTGCCCACAATCCACAGCTAGTAAGTGCCTGAGGCCAGATTTGCCATCAGATCACCTGACTCCAAGTCCAGGGTTCTACTTTATTACACTGCATAGGAAATTCCCATCGCTTTCTCCCTTTGCACCATCTCCTCCACACCCTTTGGGTAAGGCCTCCCTGGCTGCTGCAGGGCCATGGGTGTATGTGACCCTGCCTGTCCAAGAATGTGTGGAATGCTGCTGACCTTTCTCGGTGTGTTTGGGCTGAATGCATGCCCTCCAGGACCAGTGCCAGGAGGGGGCTACTGAAATCAGGTTTCATCCCTCTGAGCATAGAATGCCGGGGTGGGGTTTGTGCCCAGCCTCCCCCTAGGCCCATGTGGATTCTCACCTCCTGACCCACCCACTTGTGGTGAGTTCCATCTTCCTTTCCCTTCTGTGTCAGGGATAGAGAGCCCAGCAGGGCCTTTCCCACCTTCTCTAGTCTGCTTTGAGGTATGTCGGGGATCGAGAGCATGTGTGGTCCAGGGGTCACCCACTAACCTTGGCCAGAGGACCAAATAGGCCCGCTTAGCACTGCTAGCTAAGGACGGCTTTGACCTTTTCCAATACGATAAAACCTTCTTTAAAACTATGCAGACCATTCTCAGTGAACAGTCCGTAGGGAAGCAGCCGTCCCTGGTCTAATCCAACACTTATTTTCCAGAAGATGGAACGGAAACTTTGAGGAGGGAAGCAGGAACTTGGCTGTTAGCACTGAGCTCAAACCCAGATCTTTCAGTGCCTCGGCGCAGGGCTCTCTTCCCCATGCTGCTGCTGGTGGCTCATTTGGGCAACTTCACCTGGCCCGACTGGCCGGCTCCCCTCCAGCATTTTCGTGAGGATCCTTTGTCTGGAAGGGGAAGGAAGGGATTGGCCGCCTGGAAGCCCTTAGCTGGACGGCTTTGAGCGGAGCCTAGTCAAGGAGCTCGTGGAGGGATGGAGTTTAGAGTGTAGGTAGGGGTTGGCCGTCCAGGGGCTGGCGAGTTGTGGGTGAGAGAGAGCTCTGTATGGCTTGTGGTCAGTCCTGGACTCCCAGGGACCTTTTCCTGCTTCCTGGTATTGGCGGAGGAATGGGTTCCTCTGGGTTGAGGACTGGTTGGGCCTGCCTCCGAGGCCTCTCTGAGTCAGCCTGTTTTCAGAGGACTCCACCCTTCTCTTGGCCTTTGAAAGTAAAGCAGAAATGAGAACAGGCACTGCCAAGCCTCTCTCAAAAGACACGTGTTACTTCCTGAGGCCAAACCCCCTCATCTCCATCTCCTCAACTTAGAGAAGGTGCCTCCTGTGCTGGTTCCCTTCCTGTCCTCCTTGAAATAATGAAAACCAGCATTTGTATCGGGCTTTAAAGGTTGCAAAGCACCTACAGATATCTTGGAGCATAGGTGCAATTATCACCCTCATTTTATAGATGAGGAAACTGAGGCAGAGGTGAAGTGACTTGAGCAGGGTCACACAGCTAGTCAGTGTTTAAGGCTGGATTTGAACTCAGGTCTTCTTGGCTCCAGGCCTAGCCCTTTATTCACTGCCACAGGGAAAGTTAAGCATTCCACAAACACTGATGAAGGACCTCCCTCCTTGGCCCTAGGGCCTCTAGTATAAGAGGCGGCACAACAGCTGGGCACGGAGATGAAGGGGCTTATGATCTAACTGGACACAGGTGACTGGCCTATGAGGGAAAGGGAGACGAGGGCAACGTTTGATGTCATCTGTATAGTCTGAGGGGGAGGCTTTGTGGAGGAGGTGGCAACCCCGCTGAGGGACCTGAGCCAAAGGGGAGAGGAGGGAGGGAAGGATGGGGTGTGGGAGGAGGTCAAGGGAAGTAGGAGGAGGGTCAATTAGAGCCCAGCTGTGCATGGCCTTGAATGCCAGGATTGAGTTTATAGTCAGTAGGCTTCAGAGTTGTGCACGTAGGGAGTGGTGTAAAAGACAGATGGGAGAGGGATAGACTGGAAGCAAGAGGGCTGGTTTGGCTATTCTAGTGGTCGAGGCCTTCACTAGGGGCTTGTAGTGGGAGTGGAGAAGGAAAGGATGCCAGAGATGGTGGCAGCTGATTGGAAGGAAAGAGGTGAGTCTGATTTGGTCATGGGGCCCTTGATAAGTCACCTAACTTCTGGGTCTCAAATTTCTTAGCTACGGGGCGGCTAGGTGGCACAGTGGATAGAGTACCGGCCCTGGAGTCAGGAGGACCTGAGTTCAAATCCAGCCTCAGACACTTAACACTTACTAGCTGTGTGACCCTGGGCAAGTCACTTAACCCCAATTGCCTCACTGAAAAAAAAAAAAAAGGAAAAAAAATGTCAGCTACAAAATGAGGGTATTTTTCTCAGGACTCTTTGAAGGCTCTTCCCAGCCTTGTCATCCTAGAATCCAGGTTCTGAGGCTCTGTGCCTAGGAGGAGGCGGGGAGCACCATCAATAAAAATAGAGTGGGGGGAGGCTCTTTGGGGATGAAAAAGATGAGTTGCATTTCAGCTGTGTCCACAGCCCACAGGACCCCTGGGGGACATGCCACAAGCAGTGGGAAATAGCCCTGGCCCACAGAGCTGGAGGGCTTCATCTGCACAGCAGGTGTGACCTTTCAGTGTTCTGGGCTCAGAGCTGGGCCGGGGCTCATGGTGGAGTCTAATAAGACTCACCCAGAATCATCCCAAATGATTGAGAAAGGCTTGGTTTTGAGCCCTGCCCTGGCCTCGCCTTAGCTGTGGTACCTTGGACAAGTCATTGCACATCTCAGGGCCTCAAGTCCCCTTGTAGCTCAGGGCTAGACTAATGAGGATGTCACCCTTTCTGGTTATCATTTGAATCTTAAAACCACACTGTGGTAGGTGGTACCTGGGAAAGAGGTCTCAGCCTCTGCTGTCTAGAGCAGTCCAGGCCAGCCGAGCCCGAGCAGCTGGGCATGGGGGCATTTGGACCGGCCTCAAAGGCCATCCAGTCCAAACTGGCCCTGAACAAGCATCCCTTGGGCAGCAGGAGCCCCAGTGGCCTCGGCGGGAAGGCCTCCAGACCTGGGGCCGGAATAGCTCTGATCTCACTGAGGGAGTGGGATTTTGTAGCGGTGTCGGGGGCTGAGCACTGGGCACCGCTTGGCCTAGGGCTTGGGGGGCCTGGGATGGGTCCCTTTCTCACTCTTGGGAGATGAGGGAGCCTGGAGGTTAAGTAGAACCTGGGTTACCTCCTAAGGGGGCTGGACCGGGGACTCCGTATCTGGTTTGGGGGCGTCTAGGAGGTGGCCCTGAGATTGGGTGAGGTGGGCCCAGGGAAGAGCTGCCTGGTTGCACATACAGGCCATGGTGTGATCTCCAGCACTGGGGTGGGTGCCTTGGACCCTGGGGGGCAGGGCGGGAGTTGAATGAGGAGAGCTCCCCGGCCTGGGGAGGCAGCAGCAGGAAGCTTGGCAGATTCCACACCATGGGCCAGCCTGGGCTCCCAAGGTGTTTTTAGGGGAAAGGAAACAGCAAGGTCCCACCCAGTTGTGCCTGATGTAGCCTTGAGAGCTTCCTGGTGAGCTTCGGGAGGAGCCAGCTTGGAGCTCATCTTTAGTCTAAAGGCCAAAAGAACTGGAGATCCCCTCATCTCCCAGGCCCTCCCTGCTAAGCTGGAGGCCTGGAGTGCTGGGGTCAGTGGCCAGTCACCTGTAGCAACCCCAGCTGCCTGGGGTGGGTGTGAGCACTTATCTGGGGCCTTCTGGGGGAGGAGAGAGCCTGCTGCTCTGTCCCCGGGGCCTGCCCCTTTCTGGGGGAAGGCCAGTGTCCAACTCAGCATCCACCCTCCGCTCTGCTTTGCTTCCCTGGGGGCCCTGGTGGGCCAGACCTCAGCCCATCTCCAGCTGGTTGAGAAAGTCTCAGAAGGGAGCCTGGCAGGGGAGTGGGGAACACTTCAGTCTTGCCCACAGGGCCCTTACACTTTAAACTGGGCTTCAGGCTGCAGATGCTACAATGAGCTGTACCTGGGAGTGGGGGCACATGAAAAGTGAATCCCTTAGGCCTTTGTGGGGGGCTGGGGGGCTGGGCTCTGTGCGGCAGGAACACAAGAGGCAGAAGATACCGACTGAGAGGGCGTGGCTATGGGAAACCTAGCTCAGGCCCTTCCTGGGTGGGAGGCCTGGCACCAGTCTTCTCTAAAACACCCAGGGGGTGGGATGCTGCCTAGGGAGCTTCTGCCCTTTGGGGGAGTCAGAATCTTGGGAATTAGAGGTCAAAGGAAGTAAGACACCCACGTGTACACACAGGGACACCCCCACCCACAGGCACACCCACAGGAAGCCCAGAACAATACCAGGGGAGTGTAAGGGCTCCCTGCTTCTGCTTTATTAGGAGGCCTTGGGGAGGTAGAGACAGAGTGGTCCAGTCACCCCTGCACACGTGGATCGGCCTGCCTAGAGTACGGTGTCTGTGGAAAATCTGATTTACTAAAGAAAAAAAAGACTAGATTTGGGAGCAGCACAGAGACAGAATCCGTGATCTGAGAGCCAGGATCCTAGACTGGAGCCGGGAAGGGCTGAAGGCGCCTAGTTCATCCCTTCATTTTACAGACAGAGTCAACTGAGGCCTGAGAAGGCGTGAGAGTTGACCAAGCCTGCAGAGCTTGGGGTGGGGGGAAGGGGGGTTAGGACTAGAATTCAACAAATGCAATTAAGCAAATGTTTATGACCCACCCCCTACGGGGCCTAGCCTGGTGCCCTCACACTGCCCTCCTAGGCCCTACTCATGTCGGCCTCTCTGGGGGGACAGAATGAATGAGGTACCCACATAAGTGCCCGGTATGGCCACAGCAGGCCACAGGGGCACCCGGAGAGCGAGTGGGGATGGGACAGCCATGGCTGACCAGGGGGCCCTGATGAGGGAGGGCTTTTATACCACCTTGAGGACTTGGTTATTTAGTCTCCGCAGGCACCTGGGGTGTCACTGAAGGTTGCTGAGAAGGGGAGTGCTGAGCTGCCAGGCAGATAGCAGCAGAGGAACTGGAGGGGTGAGCTTGGGCGCCAGACCAGGGTCTCTGGCATCCTTACCTGGTGCCCTGACACACAGGGAAGGTGACCTTGAGCAACCTGTAGAGGCCAGTTTTATTGAAGGAAGTTCAATTTACCCTTTTTTCTTCCTGAGAACACGCCTGTCATCTAAAGCAAGGTCTGCATGGTCTGAGAACGGGGTCAGAGGTCAATGGTGGCTTCTCCTTTATGGTGTATTCATGGAAACTCAGGGGGTGGGGCAGGTAGAGCTGAGCCCCAGGGCACTCTGGGGAAGGTGGGGTGACCAGGCCTCTTATAGCTGCCATCGGAGGCCAGAAAACACTGAGAACCCTTTCCCTCCTAAACTTACAAATCCAGTGGGGTTAAAAATAAAACTTTACTAGGTAATTAAATAAAACATCACATCAGCAAAAGTCAGTTCAAAGCTCAGCTGGTCAGGTTTGCCAAGTGGTAGCTGGTGCTGCTGCCCATCGCAGCCAGGTGGGGGAGGTGGAAGTGAAGCTTGGCCACCCTCCAGGCCTGGTCAGAGCAGGAGAAAGCCTTTGCTGACTGAGGGTGCCAAGCAGCTGGAGGGCGCCTCATTCCTTCCTGGAGGAGGCCACGCTGGCCGCTGGGCTGTTGGTCCAGCAAGTCCCGCTTCCTCCATAAGTGTGCATGGAGTGTACAGAAGCCGTGGGGTCGGCCCGGGCTGGACCAGCTCCGGTCACTGAGGGACAGATTGTTAACTGACTTCCTCGTAGACCCCTGGTCCCAGCCCTGGCACCTCTGCCTACCGGTGCTGGTTCAGGGGTTGGGCCTTCGGTCCGCTTCTCTCCTGGCTCTGACAGTCAGCTCCCTGGTGACCCTGGCCCAGCTACTTCATCTGGACCTCCCTAGCTGCCTCGCATGGGAAGGCTTATGATGATCCCTCTAAAAAGTCTGGACCTTATCTCTCTGCGAGACAGCTAGCCTGAATATGCTCTCCCTCAACCCTGCTGGAGAACAAGGGTGCGCTCCTGTGAATGGGGCAGTGTGGTTACAGGGTCTTGTCTGCTTTATCACCTCCAGGGACTGGGGTCACTTACCCTCCACCGAGGGGCCACGGCCACTTGAACACTTCTTGCCTGTTTGCAGGTTGTAAGAGCTGTAGCCCAGCACACTGGCCTTTCAAAGCCTTTCAGAGATGGCCTGCCAAAAGCCCCCTGGGTGGTGTTCTGGTGTGTGAGGGAGGAGCAGATGGTATGATCACAAGCAACCAGGAAGCTCTCCCCATGCTGGGGGCAGCCACGTTTATGTAGCTTGTTTGAGGGAGGCCGCCTGCCCCATGCGATGACCATCTGAAAGTGGTTCGGGCCCGGTTGAAGGCTCGGGCCCAAGCTGTCACCACTCCTGTTGTTACTGGGTCTCTGTTCTGAGCTGCCCAGATTCTTGGGGAGAAGGGTGCTCCCTCCCCCCTGGGACCCATGTCCCCAGACGCCAGGCTCTGCTTTTCCAGCTAGTAAAGGTCATCATGACAGGTTTCCGGCAGAGAGAAAGTCAGGGCTGGTGCCAAGTCCTCAGACACATCCTGTTCTAAGCATGGCGGAGCCGCCCGGGCTGGGAGCCGCCGGGGCTGGGCGTCCTGTGGCCCCAGAGGCTTCTGAGTCCTGCTGCTTCATTTTACCCGTGAGGACCCCTCGCCCAACGTGTCTCACCGGCAACTGAGCCCAGATTTTGAGTCCGGGCTTTTCAGCTCCAAGTCCGGTGTTCTCTCTCTGTCGCTGTTTCCTAAATCCCAGGGGTTGGGCCCAGCGTCTGCAGAGAGGAAGGGAGCTGACCTCATAGATCCTGGTCCCAGATCAGTTTGGGCAGAGAGCTGGCCAGATCGTGTGGATGGAACAGCTCATGGGCTCGGCCGTGTCGGCGACTGCTTTCCCCCCCAAAGCCTGCTGCTGGGTCACACTGGGTCTGTTGGACTCAGGACCAGCCCCACACTGGGACAGCACTTGTTAATGAGGCCACCGGCGAGGAAACTCGACGGCTCCTTTTCCCACACTTGACATTCAGACATCTTGGGTAACGGACATCAGACGGAGTTTGTAAATAAGCCAGAATGCAGCAGGGGCCGCCTCGAGAGGAAGGGGAGGACCCTGGTCAGCCGTGAGGGGCTGGGGAGTCTGCCAGCTAAAGATGGCGTCTGCTGCCGCTTTCTGCTCCCTGGCCCTCATTCACACTTGGCTTTAACAACATTTCACACTCGGTCAAAGGCCAATAAGATCAAGGCAAGGACGTTTCCTTGGCTGGGGGGACCCTACCAGTTATTGGGGGGCAGCCCAGCGGGCAGGACCCTGCCCTTGTGCCACCTGACCTCAGTCCATCCTCCAGGATTGTCACTTACCTGGGATGCTCAGCCCCAAGGGATGAGTCTTTCTCAAAGGAGTTCTGAATGAGTCAGTCAGTGAGCATTTGAGCATTTATTAAGTGCTTACGGAATGCCAGACGCTGTGTAAAGTATAGGGATACAGGGGAAAAGTAAAAACAGTTCCTGCCTTCAAGAGAGACAACATGTTGATAGATGGGTACAGTGTGATGGGATAAAGGAATGTGGGAGTCCTTGGAACATGGATGTGAAACGTTTGTGGGGTGATGATGTGATCAGATCTGATCATCCCCGTCACGTGGAACCAAGGACTAGATTGTGAGAGTTGGGGTATTGGAGGGCCCTCCTGTGACATCATTGTCCCAGCTCTGCTTTCCTGTGGGCTTCTAGTGTCTCTGAATTCTCTCCGTCTGTTGTTTCATGATATCCCACAGCCGCCGTTTGTTCAGTAACTCCTCAGTCGACAGGCACCCGCTTTTGCCCAGTTCTTTCCCTGTGGGGTCTGGTCCCGGCATCGCCTGATCAAAGAGCATGTACTGTTTGTGCTTTATTTCTCTCCCCAATGAATCACTGACTGTGACCAGAGATTCAGAACTGGGAGAGACCATGGGGGGGGGGGGGCTGTGTCCTCCAGCTCCCTCAGTTTACAGACAGGGAAACTGAGGCCAAGGGAGGGGAGGAGACTTGCCCCAGATCACCCAGGGAGGAGGTGACAGAGCTGGGATGAGGGGCCCTCCACCTCACCTCCTGGGTCAGAAGAGTGGCTACTCAAGACACTCGAGTGCACCTTTCTTGGGGCTTTTCTTCCCTGTTCTTTCCTTGGACTGAGCTGGGGAGCAGGGGGAGATGGGAGCCTCATCACCAGGGCCAGGGTGGGCTGGGCCCAGTGGCAGTGGTCTGGCTCTGACTCGATTTGCTTTTTGTTCCCCTAGATTAGAGGAAGTCCCCCTGGAAGTGCTGAGGCAGAGAGAGTCCAAGTGGCTGGATATGCTGAACAGCTGGGACAAATGGATGGCCAAGAAACACAAGAAGGTGGGTGTGCCCCAAGGGAAGAGGGGCTACGGCCTCTCCAGCCAGGTTCAGCCAGGCTCCAGCTGGGTGTGGGACCCACGGTCTAATGGGGCAGACACACGCCCCCACCCGGGGATGCTGTGGGGACCACAGATGATGGAGGAGGGCAGGCCACTGGCAGCAGACGAGAAGTGGCAGGGAGGATGAAGGTTCCAGGGCTCGGGGAACAGTGGAAAGGTCAGGGAGGCTGATGAAGCTGAGGGGCCTGGCCCAGCTCTGGAGGCCCAGCAAGGGATTCTTTGGAGCCGGTTCTATTTCGTGGCCCCCGCTCTGACCCCGGGGCCGCTCCTGAGCAGGCCTCCCCCTTGGCCCGTCCCCGCCCCTGCCAGTTTGCCTGGGACTGTGCCCGCTTTGTCTCAGAGGCCCAGCGAGGCCCCGCCCCCCTGCCCTTCAGGAGGGGGCATCTGCACCCAGCAGAGAGAAGCCGTCGTGGTGCTTTCTCCTGGCTGGTCCCCGGGGACCGGTTTGCCCATTGGGGTGTCCCAGCTGACCCGGTTAGAAAGGGGCCAGAGGTCTGAGGCTGCCGCCAACCGGGGGTTGGGGGGCCTCTCCCAGAGCCTCGGCAATCTTGAGGCGCTTCTTCTTGGAGTGGCCATTGGTGTCTGCTTTGTCCCCGCTGTAGGCCCCTCCCCAGAATGGGGGTTTTGAGCCCATGTTCACACCCTCAGATCTCTTCCCTTGGTGAGGTTCCTAAGGAAGAAGACCTGAAGCTTGGGGGAGGGGGACTGGATCTGGACAGGGCGGGGTCAATTTCCTCCCTGGGTGATCTTGGAGAGGGCCCTACATCTGGATAGGGGATGGAAGGCCCGGCGACCTTGGGCAAGTCACTTTCCCTCTTTAGAGTACAATTTCTTTGTCTGAAGGGCTTGCTCTCTTGTGGAGGGCTGCATTTCTGAGGTGTCTCTGAGTGCTCTGTTCTGTGACAGCAGAAGCTTCTAGGCTTGCTGCCTTGGGGAAGGCTGTTGGGGGCCCCAGGCCAGCTCAGTCCTTGGCCAGGGAGGGCACACTGGTGGCCCTGGGAGCGTTTCATGCCACCCTGGCCCCCGCAGCCTGGTGCTGGGCAGCACCTGTCTCGGGAAGCAAGGCCTGGCCTCCTCCCCACCACATCCCCCCATCTCCCTCCTAATCAGTCTGGAGAGGGTGGTGCCCAGGACCTGTTCCTATCAGGAAACCCAACTTGGCCCCAGCTCACAAGGTCTCTCCTGAGATAGGCCTAGCACGAAATTCCCCTTGCCTAGACCTCTGGGCAGTGGCCGGGGCTGGAGAACACCCCCCAAATGTTTGTGCCCAGAGGAAGAGCAGGAGGAGGCTCCCCTGTACTCCGCCAGCCAGTGGCCCTGGGCAGGTGAGGGCCTCAGGCCCCGGCCAAGCTGGCAGCTCCCCCACACATGTGGATGCTTCCGCTCGTCCTCACTCAGCATCACATCCGGGACTGGCCCAGAGTGTCCTCATCCCCTCCTCTCTGTGGTCCTTGGGGTAATGCTGGCAAGGAGGGAAAGCGTTAGGGAGGCAGAGACTTGTCCTCCTGTGTCGGCCTCCGTGACAGGGCCCGGCCCACCCGGCTCTGCTCTGTTTGACCAGCCAGTCCTTCTCTTGGCATTTTGGCCTTTTGAGTCCCAACCCCCTCTCTTCTTCCTCTGATCCCCAGGGACCAGGCAGACTGCTCAGTGAAGGCCAGAAAGCTTTGGTCTGGGCCAGGCCCAGCTCCCTGAGCAGAAGGGCCCCCGCCTCAGGCCTTCCTGGAGGAGCCGAGGTTTGGTTTTCTTCTTACCCCCAGAAGGCCTTTGGCTGCTGAGCTGCCCCTCCAAGGAGCAGAGAAGCAACCTCAGTCTCCTCTTCTGCCCAGCCAGCCCCTTCCCTCCTGGGCCGCTCACTTTTGAGCCCTCCCCTCGCCCACCCAGCCGGCTCTGTGTCTCTCTTTCCCTCGCCCCCATCCCACGCCTCCCTGGCTCAGTCTGCGCACTTACAGGCTTTGCCCTCAGAGCAGCCAGTGCCTTCCTTCCCTGCCCCTGGGGGCTCTGGGGCTGCCTCTTGCCACTCATGCCCATGAGGATCCCCCTTGGTCAGCCCCCGGCAGTACGTGGGGCAGCCTACTTCCCTTCTGGGTGCCGGGCTCCTTCCCATAAAATGAGCGGAGTTGATGCAGTGATCTCTGAGGCGGTCCCTGCTGCCTGACATCCTGGCAACAAGATTGGAAGTTTTCTGGCCCGGGGCCTGTGGGCCCCAGCCCACCTCGGGCACCCCTAGGCGGCGCTCTCCCTTCTATGCCCTATTCTATCCCCTCATCTCCATGACGGGGAGGGGGGTGGGGTGGGGGGTGGGGTGGTTGTCTGAGTCTGGTCTCCCACGCCCAGCTGAGACCCTGCATTCCTCAGCCAGCCAGGCCTCAGATCAGCCAGCACAGAGCCTGAGTTAGAGGAGATGGTTCCCTTCCGTCTGGCCTGAGTGCGGCCTTTGGGGAGGTCTGTCCTGGCCCCCTCAGGACCTGAGATGGGGAAAACCGGGGATTCCCAGCCTGTCCCTGGGGCCTCTGCATTCAGCCTCATCGTCTTGCCAAGCTTCCGGCCTTTGGTCTGAGCTGGCTGCACGATGCCTCTGATCAGTGCCACAAGGTGTGGGGACTTCCCTGCACCCCGATAAGCTAGACCCGGGATTCTCCGACAGTTCTGGCCCTGGAAGCGTACCTCAATGCCTGTGCCAGGGACCTGTCCAGTGATGTAAATGTTTGTCTCCTGGGCCTCACGTGGCTGAGGAGAACCCAGGGATGGGCAGTGTCTGCAGGGGAAATGCAGGCTTCTTGACAGGCAAGGAAGCAGGTCAATTTGCCCACCAGGGCCCAGGGGAGTCAGGCTGGCTACCTCAGGGCTTTGAGGCCTGCCTGGAGCCAGGCTAGAGGCCTGCTTAGAACCTCCCCCATGGCTGCCCGGGAGGCTGGCCTGCTGCTCGGACATGCCTTAGGGGTACAGGACACCCCTCTGTCCATCCCCCCTCCAAGACCTGGAAAAGAAAGAGCTTAGTCAGCTCCTCTATCCTGATCTTCCTCTTCTGGCCGATGACTGGCCAGGGAATCCCCACTTTGAAGCTGACATAGGCAAGTCCCCCACCTTGGCTCCCCTCCCCTTGGAAGAGGGTTGGGGCAGAATGTACTCAGATCTTTGACTGGGGACACCCTCCCCTCAACTGCTGTCCCCTCTGGGAGCCAGGGCAGACAAGAGGAAGAGAGACGACCTCAGCAACTGGGTCTGAAGGCCAGCTCTGGCATGGGGCAGTGCCCTAGGAGTGGTCTCCACCGTGGGCCTCAAGCTTCCTGACCTGTACAATACCCTTGCCTTTCCTGCCTCCTGGGTGATCAGGAGGAGTGTGCTTGGGCAACTTTAAAGCCCTGTGTCTCTGATGATCTTCCCAGGCCACCTTGGGGGACCCAGGACACTGGCCTGGCCTTGGGAGACTGCTCCCAGGGCTCTGTCTATCCCAGGCTTCTCTTCTTCCTGGGCTCCTGTGTCCCAGGCTGGGTGATCCCAGGCAGATCAGCTGGCCGCCTGCAAAGCCGCCACCACCGCCTTCATTTTTGGTAGCTCGAATGAGCTCTTCTGGGGACTGAAGTCTCATCATTCATCCTCATACCAGCTCCAGTTCTTTTCTTCGTTGTCTGAGAGGACTCGTCCCAAAATAGTCCCACCTGGGGTGGGAGAGGGGATGGGGGACAGGGACACTAGGGGGCCAGCCTCCAGTGGGCTGGAGTCCTCCAGGCTGCTAAGCGTCCCCTAATCCTGCTGGTGTCTGAGGGGCCGCGCAGTCCTCATTGCTCAGAGGATCCACGGTGGGGAAAGGCCAAGTCAGTCAGCATTCAGTAAGCCATTATGGGGTGCCTGGCACAGTCCTGGGCACCGAGCATTCAAATACATACCCAAAGAAAGAGGACCTGGACTGGGAGTGCAGGCCCATGGTCTCAGCCAGCTGGAAGGCGCCTGGCCTCAGTACCTCAGTGGGCTAAGCCAGTTGGGTATGAATATGGGGGGGGGGGCCTTGTGAGCCGGCCCAGGCTGGAGGTGAGTCAGGCCCTGCCAGACCTGGACAGAGGTAATGAGGGAGGGAGGAAGGAAGGAAGGAAGGAAGGAGCGTGCGAGGAAAGACGCTCCCTGCGCTCCCGGGACATCCCCTCTCTGCTCTCCCTCCAGCCTTCAGCAGCCGCTCTCTTCTCTCTGCAGATCCGCCTGCGCTGCCAGAAGGGCATCCCCCCATCTCTGCGGGGCCGGGCCTGGCAGTATTTGTCAGGAGGGAAGGTGAAGCTGCAGCAGAACCCTGGGAAGTTTGACGTAAGGAACAGCAGCGCTCGGCACCCCTCCCTCCCCTGCCCCTGCCCCAGCCCCTCGCGTGCAGATCTGGCTGAGCGGCCCTGGAGGCGCAGGCCCGGCCACTGGGGGTCCCGCGTCTTAGCCGGGCAGTCGGGTCAGGCAGCGAGATGCCAAGGCCCCTAGTGGTGCTTCCAGAAGGGCAGAGGCGTGGCCCCAGCAGCCTCCTGAGGGGTCCCTGAATGTGCCCCTGGTGTGCCCAGGGATGGAAGGGCCACGTGGGATCAGAGCAGATCTAGGGCCGTGGAGACAGACTCTTTCTCACCCTCATTTTTACAGAGGAAGAGACTGAGGCCTAAAGGGGCTGAGGGAGTGAGTCCTGTCGCCGCCCCCCCCCCCATTATTTCTAGGATGGGTAGTTGGAGGCCCGGGCTGAAGGCACTTGCAGGCCACACCTACCGGGCCTCAGGGGTTCGTTCTGAGTCTCCTTGGCTTGGGGTCTCATGGGTCCTGAATGTCTAGGCCAGGTGCCCCCAATTTCTGCTTTCAGGAGTTGGACCTCTCACCAGGAGACCCCAAGTGGCTGGATGTGATTGAGAGAGACCTGCACCGACAGTTCCCCTTCCATGAGATGTTTGTGTCCCGTGGGGGCCATGGGTAAGCAAAGTGGGCTGCCAGCATTGATCAAGCACCTACTGTGTACCTGGCCCAGGGCTTAGCCCTGGGGGCACAAAGGCAGGCCCTACCCGCCCTCAAGGAGCTCCCAGGCTCAAGGGGGAGGGTCTGGGGAGGCGGGGACTTGGGGAGTCTCAAAAAGACTCCTCCCTTTTTCACCCAGAAAAATGGAGTCCTTTCAGCCAGCTGATCTTTTCTGTGGTGTTTGAAAAGCAAATTCCCCAGAGGACCCTGGCACGTTCATCTTCACTAATTAGCCTTCATTCAGTTTGGATGCACTTGTTGGCTCTTTTCCTGGGAGCTAGAACTGGGCAGGAACACGGGCTCCCTTGAAGCAGCAGGAAAAGAGGGAAGGAGGGCACATTACCTCGTTTTTGAGATTGGGATCAGGGCTCGTTGTGCCAGTGTTCTTCAAGTCGTTTTTCAGTCGTGTTCGACTCTTCATGCGCCCAGTTGGGGTCTTCTTGGCAGAGACCCTGGAGGGGTTTGGCATTTCCTTCTCCAGCTCATTTGACATATGAGGAAATTGAGGCAAGCAGGGTAAAGTGACTTGCCTAGGGTCACACAGCTAGTGAGTGTCTAGGCTGTATTTGAACTCGGATCTTCTGGACTCCGGACCCAGTGCTCTATCCACTATGGTGCCACCTGGCAGCCCAGTTCTGCCAAAGGGAAATGTTGAGAGAAGGCTTTGAACAAGGAGTGTCAGGGCTGGGAGGGATGTCAGGTCCCTGAGAGACTTAAGAGACCACTGGGTTCCAGCTCCCTGAGGAGGCTCAGAGTGGAAAGGGAGCAGACGTTTATGAAGTGCCTGCTCTGTGCCAGGCACGCAGTTGTGGGCACTTCCCACACATCATCTCATTTTAGCCTCACAACCACCCTGGGAAGTCGGTGCTATTAATAATGGAGACAGACAGAGGTTCAGTGACTTGCCAGGCTCGTTAGTTTCTGAGGCTGGATTCGAACTCGGGTCTCCTGACTTGTTCCCTCTTGCTGGGCCCATAGCCGAAGCCCAGAGGAGAAGTGGCTCATGAGCCCCTTGAAGTCCCAGCCTCTCTTCCTCGGGGCCCAAGCCAGGTGAACAACATGGGGCTTGTCTTGGTTGAGGACTGGGATTTGGAGGCCAGGGTGTGGGCCGCAGAGGGGAGATCTGCAGAATGGCAAGCAGCTTGTGGGACGAGGCGGGTGCCCAGGGAGCTTTGCCCCAGGTTGCTTCAAGCCTGGGCCTGTTGGAGGACACCCTGTGGCGGCCCAGCCCACTGATGCTGAGCATCTGGAGCTGAGTCAGCGGCCGGTTGGCAGGTCTGCCCTGTCCCCAAGGCTGGGCTCTGCAGAGATGGGTGAGGGCCTCACGGCCACACCAGGTGGCCTGGGCTGTTTTTGGCCAGACCTGCTGGACCCTCTTTTGTGGCAGAGGCCTGGGGACGGAGCTGCCCGCGTCTCCAGGTCGCCCTGGAAGGAGCAGGCTGAAGGCAGGGAAGAGAAGCCAGGCTACGAGTCACAGGCCGGGGTCTTCTCCCGGCTCTGCTGTGACTTGGGCCAAACCCCGGCTGCCTCGGGTGGCTCTGAGGATCCAGTGAGAGGGAGAGAGACACCAAAGGGTGTGAGAAGGAAGGCTTGTGAGGGCCTGGCCTGCGAGGGCCCCGGACTTCTTGGTCTGGGTCTAGCTCCGGTTTCTTCCGGTTTCCAGTTGAGTGAGAGCAGCACTGGGTTGGGCCTGGGGTCCCCAGGGTGGAATTCTCCCTCTTACCAGGTGACCTTGGGAAAGTCACTTCCCTGTGGCCCTGTTTTGCTCCTTGGTGATGAGACAGGGATGACTCTCAAGAGCCAGGCTGTGGGTGATGGCCTGCACCTTCCCCCCAGGCACAGCCACCAGGCTGAAAGCTCTTGGCCCAGCCCAGCCCAGCCTGTTGGGCCCTGGGCACCATCTCACTGCTTTGCCCCTTTCTCCAGCCAACAGGACTTGTTTCGGGTGCTGAAGGCCTACACCCTCTACAGGCCAGAGGAGGGCTACTGCCAGGCGCAGGCCCCTGTGGCGGCCGTCCTGCTCATGCACATGCCTGCTGAGGTACCCGCCTGGTGCCTTGGGGTGGGGGGTTCATGGGGCCTGCAGGGGAGCCCCCATCCCCCACAGGGAGGGAGAAGTGGTCAGAACCCTGAGGGCATCCTGGAGGCAGCGCCTGGCAGGACCTGACTCCTCTTCTCCTGTCACAGCAAGCTTTCTGGTGCCTGGTGCAGATCTGCGAAAAGTACCTGCCGGGCTACTACAGTGAGAAGCTGGTGAGCTGCCTACGTGCCCCCCTCAGGGACCCCTGAGCAGCCTCTGCCTGGCCGGGGGCTGTCACACAGCCTTGTTTTGGCCCCACTCCGGGATCAGAATGCCAAGCTTGGCCAGAGAGCGAGCCCTTTGGGGTGGTGGGGGGAGAGGCGGGCGCCCACCCCATGCTCCCTCTTGTCTGCCTGAACCCTGGCCTGCTGCTGGTGGGGGATGGGGGGTGCGGTTAGGATGAGATACTCACCCCTGCCCCTCGCTGCAGGAGGCCATCCAATTGGATGGGGAGATCCTGTTCTCTCTGCTGCACAAGGTGTCCCCCGTGGCCTACAAACACCTGAGCAAGCAGAAGATCGACCCCATCCTGTACATGACGGAGTGGTTCATGTGCGCCTTCTCCAGGACCCTGCCCTGGAGCTCTGTGCTTCGTGTCTGGGACATGTTTTTCTGTGAAGGTACAGGGCTTCTCCTGCCCCCTTGGGAGCCTAGGCCATGGGGACAGGTGATCCTTGTCAGGGCATGAGCCAGCCCAGCTTGGCTGTTGGGAAGAGCCGGGCTGAGAGGGCTGAGTTTGCCCCTTACCAAGGTGCCAGCCCGGGTAATCGGCATGCTTTGATTGAGACTCGGCCGCTCAGAGAGGCCCTGGCACAAAGGGGGCTCTGAGGCCAAGGTCTGGAGGCAGGACTGGGGAGGAGGCTCATGTCTACTTTGGCCATAGCAGTGACTCCCAGGACCCTTAGACACCCTTGGAAATTGGGTCCCCCTCTTCTCCCAAAAGAGCCTCTGCTCATGTGGGCAATAGCAGCATGTTCTGCCTTGGAAAGGAAAGTGGAGCCTCCCGGCATAGCTGCACAGCAGGAGGTGCTATGGGCGCGGGGCCAAGGCCCAGGGAAGGTCCCCTCAGACAAGAAGACCAAGGGTTCAGTGTAATCTCCACTAAGCGTTTAAGTGCCCAGTATGTGCCAAGCCCTGGGCCCAGTGCTGGGATACAACTAAGAAAGAGAGAGGCGCTCCCTGTCCTCTAGGACCTTCCAATCTGAAGGGGGGTGGGGGGTTAGAAAAGGGGAAGGAGATGAGGGGGGACCAGAGGAGGGGAAGCCAGGCCAGGCAGCAGATACAGGGAAGCCTGGGCTGAGTCCAGGCTCTGTCCTCTTTGAAGGAAGATGTTGGGAGGAGCTTGGTCCTCTGCCCTTCAGGAGGACAGGGTGGATGCTGGCCCCAGAGCCTTGGGACAGACTCGCCTGAGGCCATAGAGCTCTTAAGAGGCTGAGCTGGACACTGAGCCCCCTCCTGACCTCAGGGCCCTGCTCTCACCCCCATCACCCCTTTGAGGGTTCAGAGCCTGAGGAGGGGGGAGGCAGTGGGCCTGTGCTGAAGCCAGGCTGGCCCCCACCTGGGAGACCAGATTGTCTCTCTGTCAGGAAGGATTTAGGGTCCCTCCTCATGGGACCAGGCTGGAGTCAGGGCAGGGATTAGGCCCTAGACCAATCTATGGGAGGAAGCAGCTGCTAGAATGGGAAGAACATCTGTCGTCACAAGAGCTGGGTTCAAGTCCCACTCAGTTACTCGAAGAATAACCTTAGGGAAGTCTGGCCCTTGTTGAGCCTTGGTCACCTCCTCCGTTAACTGAAACAGACTGTGTGTGAGGGGAAGCGAGGGGGATTAGACGCCCCCCCCCCCAAGTCTCTCCCAGGTTTAAAGCCCAGGATCTCAGCATGATGGTGGACCCCCTACCCACTGAACTCCATGGGGCTAAAGGGGCCTCATTTCTGCTTACAGCCTGGACAGGGGTGGCTGGGGGTCTGCAGATGGGGCCTCAAGCTCCCCTGAGGGCTGAAGGGGTGCCCAGGGGCCCACAGGGAGAAGGCAGTATAGGGGCAATGCCTGCACTCTTGCCCCCCACTATTCTCCCTCACCACGCCCCACCCTGTGAACTGGTGAAACACTGCCGCCCTCCCCACCAGCTAGGAGGCCTGGCTGGGGCCAGAACTAAAGGGGGCACCGTTCCTCCAGAGCTGCTCTGCACCGCCTCCTGCTGGGTGTGTGAACAGAGAGCGCCTGGTCCTGGGTTCGAATTCTACCTCCTGCTCTCGTCAGTGCTTGTGAAGCTGTTCGGTCAGCTTCAACTGCACCTCAGTTTCCTCACTGGAGAGCAATGAGGGTAGTGCTGGCTCACCTGGCTCCCTACAGTCACCCAAGGCGGGGGTTGGGAGGGATGGGGTGTGGGGCCCTGGCCCTGAAGTGTCCCACTGGCCTGGGCGTGACCTCTGACCGCTCCTCTCCCTGCAGGCGTCAAGATCCTCTTCCGGGTGGGCCTGGTGCTGCTGAAGCACAGCCTGGGCTCCTCAGAGAAGCTGAAGGCCTGCCAGGGTCAGTATGAGACCATGGAGCGCCTGCGGAGTCTGAACCCCAAGATCATGCAGGAGACCTTCCTGGTGCAGGAGGTATGGGGGGCCTGGAGGGGGGCCAGGGAGCTGAGGAAAGGGATTGAAGGTGGTGGTGGGGTGCCCGGGAGGCAGAGGGGCCCAGCCAAGATAGGGGTGGCACGCTCACTGGGCCCTCTCTCCTGGTCTGGCCTCGGGCACCAGGTCATCGAGCTGCCTGTGACTGAGCGGCAGATTGAACGCGAGCACCTGATCCAGCTCCGGAAGTGGAAAGACACGCGGGGTGAGCTCCAATACCAGGCGCCACCGCGGCTCCATGGGGCCAAGGCCATCAGCGAGGCGGAGCCGGCCCCCCGAAAGGCACTGGAGCCCTCTCCCTCCATCCGCCTGCCGCCGGGCACCCAGCTGCCGGCCCCGGGCACCAAGAGCCGGCAGCAGAAACAGGCTGAGAAGGAGCATCAGAAGGCGCTGAAGGAGGCGGCCAAGCGGCAGAAGGGACAGCGGCAGCCCCCAGCCCAGGTGCCCGGCGAGGGCAGTGATCCCGGCTCCGGCTCCAAGGCTGGCCTGGCACCCAAGGAGGCCAGCGGGTCTGAGGATGCGGAGCCCAAGGACTTGCCTCATCATTCCAAGGAGAGCCTGACTTCCCAGGAGAGTGAAGACACTTACTTGTAAAAGGGCCAGGGCTTCCCGATTCCTCAGTTTCCCTTTCCTGAAGGGCAGCCAGGCTGGGAGGGGGCATTCCAGCAGGCCCTTTGTCCCCCAGAGGGTGGGGGACAGGGAGCTTCCTATAGCCTTGACCAGCAGTGAGGGGCATCTTGTGTGGCCCGAAGGGCTTGGAGACAGAAGGCGGGGCCTTGGCAGTAGCTGGCCCCTGGGGATCGTCCATCCCCTTCTGTTTGCCGGGCCCTGGCACCCTTACCCTCTTCCCATCAGCAATAAGGTGAGAGCCCCTCAGCCTCAGTGACTATTTATTTTCTCTGGTATTGGGCTGCCCACGCGGTCTAGGGGTCCGGACCGTGACCAAGCATCCATCCCTCGCCCCAAGGTCCCGGTGTTCTTGGGCTCCCAGGCTCTTGCTGGTCACCATGAAATCATGGGCTTCCTGTTGCCCCAGTTGGGGCTCTTCCAAACTCACCCCTGCCCTGGGGGTGGGACTGGGACCAGGCTTCCCTCCCCCTCAGCCTCCAGCCCCTTTCAGCCTAATAGGCTCAGACCCTCAGCTACTCCTGTCCTGGGGAGGGGCTCCACCCGCTGGAAGGGCCTTCACCGGGAAGGGGCATGAGTCTGCCCTGGATGGGGTGGGCACAGGGAGCCCGTTCCCTGGGGGGAAGAGCCGAGGGGATGGGCTCTCTTTGTGTACAGTAATGGTTTTGTACAGAAATAAACTGGGATATATAAAGAGATTTGGGACCACTCTCTTTGGTGGGTGGGGTCGTGGCAGAGCAGGGCCCAGCCCCCAACTGGGGATGCCCCATCCTGAGGCCTCTGTGACTGAGGAGCCAGGTTCAGATCCTACCTCGGAAGCCTTTACCTGGGTGACCTCCTTGGCCTCAGTTTCCCCAGTTGCAAAAGGCAAGGGTCAGACTGGATAGCCTGAGGGCCTCTGGTGCTGGGCCTCTGACCTTGCTCAGGATGTTAGGCCTCCAGTCCTAGAGCTGGTGCCCTCAAGTAAGACCCCCCCCAAGTGGGGATTCACAATTCGGCTCTCCATTTGACAGGGCCCCCTGGATTTTCCACCCCTGCATTTCCTGCTCCCGCCTGGGGCTGAGGGAACAGATTTAACACATTCACTGGGGGGGGGGTTCTGGCTGAAGGGGGGTTCAAGGTTCAAATGGGAGGTGGGGGCCAAGGGGTACACCGAGGTTGGGGCTGGCCTGCCAACAGCTGCCCTGGATCACCTTGGCACCAAAGGGCCCACCTAAACTCTGAGTCTGAAAGGGGAAGGTGGCTTCTGGCTCCTTCCTCCCCACTGATGTTTCCGCATATTGGAGGGGGTGGTGACCTATTTACTCAAGGTAGGTGGGGCTTCGGGAGCCCAGTGGCCCTCATCTTCTAAAGAGGAAGAAACACCAGGCCTGAGAGAGGGGAAGGGACTTGTCGGGGTCCCCTAAGCCAGGCAGGGGTTGAATCAGGGCAGCCCCTCCAGCTGTCAGAATTGGGCCTCTGCCGATGAGACCATCCCCAGGAATTTAAAAATAAATAAGAATAAGAAGCTGCAGCCTGCCTGGGGAAGGTGGCCCTGTGGATGCTAAGGGAGAGAGGGTACAAAAAGCTGTGATTGGATATGGGACATTCAGGGGCACGGAAGTGGAACATGACTGGAGGAGGATCTAGGCCCGGGCTTCCTTACAGTTTTTCCACTTGTGACCCCTTCTCGCTGGAGAAATTTTTACATGACTCCAGGTATATAAAGTGTGTGTGTGTGTGTGTGTGTGTGTGTGTGTGTGTGTGTGTGTGTGTGTGTGTACATACCTATATGTTGGGGGGGAGACATAGGAAGTAGGCATATACAAGCTTGTATTGTTGCCCAATTTTTCATGACCCCCACATTCAGTGACGAGACCCCATCTGGGGTTGTGACCCACAGTTTAAGCAGCTTTGCTCTAGGCTCTGGCCATCCCTGTGGAGTGTTATGGGGATTGAGAAGACTGAATGAAGTTGGGGTATTTGGGGATCCATGTGTGTGCTGATGTACATGATGTGGGGGCAGGAGGTAAGGCCCGAGGGGACACTCAGCCAGGCACTAAAGGAGAGAGGATGTTGGGGGGCAGCCCCTGAAGATAGAGATGGAGGCCACCAGGGTCTGGACTGGGTGAGAAATTTGCCCAGCGTGAACAAACTTCCACAAGAGAAGGAGGGGTCTGAGAATTGTTGACAGAGGGAGGGCGCAAAAATGCAAAAAATGAAGACTCAGGGCTAATTTGATGCCCAGAGCCCCTTCCAGCTTGGACACCATGATTGCATGCTTCAGGGGTCTCGGGACCCCTGCAGACTCTAAATTATTGAGGACCTTTTGTGTGTAGAGTCTCATCTATTTATTATTAATTATTAAATTGTTAATGATCAAAAATTAGAACTGAAAACCTCTTCAGTGATGCATGTAGGTCTGACCTTGTGGACCTCCTGAAAGGGTTTGGGGACCCCTTTTGAGAACTGCTGATTTAGCATACCCAAGAGGCTTAGCGCTGGAAGGGACCTTGAAAGATGTGCTGTTAGGGCAGCTAGGTGGCGCAGTGGATAAAGCACTGGCCCTGGATTCAGGAGGACCTGAGTTCAAATCTGACCTCAGACACTTGATACTTACTAGCTGGGTGACTCTGGGAAAGATACTTAGCCCTCATTGCCCCACCAAAAACAAACAAAAAAACGTGTGGGTTGAACAGTACATCTTGCTTTTTTGCTTTTTTGTGGGGCAATGAGGGTTGAGTGACTTGCCCAGAGTCACCCAGCTACTAAGTGTCTGAGGCTGGATTTGAACCTGGGTCTTCCTGAGTCCAGGCCCAGTGTTCTATCCACTATGGATCCAATGATCATTTCCATGCTAATTCTTAGCCCTATGAGCTCCAGCTGTCATCCTGAAGAATCCAGACGTCCCAGAGACACCTTAGACTCAACATGTCCAAACTACACTCGTTCCCTTTCCTAACCACCACCACCCTCCCAGTCATCCAGACTTGAAACTTCGGTGTCACCCCCCCACTCCTGACTCTCACTTCCACCCCCAAATCCCAGCTCTTCCCTAATGACATGCCTCTTTTGTACCTCCTCCAGCCCCTGCCTCAGTTTCCTCAACTGTAAAATGGGAATAACAGCACCCACGTCCCATAGCAGTTGTGAGGATCAAATGATATTTATAAAGGGCTTGGCACACAGTAGGCACTCAATAAATGCTTCACCTCTCTGCCTCAGTTTCCTTATCTGTAAATGGGATAAAATGATGACACCTACCTCCAAGGCTTGCTGTGCTTTGCTAAATGCCTAAGTCTTCATACATGCTTGTTTTCCTCCTTGATTCTGGGTAACCCCTGCCCCCGCCTTGCGACTCTCTGAACAGAACATGCCATCTCGAGTTGGCATCCATCTCACTGGCTTTACCCAGGGACTAGAATTCTTTCCCTCCACCTCATCTTCAATCAATCAATAAAAATCACCGTGTGCCGGGGACTGTGCTAAGCCCTGGAGATACGTAAAGAAGCAAAAGACAGTCCTTGTCCCCAAGGAGCTTATAGTCTAATGGGGGAGACCACGTGCTCTTGGCTTCCTTGGTGGTTCGGTCCTTTCAGGTGTGTCCAACTCTCAGTGACTCCTTCTGTCTGGGGTTTTCTCGGCAGATACTGGAGGGGTTTTCCCATTGCCTTCTCTATCTCATTTTACAGATGAGGAAACTGAGGCAAACCAGGTGAAGTGACTTGCCCAGGGTCACACAGCTAGGAAGCCTCTGAGGCCGGATCTGAACTCAGGAAGATGAGTCTTCCTGACTCCAATCCCAGTGCTCAATCCATTATGGTCCCACCTTCCTTGAAGTCCCAGCTAAAATCTCACCTTCCACAAAAATTCCTATTAGTGAATGCCCTCCTTCTATTGCCCCCAGTTAGTCCTGTCTATAGCTTGTTTATAGTGGGAAAATGGGTACCTTGGTTTGCTTGAACCCCCCCCCCCAATTATGCAGGTAAGCAAAACTGTTTTCCTCAACAATCCTCTGCCCTTTGCTTGATGGAGAGTTCAGAGACTTATCTGACTGTGAATATGGACCTCATCTTCAGCTGGTCCCCAATTTTGGAATAATCCTTTTCTCTTTTTGAGGAGATCACATCAAGAACGCCTTCTGATTTGTGTATCAAAGGCTACATCCTGCACCCCTGGAATTCCTCCCCCCCCCCACTTTGGGAGTGGGCCTTTCTAAGCCCATCTTTTCTCCAAATTCCTTACCTGTCTTTGTTTAAATGGTATATAAACCCTGTCAGCTAGGTGGCGCTGTGGATAGAGCACTGACTGTGATGTTGGGAGGACTTGAGTTCAAATCTCACCTCAGACACTTACTAGCCCTGTGACCCTGGGCAAGTCACTTATTCCCAATTGCCTTAAACTTCTAGGGCCATTTTCAGTCATCCTGATGTATGTTTTGCCACTGGACCCAGATGGCTCTGGAGGAGAGAGTGAGGTTGGTGACCTTGCACAGCCCTCCCCACTTAAATCCAGTGCAAGTCATGACATCAGCCCAATATCATGGTCTTCTTTGAGAACCAAGGATTCTCGTCTCTGCTTAATAAAATCTCTATTTTAATTTGTACAGCCATTGCCTTTCACTTGGTTTTCCTTCCCTTTTAGGAAGAAGGGGATTTAAATTTCAAGAACCGGCCTTTGCATTTGTAAAGGGGGAAAGAGAGATCTAAATCCCATTTAAGAGATGTTTGCTTCGATTTACAAAGCCTTGTTTGCTTGTGGTCTCCCCCTTAGACCCTGAGCTCCTACCCCACAGGCTGGATTTGTTTTTCTATAATAAAACATTTCTCTATTCATACCCCACTGTTCATAGCAGGCGATTAATAAATGCATATTGACTGATATAGAAATGCAAACCTTAAGGCACTACATAAATGTTAGTTATCATTATTATTATTGTGTTTGGTTTTTTTTTTTTGCAGGGCAATGAGGGTTAAGTGACTTGCCCAAGGTCACACAGCTAGTAAGTGCTAAGCGTCTGAGGTCAAATTTGAACTCAGGCCAGTGCTTTCTCCACAGTGTCACCAAGCTGCCCTAGAACAAATTGAAAGATCTATAGACCTCCACCCTCCCCACCCTTCCCTGAGGCAAACAAAACAAAACAAAACAAAACAAAAGGGCCAGAAGATCTACCAAATCCGACCCAGGAGATTTCAGACAAGAGACCTCTTTCTTTTTTTGTGGGGCAATGAGGGTTAAGTGACTCGCCCAGGGTCACACAGCTAGTAAGTGTTAAGTGTCTGGACTTGAACTCAGGTCCTCCTGAATCCAGGGCCAGTGCTCTATCCACTGCACCATCTAGGTGCCCAGACAAGTGACCTCAAATCACCCCCCACTGCACCCCTTCCCCAGACAGTCTGCATGTCAGTTACTTTACAAATTCCCTTTTATTTTCCCCCTGACACCAAAGACACCACAGTTCAATGAATGAATGATGGGTTTGTTGAGTGAATCAATGTCTTTCCCACCTTCCCCACCCCCTTTTCAAATTTAGGGTTCTCTCAGACTGCCCTGGAGCTGAAAGCTCCAAAGGAACGAAGGTTCTGGGACCTCCAAGAAGATCCATTTACCGTTTATCAGTTAATCAACAAAGCATTTAAGCGCCTCCCATCCTTAGCTCTAGTTTACAAAGAAAAGACCAAAACAGTCCCGGCCTCCCCACCACGGGACAGGTAGGTGAATTGCCAATCACCTATTAAGTGGATACAAAGAGAAAAGGGAACCGGGATTAGCCCCAATCTTCTAGAGGGGAGCTTCTATTCAAGGGTTTACTGATAAGTCCAGGTCCTGGCCTTGACTTATCAAAGACTTGACCTTTCAAAGACTTTAGGGGATAATTTCCAGGGCGGGTGTGTGTGTGTGTGTGTGTGTGTGTGTGTGTGTGTGTGTGTAAGAGTGCTTGGGGAGGGAGGAGAGGAGATTAAGAAAGGTTCCCGGAGTTTAGAAGTCAGATGGGAGGCTCCGAGGAAGCTTGGGGGGGTCTGGCTATGGGAACCCCAACAATCTGGGAGCTCCTGCCGCCTGACCTCTTCCCTCCAACACCTTTCAGATATGGTCTCATTTTTTATTCCGGCAACAATCCTTTCCGGGAGGTGTCATCATGCACATTTTACTAGATGAGGAAACAATTTGCCCAGGGTGGTCAAATTTGAACTCAGGTTCTCCCATTTTGCCTTCTCTTTTTTTCCATGCACCTGGCCCCAGGTCATAAGGTGTGTGTGTGTGTGTGGGGGGGTGTCAGAGGTAAGATCTGAACCCAAGTCTCTTCCTGGGGCCTCACATCATTGCTGGGAGCCTGGCCTGGCATGGGGGGGAGGGGTTCTCTAGGGTTCTGAGGCCCAGCATCACTTCACCGACTTAGTTCCGTATAGGAAGTAGGGAGTGTGGACTCTATCTCCGAAATAAATTGACCAGTTTAGCCCACAAACATCTCTCCCTTCTTCCCATTCAGTTCTCCAAGGAGCTCTTTTATTCAGTTATTTCCTCCTTCTCCCCAGTACAATCATACCCATTAGAAGGAACAAGACCCTGAGGCAAGGAGTCGCCTCGGAAGGTCTCGGCCCCCCCACCCCCTCCCCCCACTGGACCCACTCACTAGAGTTTCCAAGAATTAGACGCTTAATGAGCAAGGCTTCCTTCCTTCCTCTGCTGGGAAGGACCTGTCATTTCCCTAGCCTGTGCCTCAGTTTCTCTGGGTTGGGGTGTGTGTGTCTGGGTGGGGATCAGCCTGCCCTCGAGGACAATGGAGCCAGAGCCCAGCGGGTTCCCTAGACTGCACGGATCTCCAGGAAGCTTGGTGGGTGGGCCGGCCTCCCGGACAGAATCCAGCAAGCTGGCGGGGAGCTGGGGGTGGTGAGGAGTGGGGTGCTGGCACCCAAACCCAAACAGTTTGGGAGTTTGCTTGGCTTCCCTTCCCCCACCCCCACCCCAAGAGAGCAGATCAGGTAGTTTTACTCGGGACCCAGAGTGGGAGTAGGAGGGAAGGGGCTGGCCAGGACAGGGTGTCCCTGGAACTGGCCTGCCCTGGGAGGAAGCAGCTTTCAGCCAAACAATAGCTGCTCCTGGATCCCAGCCACAGGCCTGGGCCCTGGGAAAGGGGACCAGGGTGTGGGGTGCGCCTGCCCCTTTCCCTCCAGCAGGGGGCACTTGTGCCTGCCCTCTTTTCTTCCTAGAAGGGGAGGTCCAGGAACGCGGGGGCCAGGGAGGGGCAACCTCTTCCAGGCTGGCTGGACAAAGGACTGGGCAAGGCTCACGGGAGCCCTGGCCAGCTTTCTTTGCTATCTCTCCTGATCAGTCTCTCATCCCAGCCTTCTGGAAGAGGGAAACAATACCATTGTCATCCCCCAATCCCGTTTGAGTCTGGGCGAGCCCCCCCCCCCCCCCTCCTCCTCTCTGGCTACAGCCCTAGTGGAGACGAAGGGCAGACCACTCTCCGGGAGGCTGGAGCTCCTTTCGGCCCCCCCCTCCATTCTGCTCTAGCGGTGCCCGTGGGACAGCGCCTCAGAACACCCCAACTGCAAGGCGTGGGAGGAAGGAGACCTGTCACTGGTTTCTGTGCCTCAGTTTCCCCATCTAGCAAATAAGGGGGTTGGACTGGATGGCCTCTGCAGTCCCACCCTGCTTTAGCATTCCAAAGGCCTGCAAGCTTTGCTAGGGCTGCTTCTCACTAGGGTTGTCTCTGCCCCGCCCCTCCCCTGCCCTCCCCTTAGTCCCCCACCCCTTTCCTTGGTGCTGGAAGGTTGACAAAACAGCCGTCAAGGCAGGCCTGGGGTGCCTGCTTGCTTATCCCCATTTTACAACTGAAGCCACTGAGACTTAGGAAGTAAAGGTAACATAGCCATCACTCCCCCAGGCTGGCCTTCGGTCCCTCTTCTCTTCCCCGGAGCCCTGCCTGGGATAGGGGCATGCAGGGGCCCGGATGAGAGGCCTGGCCAATACAATGCTTCACAGGAACTGGCTGGAGCCAGGGCCAGGGAGAGCCAACGGCTTAGGCCAGCGTAGGGGGGAGGAAAGGCTGGGAGCCTAGAGCCCCAGAAGGTGAAGCCCAGCCAGGCTGGGCCCCCTCCTCAGAGCTGGCTAGGAGGGTGGGGGCGGCAGGCCAGGGCAGGCAGGGAGGCCTGGGCCCTGGCCCAAGTAGGGGAAAAGCTGCTGGGATAGAAGAGGGAAAGAAGGAAGGGGGAGGGAGAGAGGGAAGGATGGGGGAGGAAGAGCCATTGGCACAATACCTTTGATGGCTGAGATTTACATAATGCTACAATCCTGGGGAGGACAGGCCTGGGGGGCCCTTGGCCCCCTTTTTCCAGAGGCCCAGAGACCAGGGATGACTATCCCCAGGTCACACAGTAAGCTAACCTGCCAGCCAGCTCACCTGGCTCCCTGCCCAAAGCTAACACATCCCTTTAAGCAGGGCTGCCTAACTTTGGGCACCTGAACTCCTTTGCCAGGCTGGGGAGCCTGCTCACAGTCATGCTTTTAAATCACTGAAAGAAATGTTACATTTGGTAGAGGCTCCGGAAATAAAGACATTTTCCCCCCATCCAAGCCCACAAACCCCTTTGCAATATGTCATGTGTGTGTAGCTGCATCTCTCTAAATAGGGGCTCAGGCCCTGTTCCCCAGCAGCTCATGATTGGGAGGCTAAGAACCATACAGGAATATAGGCTCAGACACAGAGACGATGGAAAGGCAGAAAGATATGGGTTCAAATCCAGTTCCTGAAACTTACAGGCTAAGTGATTTTAACCCAGTTGTTCAGGCCTCTTCAGTCATATCTGACTCTTCATGACCTCATTTTCTTGGCAAAAATACTGGAGTGGTTTGCCATTTCCTTCTCTGACTTTTTTAAAAAAATAGATTAAGAATTGAGGCTAAGAGGATTAAATGACGAAGGGTCACACAGCTAGCAAGTACCTGAGGCTGAATTTGAATTTCGGTCTTCCTGATTCCTGGCCGGGTTGCCCCAGGCAACTCTTTAAAACCAGAAGCTGATATGCTTATGTAAAAAGTTTCAGAAATCTAGGAAGCCCCAAGACCCTTCCAAAGTACGATACTCATCCCCTTCACCACCGCATTTTGAGGAAGGAGTTTGCAAATAGGGAGAGGTAGAGTGAGTATTACCATGCCCATTTAACAGATGAGAAAACTGAGAGTGTGAGCTCCTGTAAGGGACTCCGTGGTCTATTAACCACATATTCAGTGTCAGATCTCTACATGGTCCTTTGAAGGCCGGGTTTCCATATTGGGAGTGAGAGAGGTATGGGAGAACAAGAGAGAAGCTCCTAGCAGAGTCGGAGGTGGTCTCCGAGGTGGAAGGGCCCAGCCATGAGCAGTCACCCAAACCTACTGAGGAATGCTACCAGGGACCCCCCCCCGCCCCCCCCCCCCCCCCCAATGCCTTCACTCTCCTAGGCCCAGCCCAACAAGTCTGATGAGAGTTCTTGCCGGGAAGAAGTAGGATTCAGAGTCACCTATTCAGAGCTGTGCCGGTACGCAGTGGAGAAAGAACACGGCCGGCCTGAGTTCAAATCCTCCTCAGTAAACTCCAGGGGCTCCACCTCCTCACCACCTTCTGCCCTCCATTGAAGGGTCTGGCCATGGACTCCAAAGCTTCCATTTAAGGAAGGAGCCTGGACCATCCCGCCTGGCTGCTGTGTGTGTGTGTGTGTGTGTGTGTGTGTGTGTGTGTGTGTGTGTGCCCCGCACCTAGCAGGCCCTTCACAAATGCTAGTTGATTTCTTCACCGGAGAAGGGGCACCTACCCACCCGAATGAGGAGAAGGGAAGAGAGGACCAAAGAGCGAGAGACTTCTCCCCTCCCCCCATGCCCAGGTCCAGTCTGGATGCTCTAAGAGGGTGTAAGATGTGGGGGAGGGTCTTTCCCAGCCTCGAGGGTCCCGCGTGCGCCTGGGCCAATGGGAGCCTCGCTGGGTTTCCAGAGAGGGGAGGAGGAGCGTCGGTATACGCTAGTCCTGCTCCCCAGCCCCGGTCCCCTGCCCCCCACCTCCATCCTCCAGGGCTGAGCCGGCCTTGGGAGTGGGAAGGGGAGGGGCGTGCTTCTGGGAATTTAGCCCCTCCTCTCTCCTTACCTTTTGGAAGTCTGGGTTCCATTGGTCCGCCGGGCAGTGCTGGGGTTCCGCTCGTTAAGAAAGATCTTCGGACCCCACTTTGAGCTCCTTTTTCTACCCATGTAGTCCCTAAGGCTCGGGACTCGAATCCAGACCCCTGTCCCGGGCCGAAGGGCAGAAGCCCAGGACCCGACCTCTGATCCATCTCCGCTGCCACCCCTGAGCCTCAGCCATGGACCACAAGATGCTCGAAGTCCAAAGGTTCCTGGAGAACGGTTCTCTCCCAGACCACCTAGTGACCTCTTCGCAGAAGCGAGAGTTTCGCCGGCGGGCTCAGAACTTCGCTCTGGAAGGTAAGGGAGGCGGCTGCGGATTATCCTCCGGCGCTCCTAGTGATTCAGCCCCAGGGCTCCCAGAGGACTAGACTAAGTCTCCTCGGCTTCCCGATTCCCTGCGGGTGCGTGGGATCATAGATTGAGACTTAGGTCTTAGAGACAGTCGCGACCGGGCAGGCAATGGAGGGAGGAGATGAGAATGGGTTTTTTTGTGAGCAGCAGCAACTGGGCTGCAATGACTGGGATGGAGAATGTATGAAAGGGAGCGATGGGTAATCAGCCCCGAAAGGTAGACCGGAGACGCCTTGTGAAGGGTTTAAATGCCAAACGGATTCTTTTATCCTAAGAGCAAGAGGGAGCTATGGGAGATTCTAGAGTAGGTGAGGGGGATGGTCAGACTTGGGCCTCGGAAATATAAGGCGTGTGTGTGTGAGAGAGAGACTGAGACCGACCGAGAGTCAGATAAAGGCCTCGAAGAGGTTGGTGCTTCTGCTAAGGTAAGGAGGCAGAAACCCAGCAAAACCAGAGATTGTATAATGGCAAATACAAATTTCTTGGACTGAGTGAAGAGTAAGGGCAGGGAGCTAGGTCTGCCCCTCCTACCGTCATTATCATTATTATTTCATTTATATTCAGAACTGGAAATGACCTGGCAGTCTCCTAGTACGGCCCTTCCCGCCCCCTCCTTCATCCAATACCTTTTGGTGGTCCGTCCGGTCCTTTTAAAAAATGGCATTTTAAAATTTTCTCCCCCTCCCCACAATTACATGTTAAGATAGTTTTCAACGTTCATTTTTGTAAGATTTTGAGTTCCGAATTTTGCTCCCAAAGCCAGCAAGCAATCTGATATCGGTTATACATTACAGTCAGGTTAAACATATTTCCACATTAGTCATGTTGTGAGAGAAGAATCAAAATAAAGGGGGGGGGGAGAAAGAAAGAATAAACAACAGCAACTATGAAAAAAGTATGGCTCAATCTGAATTCAAACTGCATAGTTCTTTTCTGAATCTGGAGAGCATTTTCCATCATTGAGTCCCTTGGAATTTTCTTGGATCATTGTATTGCTGAGAAGAGTTAAGTCTATCACATGTTGTTGATACTATGTACAATGTTCTCTTGGTTCTGCTCACTTCACTCAGCATCAGTCCACTTAAGTCTTTCCAGGTTTTTCTAAAATCTGCCTGCTCATCGTTTCTTACAGCACAATAATATTCCATTGCATTCATATACCACAACTTGTTCAGCCATTCCCCATTTAATGGGCTTCCCCTTAATTTCCAATTTTTTTCCCTCAGGTCCTTTTTTTTTTTTTAAGTTGATCCCCTCCATGTTGGCTTCCCCAAGGCCTGGGCTCTGTCTCTTCAATCTTGGGGCTCCATAGGTGTAGCTTTAGGCCTGGTGGGGCCTGTGAGGCCATCTGGATGGAAGCCCTTCTTTCTAGACCCTTTCACCACCACTATTATGTGGGAGTATTTGTTTTCTCTCTGATTTTCTTGGGCCTGTTAGTGGGTCCCTCCACCTTGGAGGTCTCCTAGCCGAGAATGGACAATGGGCATGTAATCTTGGGGACTCCTTCCATGTATGACATGGATTGGGTCAGGGATTCTTAAACTGGGACACATATGCTAGTTTTTAAGTGTTTTGACAACTGCATTTATTATTCTGAGGAGTGGCCCCTAAATGACCCCAAAGGGCTCCATCCAACCCAACACAAAAAAGATTATACTCCCCTGTCCTAGATGACAGTGGCGTCCCTGACAGTGTAATCTGGATAAGGAAATATGGTGGATTTGAAATTTGATCGTGGAATGGTTTGGGGATGGGTCTTCATGGAAGGCTGCTGGAATTTGAGAGAGAGAGAGACCCACGCTTTAAAAAGATCGATTTGAGGTGAGTGAAGTATGGGCAGGAGTGGGGAGAAGCTTGATGTGGGAGACCTACTGGTGGGCTACTGTAATAGACTGGGTCTGAGGTGATGTGGTCTCCCTCAGCTCCCCTTGACCTTGACCTCATCCTCATCACCTGAACCTGAATGCTGAAATTCCCCTCTCTGATGACTGTGGCCTCCCCTTGGTTCCTGCCTCCCCTTGGTCCCTACCTCCCCCTTCCAAACCTCTGGCTTCTTGTCTCCTTCCCACCATCTCCTGTCTCTGTCCCTCCTCTGCCTTCCCCTCATTTTCTTCTCTTGGAAGTCTCTCACCTGATAGAATCACTTCTATACTCTCCACTTCCTTGGAATCATTCCCTCATGCTCCCTCTCTCCTGTCACCCTCTTCCCCTTCCAAATTCACATCTGGATTACTCCCACCACCCACCAACTGTGAGAATGGGAGATAATCCCTCTTTTGGGTCCACATCTGTATATTGTATATTGTGCCTCATTTGGAGGCAGCCTGGCTGGAGGGAGAATCCCACCTCCCACACTTACTGGCTTCAGGGGACCCAGACTTAATTACCCTCTTGGGTTCAGTTTCCCCTTCTGTGAAATAGGCATAATAATAGCACCTTACTTGCCTGTGTTGTTGTGAAGATTGAATGAGTTACCATATGTAAAGGGCTTGGAGGAAGCATTTAGGAAATGTTAGTTGCTATTATTCTCTCCTCTGCCTGGCCTGGGAGCCTGTTCCACCATCCTTTGCTTCCTCTTCTAGCAGAGGCCTCCGGCTGATGGAGATGAAGATGGGGGCCATTCCTCCTGAGCACCCTCTCCTCTGTTCTAGTGTCTGAGCAGGATCAAGAATCAACAATTCTCTCTAGGGTTTTAGGGTCTCCTTAGGGACTCACAGCAGTCCCCTGAGGTACCGGATGTGATTTTCCCATCTAAGGAAAGGGAGGCAGTAAAGGGACTTGGCTGAGGTCACAGAACCAGGTGCATGAAGAGGTAGGATTTGAATGTGGGGCTTCCTGGTTCCCCAAACCAGCAGGCAATCCATAGCTGCCAAGGAAGCTTGCTCAAGGAGAGATGACTCCCATTATCATTCCCTCCCTCTTCAATGTTCCAGTCTCCCTGAATCCTTACCTGCTGCCTCTAGATAAGCCTAGATCTTCCTTGTCCTTAGAAAACCTTCCCCCCCAAATCCCCCACCATTCCCAGAAGCCCTTTTCCTACAATTCTTAAATTCTTTGAAAAATCCCCATATACACAACCATTACTAATTATCCATCTCTGGATTCCTGCAATCTGGCCTTCTGGTCTACCATTTAGTTAAAACTGCTCAATTCCTGGGCACCAATGATTTAATTGTTAAAAAAGACAGAACCTGGGGGGGCGGCTAGGTGGTGCAGTGGATAAAGCACTGGCCCTGGATTCAGGAATACCTGAGTTCAAATACGGCCTCAGACACTTGACATTTACTAGCTGTGTGACCCTGGGCCAAGTCACTTAACCGCCATTGCCCCGCAAAAAACCAAACAAAACAAAACAAAAGAGAAAAAAAGACAGAACCTGAATGGAGAGCTGAAGGGGCTCTATCCCTTCATTTTACAGATCACTTGTCCAGGGGTAACACAAGTAATAGAGGCTGGATTTGACATTCCGTACCCCACTTATGAGTTAGGTGGAGCCATGGTGCCTTGGGAGACCCTATCCCTAGCACTGACATTTATCACCCCTGTGACCTCCGGTGGTCCTGTCAATAGAAGTAACTGGTTGGGGACAGATGGAGTCAGGAAGACTCTTCTTCCTAAGTTCAAGTCTGCCCTCTGGACACTTAGTAGCTGCGTGACACCCTGGGCAAGTCATTTCACCCTGTTTGCCTCAATTTCCTCATATGTAAAATGAGCTGGAGAAGGAAAGGGCAAACCACTCTTTTTTGTGGGGCAATGAGGGTTGAGTGACTTGCCCAGGGTCACACAGCTAGTAAGTATCAAGTGTCTGAGATTGGATTTGAACTCAGGTCCTCCTGAATCTAGGGCCGGTGCTCTATCCACTGCGCCACCTAGCTGCCCTCAAGCCTATTCATTTCTACCCATAAGGAAAATGAAGCCAAGTCAAGCTAATGAACTTGCTCAAGCTCACCAGGTGCAGGGGCTGGAGTTGAACTCAGGCACACTGGTTCCAAATTCAGTGATCTTTCTAGCACATCAGGAATGGAATCATTGTCTGTTGTCATCCCCATGAATGTGGGAGGGCTCACCTTGAAGCCTGGAGCTGGCTGCCCCAGACTGGGGCTCCCTCCCCAGGGAAGGGTCTGGGTCACCCCCTTGGATGAGGCTCTCCTGGAGAGCAGGCTTAGGTTGGGCTCCTTCAGTAACCAGTTCAGGTTGTCTTATCTCCAGGCCACAATCTGATGTTCATCCGTACGGGCAAGAGGTCGCTGGTGGTGTTGGATCGGAAGGACCGCCTGGAGCTCGTGAAGCAGGCCCACGTCACTACCTCGGGCCTCCATTGCACTTTGCAGGAAACTAAGAAGAAGGTTTCCGTTAGCTACTACTGGCCCACTTTGGACCAAGATGTCACCAAGTGGGTCAGTGGAGGGTGGGGGTCAGTGGAGGGTGGGCCCTGGGGAAGGCAGGGGCCAGATTCCCAGAGAGGAGAGGCCCCCACAGACATGGACTCCCATCCTGCCCCTGCAGCTCACTCTCCTGTATGACCCTGGGAAGTCACTTCATCTACCTGTGCCTTGGTTTCCTCACCTGTAAAGTGAGGGGCTTAAGTCTTTCAGTTCTTACTCCTAGACCTTTCCAGCTCTGTGGTTCTCTGGCCTTTTGCTTTTGCATAACATCTGTCTAGATAGCATCTTAGCCAGTCAGCTTTACTTTTCGATGGAGATAAGAACAAAATCCCAAGGGGAGGTGATTTTCCTTCATCCCTGCATGGGGCCACACAAGGTTATCATCATTTCATAGTGGTCACTCACTGTTCTGTCCATTTAAACTGCACCTCCCCTTGTTTCAAAGCCTTTTGGGGAAAATCATATGACATCATATTTGTAAAGTGCTTAGCACACAGAAGGTGCTTAATTAATGCTTGTTCCCTTTCCTTGTAGTCCTTGCAAATATAGTTCCTGGTTCTGCTTACTTCACCCTGCATCTCATCTATATCCCTTCACATAAGTCTACCCAAGGTTCTTTCGGGTTTTTATTAGTTATATTTTTTATCTTGATTTGCTTAGCCAGTGCCCCAAACAATGGGCACCCACTTTGTTTCTAGGCCTTGATGATTGCAAAAGAATGTTGCTATGAATATTTGGGTCTATATGAGGTCTTTCTTTCTTTGACCTCCTTGGGGTTCATGCAAGCAATCCATTTTACAGAAGAGGAAAACTGAGGTCCTAGAGAAGAGACTAGCCCTCTGCACTGTCTCATTGTCAGGTCTTCCTCCTTGGGCCACCTAAAGGGATTATGGGAGATATTGGGGGGGGGGATGACACAACTCTCTTTGCCTTTAAGCAGGGGAAGGATGTCTAGGTTTTGACCTTAGGGAATTCTCTCCTGAGCTTTTTCCCCTTTCCGCCCTGTAAAGAATCCCAGAGAGTCCTGGGTGGTTGGCATTCCCAGCCCAGGAAAGGTTGGCAGTGGGTGGTGTGTGTGATGGGGTCCAAGCCAGACAAAACTCCAGTGGTCTTGGTCCCTCTCACTGCAGGTCAAACAATGTAGCTGCTGTCAGAAGGCACGCCCAGAGAAGTCTCTGTCCATCCAGGTAACTGCCCCAGGGGATCGAGGGCAGGGATAGGGAATGAGAGGGAAGGGCAGCCTGATTGCCATCTTGGGCTCAGGGCACCACCTTTAGACAGAGCCAGCCAGTCCCTCCAAAATGATAGAACTTTGAACCTGAAGTCAGAATCTAGCTTTGAGATCTTGCTCTGCCACTTAGCTGTGTGACCTTAGACAAATCTCTTGCCCTCTCTGGTCCTCTGTTTTCCCATCCGTGAAATGGGGGGTGGGAGTGGACTAACTTAAATCTTAAGGGTTGGCAGCATGTCTCTGCTCCCTGCGGGTCTTGCCATGAGGGGGTTTGTCTGGGGTGAGCAAATGGATGGTCTTCATCCCCACAGGGTGTCACCAAGAGCCACCGCAGCAAGGACCCGCTGCCTGTGCTTCAGGTTGAGGCGGTGAGTAGGGGGCCTGCTTGGACTTGGGTTAGGGCCTGGGAACGGTTGGGGGGATGGATAAAGGGGGAGTGATAAGCACCTCCACCATGCCAGACACTGTGCTAAACACTTCACAAATATTACTTACTTTGAGCTTCATGAGAACTCTGGGACTTAAGTATTGGGATGATAGCTATTTTAGAGTTGAGGAAATTCTGGCAGACAGGTTAAATGACTTTCCCAGGGTCACACAGGTAGTAAGTGTCTTGAGTCTAGACTTGAACTCAGGTCTTGACTCCAGGCCCAGCGCTCTATCCACTGAGCCACCCAGTTGGTTGAGAATTGGATCTGTTCTTGTACTGCGTGAGCCAAGATCCCAGCCTTGCACCCTCTCTGGATGAGGGGCTTTGGAAATCTTGGGAAACTTGAGCCAGGGGAGGGTGGATGGTAATCGTCTTCCCTCACTTGCTTCCCCGCCCCTAGCTCTGGGAACTTGGGGCTGCCAAGGGGTTCTGAGGTGCTTCCCTCCATGAGGCATCTCCCTGGCTTCCCCTCAGGTCACTCAGGCTTTTGAGCAGGTGGGCCTGGGCCTGGTGGGGCCCCTGGTGGAGACTTCGAATGGCTTCCGCTTCATCCTTCTGTCCGTGGATGCCTACTCACGCTGGGTGGAGGCCTCGCCACTGAAGGAAAAAAATCCCGTGGACGTGGCCAGGGCCCTGATCCCCTTCCTTCTCCGATTTGGTCGCCCTCAGCTCCTGGTCACCACACTTAGGGTCCCATTTGTGAGCCAGGTAAGGACTGCAGCCCATCAGCCCCTGGGGTCCCACAGTCCCTCTGGCCCCCCATCAGCCTCAGATCTCCCATCTCCCTTCAGGCATTTCCCCTCCTGGTCCTTCCAGGCCCCCTTCCCAGGCCCTCAGCTCCTTTCCAATGAACCCTCTCCCGCCTGCAGGTGAATCGGAGCCTCCATCGGCAGCTTCGGGGCCTGGGTGTGCCCCTTGGCAAGCTGGACATTGTCGTGTCCGCTTTCCAGCCAAAGATTAATAGCATCTTCTCCTTGACCTCCAGCTCTATTAGGAGGTGAGGACTAGCCGACCCCAGCCCTTGGTCCCCCTGGACCTGCCACCAGCAGAGAAAGGAGGAATAGAGATTGTTGTTATCAGTTATAGGGGGAAACTGAGTCCCAGGTGGTGGAATTGGGACTGGGGCTCCCTTCTGCTCCCTCACAGTTAGAGGAGCTGGGAGGTGTGGGGAGGGGTTGTAAGAGGGAGGAGTCTGTGAGGATGGGGTGGGGCTGGCCTCCTTATGACCAGGGCTCAGCTTGGGGCACCCTGTCCTGGGCCTCAGGGATGTGGTGCCCAGGAGGGGTGGTAGGTGTGTGACTTGGGACAAGGAGCACTGCCCTTTGGGGCCTCAGTTTTCTGTAAAGCTGGGCTGGGGGAGGGGAGCCTGTGGGCCACAGGGGTCCAACCCACCAGTCCCAAGCTCTGCCCTGGCTAAGGGGCTCGTGGCTGCTTTTAGGACCCTGGGGAGCCTGGTGAAGGGGGAGCATGAGAAGTGGGACCAGGTCCTGGAGAAAGCCCTCTTCTCCCTGAGGACGGCAGTGACCAAGAACAAGAGGAAGAGCCCCTTCCAGCTCCTTTATGGCCGCAAACCCAGGGCCTCCCAGGATGTTCCCTCCCATTTTGATGTGAGTGCTGGGCCTTGGACCTCTCTGCCCTTCCCCTTGCTGCTGGCTGCCTCTCTTGGCTCCCACTGGGACTCTGTCTTGCTTCCCTTGCCCAGGGCTCATGCTGCTGTT
This sequence comes from Dromiciops gliroides, assembly GCF_019393635.1. Taxonomy (NCBI): domain Eukaryota; kingdom Metazoa; phylum Chordata; class Mammalia; order Microbiotheria; family Microbiotheriidae; genus Dromiciops; species Dromiciops gliroides. The sequence goes on from NC_057861.1 coordinate 9,111,475, forward strand.
AGCCCTTCCTTTCCCCCTCCTTCCACCCCTCCCCCCCCAACTCTTGGGTCCAAAGAAAGGACCTGAACCCAGAACCTTAGGCCTCTTGAAGGGTCTGGGACCAGGAGAGAGTGACCAGAGCTCTCGGCCCTCCCATAAGCCCTGTGTGTGGGCTGGGGACAGCACCATGGCCTGGACTCATATCTTATCACTCAGCCTCCTTTTCCTCATGAAAGTCATGGAGGGTTGGACTTGACCTCTCCGCTCCCTTCTGTTTCTAAATCCATGGACCTATGATCCTGGTGAGGTGTCCTGTAAGCCCCAGCAGGGGGTCGTAGATCTGAGGAGGGGGCTCCCTGCCTCCAGCACCCCTTCTCTTCCCTTTACTTTGCATCTTTTTCTGGAGTTCCATCAAACATCATGGCACTGGACTGGAGGTCAGGAGACCTGAGTCCTCAAACGGCTCCTTTATAGCACCCATGACCCGTGGTTGCCCAGGCTCACCACGGGCCCCTCCTCCCTTGTCCCCACTGTCTGTCTTCTGTAGGCTATGCTCTTCCCTGTGACTCTCCCTTCTCTCCTCCATGTGCCCTCAGGTGGTCGCGGCAGACACTGTAGGGGACAATGGAAGAAGCATCCATGACGAGGAGCCCGCCGAGACAGGTGAAACCACCACGAACCACATTTTGGCAGACCCTGTGCCAAAACCCATGGGGCAGTCTAAGCAGGAAAGCAGGCAGGAGTCCACACAGCAGCCCCGGCAGCAGCCCATGCAGGAACCCATGCAGCAGCCCATGCAGCAGCCCATGCAACAGTCCACGCAACAGCCCATGCAGGAACCCATGCAACAGCCCAGCCAACCATCCAAGCCAGAAACCATAGGGCATCTCATGCATCAGCCCATACCCGAGCCCATAAATCAGCATATGTGGCAGCCCATGCTGGGGTCCATTCTGCAGCCCATGCACCAAGCTATGCAGCAGCCTATCCAGCAGCCCATGCACCAAGCTATGCAGCAGCCTGTGCACCAAGCTATCCAGCAGCCCATGCACCAAGCTATCCAGCAGCCTGTGCACCAAGCTATGCAGCAGCCCATGCACCAGCCTTTCCAGCAGCTCATGCACCAGCCCATGCTTCAGCCTATCCAGCAGCTCATGCAGCAGCCCATGCATCAGCCTTTCCTGCAGCCCATGCAGCAGCCCATGCATCAGCCTTTCCTGCAGCCCATGCCAAGGCTGACAGAATGCCCTGCTGTGAGCAGCTGGGGCCAACAGACAACTCCCAGCCTGGACACCCCCTGGGAAAAGTGGGAGCCTGGTGGAGGAGCTTTTTGGACCCAGTGGAGGGATCCTGGCAACTAGTGGGAGAAGCCAAGCAACCTGTGTCCATCCCGAACTCTGCTTCGAAAGGGTGGAGGGTGGAGGATGGGAATAGAAAGTGGTCTTGGGAATAGCCCGTACTTCCTCCCAACCACAGTGACATCCGCACTGGGTCAGGGGATGACAATGGGTTTATGAACTAGGACCTCCTGGCATCTCGGACATTCCTTTACCCTTGTGGCCCATCCTTCCATTTATGAAGCGCCTACTGTGTGCCAGCTATTAGGACACAATGACAGAAACAAAGCCACTGACTTCCTGGGGATAATGGGGATGATAGTGTTCCATCAATTAACAAGAATTCATTCTCTTTTATGTTCTAGTCACTGGAGATACAGAGACCAGAAGTGAGACAGGTCCTGCTCTCAAACCATTGGGGAAATAGTACAGATAGGGGTACATGTACAGGGGTCTCAAAAGTCTTAGTGAAGTTTGAACCTATTAAAACTTTAGACTTTCACCAAGACTTTTGGGACATTCTGTACAATGGTATAGATAAACTTGATACAGGGTGGTGACCACCAGAAGCTTCTGGGAGACTGGCATGTGAAGTAGAAGGGAGGACATAAGTTTTCCAGCCTGTGCAAAGACTGGAGGGAGAGGGGGGAGGTGGAATTGGGGGTTATGGCTGGACCCACAAGAAAGCCAGTTTGGGGTTGGAAAGGTAGGTTAGATCCAGGTTGTAAGGAGTTCAAGATTGTGTTTTATTTCTGGGGTAACAGGGAGCCATGGAAGTTGCTGGAGTAATATCAGCTACTAAGATCAATAAATAATTGGGTTCTGGAAAGCTCTCTGGAAGGAGATGGTGCCTGGGCCAAAAGCCTTGGAGAAAACAAGGGCTTCTATGAGGTTGGGGTGAATTAGGAGTTAAGTGATAAGCACGTAGGATAGATAGAACCTGTGCAAAGATTGGAGTGAGACTGTCTAGTCCAGAGAGAAGTGCAGAACAGGTCACTTTGACTGCAACAGGGATTAGGTAAAGGCTGCAAAGGGGTAAGGTCGTCTGGGGCCAATTGGGAAAGATGGCCAACCTGAGCTGTATATTTCAGCCCAGAATCAGGAATTAGGGAAGCGTTGGGGTCCTAATGATTATCTTAAAGACACATGGAGGAAGGTTTAGAGTCTGGAGGCAGGGAGGCCAATGGGGCTATTGTAATAGACCTGGTAAGACTCAGTGTTTGTCTTTTTTGGAGAGAACCAGTGACATCACAAGGTGGTGACTCCCCTCATGAACTGGATTTAAGGGAGGCAAAGTTGCACAAAATCCTCAGCCTTGCCCCCTGGGTCACTGGGGTCCAGTGGCAGGACAAAAGTCAAGATGGATGACCTTGATGTCTGCCCAAGCTCTTAAGTGCTCCATGGCACCTTCGTGCCATCCATTCCGATGGTAGCTCCACAGTGCTGGCTTCATCCAAGGTGGGAAGTCTTCACATGCTTGGGGTGGACATCCTCCCAATTCACTGATGAGTTCAAAGCCTGTCTGTGGGTCACCCTCTGCCTGGTTTAGCCTGTCTGCTGAGTGGGTTTTACAGGGATATGGCTCTTGTACATGCTGCTACAGCTTCTTGGTGCCCCAAGGGAGCTGGGTGGTGGATGGGCACCCTCACACCAGAGGTGGTTGCCCTCCTTGAAAACCCCCAGACCATGTATGCTTGGACTAGTGTGCATTTGGGTCTAGAGAAGAGGGGCACAATGGGAGCTCAACAACCTATTAGATGTGGGGCATCCAATGGGTGGGGAGACAAGGCAGCTTTGTGGGTGACTTAGAGCCTGGGAAACTGGAAGACAACAGATTGGACCCATAGAAATTGGTTAAGAGGGGGAAGGAAGATGAGAATTTGGACAAATGAAAGATCTGCTGAGACAACCCAATGCTCTGGGCAAACTTGTTAGAGGGCGTCTTTGTGTGCACCCAGTTGTTTGTCCATCATTCTAAGAGATGACGATGACGACGTTGGGGGGATGTCACGACTTGCACTGAGTTGGATTTAAGTGAGGGAGGGCTGTACAGGGTCAGCAAGATCACACTCTCCTCTGGGGCATCTGGGTCCAGTGGTACCTAATACATAGAGACATCACTGCAAGGCACCTAGAGTTTGGGTCAGAGCACCTGGATTTCTATTCCGACCTTTCTGGGCCTGCCGCTTATTTCTCTGTCACATGAGTTGGCCCCTGAGGTTTCTGGTAGGTCTGGATCCTAGGAAAATCTCAGGGAAGTGGGTGACAGCAGACGGGGGCCAGCATGTTGAAGATGCCCAGATAGTCGTCCTGCTAGCTAAGGAGATCTCGGGTAGACTTGGAGAGGGCAGTTTCACTTGGCTGGGCTGTGGAAACCAGATTGTCTGCAAAGAACTGATGAGCCAGTGGGGTGGAGGAAGGCACAGAGGGCAGCATCTTTTGCTGGTTTGGCCGTGAAAGTCAGGAGATTGGAGGCTGATAGCTAGAGGGAGTGGAGACAAGTCAAGTGGAGGTTCAGAAGTCAAGGGGAGCTGCGGAGGACTTTTTTGTTGGTGGCAGGGAGGGAGGAGCCTGGAGATCAGATGGAAGGGGCCAGGGTGGGTCTTTAAAAGGGGAAGAGGGCATCTGATGACCCTGAGGAGAAGGGAGGAGGGGCTGGGAGGATGAGCTACGTCTCTCAGGGTGTAAAAACGGAGTGGGGCCCAGGAAGGAGGAGAGACAGATTTTGAACAATTTAGGGAAAGGATCAGCAGAGGGGCCCTAATGGAGCTTAGATAACAGCAATTTGGTCCTGGTCCGGGACTCGAATTTGCTTAGTTCTTTCAAGGTTAGTTAGGCTCCAGGGTCCTGGCTTGGGGTCTGAGGGAAGGGATCTGGGAGGTGGGTGAGCAAGAGGGGTTTACGTCGTTGTCTCTCCCCAAACTGCCTATTTCTGGGTTTTCCTCTGGATTTCACACTAAAATATGCTACTCACCCAGTTGCCTCTGAATCAGGGGCGGACTGAGCTCTAGGAGGGGAGGGGGAACGCTACCCGCTCCGGATGACGAAAGGGGGCGGGGTATTCACCTTGGAAAGAGCACCAGGGAGCCTGGAGACACCTTTTGCCTCTGACATTTAAGTGCTTTGTGGATCTTAGGCCCTCCTCGGGATCTGGGCCTCTAGGCCTCTGCTTGATGGGAGGGAAGTTTCACCGTCAGACGGATTTACTAGTCTGAGTGTCTCAGGTGGGACGGAGTTGTCTCCGCGGGGAATCTAGTGTCTGCTGGACCCAAGTTACTTAGCCCTTCCCGGCCTTCGAAAGCTGCTCCTTATTGGGGAGGGGCCTGATCCTGTATCCAAGTGGCCTTTTGGGGCCCAATAAGTTGCGAGAGCGGAGGGAGCTGAGGTTGGGTCTCTGGGCCTGTTCCCAGGGTCTGCAGGAGCCCCCCGCCTGGAGGCTGGATCTCCCCAGCCAGGGTGTGGCCAAGCCGACCCCTTGCCGAGCCCCTCCACTCCGCGGCAGCTTCCTGCAGGCTAGCCTCCCAGGGCTCCCTGACGTCGCTTTGCGTGGCCAGGGCCCCCCGAACACGCGTGGGGCCCGCCTCCTTCCCCCTGGACTTCCTCCCCCTCCCATTCCAGACGGGCCAGCCGGTAGGGGCGTGGCCCGGAGGTTTGGCTCGGTATTGGCCGGCCCGAGCGTTCTGAAGGGATGGGGCGTGGCCTGGGGAGTTTCAGGGGGCGTGGCGTGGGCCGGAGCGCTCCGAGGGGCGGGGCGGAGGGAGCAGGACCCGCTGCAGCAGCCCGAGGAGGAGGAGGAGGAGCCGGGGCCTGGCGCTGGGGCCAGGCTGGGCGGCTGTGGGGCCCGGCCGCTGCAGCAGCCGCAGCCGTCTCGGCGGCCCCTCGCTCCTCCTTCTCCTCCGGGCCTCCTGGGCTCGGAGGATCGGCGGGCCGGGCCCGATGGAGCTGCACATTCTGGAGCACCGGGTCCGGGTGCTGAGCATCGCGCGCCCCGGGCTCTGGCTTTATACACACCCGCTCGTCAAGCTGCTCTTCCTGCGGCAGCGGAGCCGGTAAGGCTAAAACTGCTGCTGATGGGGGGGGCCTGCCCGGCTTCTCGGAGGCCCCCTGCTAACCCCCTCCCCAGCCATCCGCCCCCTCCCCCCCAGCCCGGGCTCTGGGTGGGTCTGGGGAGGGAGGGGAGTAAGGGTGATGATAACCACGTTCCCTCTGGCTTTCCAGCTCACTATCTCATTTGATCCCCGAGCCAGCCCCGCAGGCCCTTATTATCCCCACTTTACAGATGGGGCCACTGAGATTCTGAAAGATTGTAGCGACTTGCTCAGAGACGCCCAGAAAGTGGCGGCCCCGCAGCTCCCCCTCCCCCTCCCCGACTCCCACCCCCACCCCCGGCTTGCTTCGACTTGTCCTTGTTCCTAGACTTGCTGAATTAACGGGGTGTGTGTGTGTGTTGGGGGGGATAGTGGAAGTTCCAGCCTTCACGAAGGGTTTTCTAGCGGACTTTGAGCATTTTGTGAAGCTCGATTTCATGAGCCTGCTGCCCTGCTTAGAAGCTGTGTGACTTTGGACAAGTTACTTCCCCTCTCTGGGCCTCACTGGCCTCTTCTGTAAGATGAGGGGGTCAGACTCTACGACCTATTCTAATCTTCTGTGGGTCAGTGGGTCAGAGGGATGGGGACCAGCAGAGGTCACTCTATCCAGCTCTTGGGGACTTGCTTTGGAGCTGGGTCCTTCCCCGAGATAGCAGGAAAGGGACTGGTTTGTATGACTTCCCTAAGATTCAGAACAGCCAGTATCCCTGCACCCCCCCCCCCCATGGACAAGGGGCTCCGGGGACCCAATTTGTTCTGCTTCAGTGGAGCCTGGGCAAAGTCCACACTTCCTTGAGTCTGGCTCATCCTTCCCATCCTTCCCTCCCCTCTGCCTCTGGACTTTGGGATCAGGGGGATGAGGCTCTGCCTTGCCTTGGCTCATGGGGGTCCCTTCTCCTTAGGTGCAAGTTTTTCAGCCTGACAGAAACCCCAGAAGATTACACCCTAATGCTGGATGAAGAAGGGTACAAAGGTATTGGCTTCTGGCTTCTACTACCTCCTCCCCTGGTTTCCTCAGTCCGTCGCCCCTAGACCCCTGCCAAGGAATGTCCCTTGACTGTCTATGTATGCCAGACAGACCCCTTCATCAGTATGCTTAAAACTGGTGGATAGGGCAGGCAGGAAGGATGGAGGCAGCAGGTCCTAGTGAAATGTATCCCAGCAGCACCTAGGTGCCTGCCCCGGCTGTCCCAGAGTGGAGAGGCATGCCTTGGAAAGGTGGTGAGCCTCCCAACAGAGGCTGGGTAAGCAAATATTTGGGATACAGTTGAGGACATTGTGTGGCAACCTTGTGATGGGTGCCTATTTCCCTTGGATCCCAGTTCTGCTGCCCTGCTGTGGCTGTGTGATATTGGTCAAGTCACTTCCCTTTTCCAAGATTGTGGTTTCCTCTGGTAAAATAGTAATAATCACACACATTTATAGATTGTACTTTGTACTGCCGGACTTCTGTGTGCCCCTCTGGGTGGCTTGGGATGAGGGAAGGAATCACATTGGCTCAGGAGGGTTTTCATGTCAGCTGTTAATCCATGCCATCCTCAGAGGCCCCCCCCCCCACCACTTCCACCTCTGGGAGGGAGCAGAATAGCTGGCCCCCCACCCCCAAGGTGATGACAGTGGGATTTTTTGAAATCAGGGTCCAGTGTCAGCTGAGGGTCTGGGAGCTCTGTGGAGTAGATGGGAGCCAGCAGGTGATTGAGGCAGATGAAGTGGAAGATTTTCTAAGTCTGGACCTGAGACATGGGCTGTATATATGTCGATGAGCCTGGTCCCAGGGCTGAAAGCTGCCTGCCTTTAGCCCCCTTTCTATTTCCTGTTGTGGCCTCAGAGGCAGCGCTGAGGGTTAGGGAAGCTGCTTGCCCTGGTGTTCTGTTGGGGCCCATTGAGGAGCAGTGCCCAGGTGCCCAGGCTCTCAGTCCAAGGCACAAATAGAGTCAGAGAAGTATTAGAAGATGTAAAGTTAAGAGGAACTTTAAAAATCATCTGGTGCAAACCTTTTTGTTTACAAAGGAGGAGACATGCCCTAAGATGGAAAATGACTTGGCCAAGGTCTCCCAGGAACTCCCTGTAGCAGAGCAGAGATCTGAACCCAGGTCCTCTGTCATCGATCTTTCCCATACATCAGTTGCAAAGCAGTAGTAATTCAGTAAATTTATTAAGCACTTACTGTATTCAAGACACTGGGGTTATAAAGACAAAAATAAAATACGCCCTAAGGAACTTATACTCTACTGGGTGGATGTAACACATAATAATAATAGTTATTATTAGCATTTATATAGCTCTTTAAGTTTGGAAAAGTTTCTTTTGGGGAGGAGGTAATGGAAGTTAAGTGACTTACCCAGGATCACACAGCTAGTAAGTGTCTAAGGTCACATTTGAACTCAGGTCCTCCTGACTTCCCCTTATTCTGTCCACTGTGTCGCCAAGCTGCCTTGCAAAATATTTTTTAATCTCCTTTAATGTGCACAGACAAGTAAATGCAAAGTAATACAAAGTTATTTCAAGAAGTAGAATTGACAGCCATGGGAATGTATTGTATCTGTTGCTACTTGGTATGGTAAGTCAGTGTTGTTACTGTTGCCATTTTTACTATATTGGCTTTACCTAGTCATGAACATTACTGCAAAAAAAAAAATTTATAGTTGATTTTTTTCTAAGTCTGATGTTTGCCTTGCTAGGCTAAATGTTTGGTCTGGTCCATTTTTTCTTTCTTGTGAGTTGTCTTCTAGCCTCCTGCAGGCTGGGCACTGGGATCCCTGGGGCCCTGCTCAGAAGTAACTGGTGCCCATTGAGGGAAAGGGAGAAAGAGAGAATTCACAAGTCCTCCCCTCCCCCACGCAGCTGGGTATGTTCCTCCCAGACCACAGTCTCCTGCTCTGTCCTTCCTCTCCATCTCTTATCAGTTGGCTATCTTCATCTAGGAAGGCTTCCTGAGCAGCTTTTATGAACTGGAAGGATGGGCCTGTGCTGGACTTGGGGCTACTGTTGAAGCATCTGGCTGGGTTCCCCGCATCTACACCTTCCTTTATGGGCCTCCCACCCATATGGGGGTAGGGAAGGCCCTTTCTATTGAGAGAGCTGATGATGAGAGGGGGTGGGGTGAATATTTGCCGGGTCCTGGAATGAAAGCTCCCTGAGGCAGGAACTATTTTTGCCTTTCTTTGTCCATCCTGTGTTAGAACGTGCTTAATAAATAGGATTGATTGGTAAGTGAATGGGACAGAGCCCAGGAAGGGGGAGGATACCTGGGCTACCTGGAATGTTCTGGGAAGGGGCCCTGGGAGGATGTTGTGAATGGGGAGGAGAGTAATGAGCCACAGGCCATGTCTGGCACAAACCTGGGTGAGAGAGAACTTGGTTCTCTTTCTGTCTTCCCCAGCTCGGTCCAGAGACCCCCTTTTCTTCTCTCCTCCCCCACCCCAAGGCCTGGCCAGAGCTGGGGATCTGGAATCTCACTACCATTAACTGGCACTAGAGGTGTTCAACTCAAGTAGAAACAGGGCAACCCAAACATACCTCAAGTTCCTTTGAGTTGCAGATTGGGTTAGAAAGCCACCATCTGTTTGTTTCATGAAATAATTCCCAATTCCATTTTAGCCTGGTTTTGGAGCCAAAGGTCGCCGCTTGGAGGGTGGTGTATTTGACCCCTAGGATCTAACCCAACCCATATTTCAGCCTGGGCAGCCAACTTTTCTTCTCTCTGTAAAAGGAGGAGTTTGGACTAGAAGAGGCTTCTAGCTCTAAATCCCAGGGTCCTGGGTTCAGTTCTCACTCTGCTTTGTGACCTTGGACAAGTCATTTGAGGATCAAAGGAACTTAACAAAGAAAGTGTTTTGCAAATTGTAAAGTCTGAATACAAAAGCTGGCCCTCCTTGGGGGGAGTTGGAGTTGCCCAACTCTGGGGAGGAGGAAGACTCCCGACCTTGGGGTCCAACCTTGGGGTCCAGGTGGGCCCCAGCCTGGGGCTGGTCCTGGGCTGGTGAGGGTGGATAGAAGGGGGTGGTCCTAAGCCCAGCCTTGGTCCTGCTTTCCTTGAGCTCTCTCCTTCCTCTCTGGCTCTTTCTCCTCTTTGATTCTCTTCTTTCACCTGCCTCCAGTCATGCCCATCAGTGTTTGCCTGCCAGCTGCTACCTTCTCAGCCTCTGCCTGCCATCCCAGGCCTAGGAAGGGAGATCCTTAAAGCTTGGGGGCTTCTGTTCAAATCCAGCTTCTCAGATCTGGCTGGTGCTAGGCTCTGGGCCCAGGGACAGAGATAAGCAGCTCTTCCCTAAATTCAGAACAATCATGTTAGCGGTAATTTTGTTGTCCAGTCATTTTTCAGTCGTGCCTGACTCTTTGTGACCCCATTTGGGGTTTTCTTGGCAAAGATACTGGAGTGGTTTACCACTTTCTTCTCCATTTGACAGATGAGGAAACTGAGGCAAACAGGGTTCAGTGACTTGCCCTGGGTCACATACCTAGTACACTCCTGAAGTCAGATTTGAACTCGGGTGTTCCTGACTCCAGGCCCAGCGCTCTTTCCACGGCAGTTCCCCCAGCTGCCCTAGAAGGGACTTAGGTGTCATCTAAACCTCTCATTTTACAGAAGAGCAAAGTGAGGTCCAGGATGGGAAAGGGACTTTCCCTAGACCATATAGCTAGTAAATGTCAGAGCAGGATCTGAACACAGGGCTGCTAACTTGAAACCCGGGGCTCTTTCCACTGAGCTGCCCAGGTTGGTCCCTGTTATATCTAGGCTCAGGCTCCCCTTCAGTCCTGCCTGGGATACTGCTTGGGGGGGAGGTGTGCATGCTAAGGTCATGGAAAGGTCAGGGCCTATCCATTCGGGCTGAGAGGAAGGAAGCCAGCCTGGGCAGCCTTGATGCCAACAAAGGCAGCTTTAATGCATGCCTAGCCACCCTGGGGGAAGGCCCAGGCCCTTCCCCCATCTCCATTGCCCTACCCCCACCCTCCCTAAGCTCAGGATGGAGCCTATGACCTCAGCCCATCCCTGGGCCAATCTTTTCCAGTTCATCCAGTTCCCCAACCCTGGGGGCTGGGGTGTTCAAAGCTATTCAGACTGCTGCTGGCATCTCCCACCTCCCCAATTTGGGAGCGGTATTTGCACAGAGGCAGATTTAGCTCAAGATAAGAAAACTTCCTCACATGAGAGCTGTCCCAAAGTAAGATGGGCTGCCTCAGGAGGTAGTGAGCTCCCCGTCACTGGAGGTCTTCCAGAATGGTCTGGGTGACTGCTTGTTGGACCTTCTATAGGGGGGAGTTTTGTTCTGGCTGGGCTTGGAGTCCATGCCAGTGGGGTGTCTTCAAACTCTGAGATTCAGTCCCATCCCTTCCCTCTGTGAGGGAGCAGGGTTCTTTCCTTTGGGCCATCCCCCTGCCCAGTGCCTAGTTCCCAGGGGGATCACGAGGTCATGGGATTAGAGTTAGAAGGGTCCTTGATCTCCTTTACTTATTTTTGCTAAAGACAAAACAATCCAGAAAACTGTGACTTATCCACAGCCATGCAGACTGTGTGCTGCAAAGCAGCCCTTTGAATCCAGACCCAGGGCCCTGGGCTCTCAGGCCCATCCTTCCCGTCTCCACCAGGAAGGTCAGGCAGGATGCCATCAGAGCTGCTGGCCGTGCCTAGGCTGAGGGGGAAGTGGCCAGGGTGGCCGCCTCTGCCTGCTGTGGATGGCACCTCCCCTCTCTTGTTCACTGGCTCCCCCTCGTGGTCACTGGCATCACCTCATTAACAAGGTTCCACCTTCTTTTCCGGATACTGGCTGGTTGGCCAACTTGGCTTGGCCTGGGCACCCCTGCTGGCACCCAGGGAGGCTTGGCACTGAGGCCTGGGAAATTCTCTCCCACGGCTTGTTGTTCTTTCACCCTTTGCACAGAAGGTAGGAGGGTATCGTCCTGGCCCTTGGATCATGTGGAGTTGGAGGAGGGGCAAGGGATTCTCTGGGGCCATGCCCCCAAGCACACGGTCTGTGCTGGAAGTGGGGAGGGGCCTGGGACAGATTTGGGATTCAGTTCCTGGCTAGGATCAGCCTCAGTTTATACCCTGGAGCATAGAGTTGGGTTGGACCTGCTTAGATCACTGACCTAGAAAGGACCCCATGGGCCATCCATCTGACTTGTACCTGGGTCGAGATGGCATAATGGAAAACCTGCTTGCTTTGCAGACAGAGGAGCTGGGTTCAAATCTTGGCTCAGTAAGCGACTCCCTCTACAACTGTGGACAAGTTATCAGATCTGTCTAGGCCTTAGCGTCTCTTGTGTAAAAAGGAGGGATTGGATGGGAGGGCCTGAGTCTGGCTCCCAAGTCTCCAGTGAAGGGGCCCTCTCTGGCTCAAGCAGGCTGTCCTTCCTGGGGACAGCAAGGCTGTAGCTTAGCCCTGCTTCTGACCCCTGAGTCCAAGCAGAACAGAGCCTCCTCTCCTGGCCAGCTCCCTCGTTTCTTGAAGCTGACTGTGTTGTGACCTCCCAAGCTGCCTCTCCTCCAGACTGAACCTGCCTCAGTCCCTTACCCGAGCCTGGTTTTGACATGATCTTCAGACCCAGATCCCACTTGGCAGTGTGTGTCAGCAGGATGATATGGGAGCCAAGGAGCTAAGAGAGGCTTCCAGGAGCATGGAGGGGCTGCCCCCTTGCCCTCAGCCCTGGTCAGATCCCACCTCACATAGGGAGACCCGCTTCTTAGTTTCCAGGCTTAAGAAGGCTATGGATCAGCTGGAGAGTGTCCAGAGGACGGGCAAGGGCCTTGAATCCCTGTCTTGTCAGCATGGGATGAAGGCATTGGGGTGTTTGACCTGGAAAAGAGAAGGCTCTGGGGTGGGGGGGAGGGAACATGAGAGTGATGAATGCTGTGCCATTGAGGAGGTGGTGAGTTCCCCGTCCTTGGAGGTGTGCAAGCAGAGACTGGATGCCCACTTGGAGATGCTATAGAGAGGATTCCTTCCCACTCATTGCCCTCACCAGCTCTCCCTCCCTCCTGTTATGGACCCTGTGCTTCAGAAAAATCAGGTGTGGACCCCTGGCCTCATTTCTTTAGCAAGAGTCGTGTGTGTAGAGCCAGAGTTTGGGGTTTGGCCTCTTCCTGTGAGACCTTGGAAAAGTGACTACCCCTCTCTGGGCTTATGCTTCTTCCTTGGTGACATGAGGAGCTTTGGGCTCAAGGATTGGATTAGCTGGCCCTGAGGCCCAAGTCTGGGTCTTCAGTGGCCACTCCAGCCTCTGCTCCAGTGAAGAGGATCCTCTGCTTCCCAAGCATTCATCCTTTTTTGGGGGGACAGCAAAGGGGAGACCCCTTCCAGCTGTCTGGGACCAGGATCCTAATGGCTCACGTGTCTGTGTCACTCCCTGGGTGATGCTATTCCTCAGACACACAGCACCATCTGATCCCTGTGACACCCTTGAGCTGGAGGCCCACGCTGGAGAAGTGACTTGGCTAAGGTCCTATAGAGATCAGCGTCAGGGCTGGGCCTAGAAATAAGGTTTCCTGATGCCTCCTGCAGATTTTTTGCCCTTAGAGAATGGCGCTGTGGTGGGGGGTAGGGGGGAGGAGGAAGGCCCTGGCTCTCCCTTAATGACGGCCCTCTTTTCCACAGAGCTGCCTCCGTCAGAATTCTTGCAGGTGGCTGAGGCCACATGGCTGGTGCTCAATGTTCTATCCAACAGCAGCTCGGCCACCAATTTTCAGGCCGTCGGCGTCACCAAAATCGCTCGGTCGGTCATTGCTCCACTGGCTGAGCACCATGTCTCGGTGCTCATGTTGTCCACGTACCAGACAGACTTCATCCTGGTGAGACTTGTAGGAATGGGGGGTGGGGAGGAGGGGTCATAGGCCATTCTGGATTCTTTGGTCCAGAAGGGGTTGTGGGTATCCCCTCTCCCCCACAGCCTGGATGGGAGAGAGGGGGAGGGCTTTGTGTTTGCCTTCTTCCTCAGCTGGGTTCTGCCAGGCTTCGGGGGCAGGAGTGAGGAAGAGGGAAGATTGAATCTCCAGGCCTTGGGCATGTACAGGAACGTGTCTGTTCACGCCCTTTTCCCAGGGACCTCCTGGACAGGACTCTGCCTGCCCCAAGTCTGAGCAGGGGCCATGGACTTGCAGGGAAAGGAGAGAGAGGGGGAGGGAGAGAGAAGGATAAATGGAGACAGGAGGAGAGACATACAGACACAGAGAAAGAGAGATGGAAAGAAGAGGGAGAGTGAATTAATGAAGGAAGGAAGACAGGCAGTCCGGTGAGGGTCAGTATTCAACATAGTCTATGGACAAGCTGGGGAGTATGTGTGTGGTGTGTATATCACATGTATGACAACATACATCCATGTGGGAGGGGGTACACTGGACCTGTGGGTAGGGATTGGGGGGGGGGTCGGATAAATGAGTGGCTCCTTAGCCTCCCCTCTGGGCTGTAGGTGCGTGAACAGGACCTGCCCGTGGTGATCCACACTCTGGCCCAGGAGTTTACCATCCACCGGGAGGTCGATGGGGAGCCTGTGCCGGTGGCCTGCGACGATGCCAGCAATGGCTTCCACAAAGCCAAACTGGGTGAGGTGCCCTTCCCCTGCTCCTCCCCCTGCCCCGCCCATGTCTAGTTTATTCAGACTCTGCTCCCAAAGGGTTCTGATGTTATTATCTTCTTGAAAATACTATTACTAGCACTCATTCCCTTCCCACTCCCAGCCCCGCCAGGGCCAGTCCTTGGAACAAGGAGGGGGAATGGGGAAGCAGTTCTGTGAAACTACCTGCCTCAGCCTAGTCTAACAGTGTATACTGTGTTCTATCCCTGGAACCCCCCCACCTCTGGAAAGGGAGGGAGGGAGGGGGGTCTTTAGTCATGCTATTATCAATAATAGCACAAGGGCGTGTGGCATTATTAACCGTGTCCATAAGCTTGTATTGCCCTTAACTCCATGGCTTCTTTGCAGGCCCTTTGGAGAAGGCTGGGGGTGGGGGTGGGGGCAAGGATGACCAGCCTGGCTTAACCGGTGAGCTGGCCTTGGCCCAGGGAGAGTGGGACTTCTCTGAGATCCACTCAGGGGGATTAGCAACCCCTCACCTCTCTTCAGAGAGGCCTGTTTTGTCCAGCGAGCTCATTTTGTGTGGCCACCAGGTGGAGCCACATCCCCACCCATCCTAGGGGGCCGGGCCTAGCCCTGGGTACCTGGAAACTGGGCTGAGCATTGACGGGCCTTCTTCCCCCTGCCCTGAGCCAGGCCCCAGCTCCACTGTGCACCCCATCCAGAGCCCCCAGAACAGATTCTGCATCCTCACGCTGGACCCCGACACCCTCCCTGCCATCGCTACCACGCTTATAGATGTCCTCTTCTACTCTCACAGGTGGGCACCTGCAAGCCACTGTCCTGCCCTTCTCTTCTCTCCCATCACTTCACCTTGCCTTTCAGATGGGGAAACTGAGGCCCATTCTGGGGAGAGGAAGGCCAAACTGCTAGAATCCTAAAACTTCAGAACTGGAAGGGACCATAGGGCATAAAATAGAGTTGGAAGAGACTCTCGCAGGTCCCAGCCCTTCATTTTACAGATAGGAAAACTGAGGTCCAGCTTGGGGAGAGGTCACAGAGCAATTATATAAAGTCAGATCAGGAAAGGCCCTTAGAATGGAAAATATCAGAGTTGGGAGGGAGCTTAGAACAGGGAATGTCAGAGCTGGGGGTAGCTTAGAACAGGGAATGTCAGAACTGGGGGGCGCTTAGAACAGGGAATGTCAGAATTGGGGGGCGCTTAGAACAGGGAATGTCAGAGCTGGGAGGTGCTTAGAACAGGGAATGTCAGAGCTGGGGGGAGCTTAGAACATGGGATGTCAGAGCTGAGGGGAGCTTAGAACAAAGGATGTCAGAGCTGGGGGAGCCCTAGAGCACAGAATGTCAGAACTGAGAGGTCCCTTTCACCTCATCTGTGAGATCATTTTACATATGAGGAAATGGGCCCAAAGGCAGGGACTTAACCAAGGTCACTCAGCCAATCCTAGCCTAACCTCTCCTTCTCCCTCGCTGCACACCCCGCCCCCCCACTAGCCCACTGAGCTGAGCTCCTGGCCTCTCCCCAACCCTTTCGGGGGGAGGGGGAGCTGTCGTGGGGAGGGAGAGCTAACTGTCCTTCTCTCTCCACACCTGCGCAGTGCTTCCAAGGAGGGGGCTTCTGATGAGGCAGACCTTGCCTCCATCCCCTTCTTTGCCTTCTCCCTGATCGAGGGCTACATCTCTATCGTCATGGATGCAGAGACACAGAAGAAGTAGGTAACCCCACCCTCTGGCCCTGGGTTGGGTCAAGGCCACATCCTTTGCTTATCAGGTAGCTCCCAGGACCCACCTATGGTAGTCACAGAATGGAGAGGGGCCTCAGACCCCAGAGCATCAGAGCTGGGAGGGCCCTTCAGTTTGACCTAGTCTAACCCCCATATTATACAGAGGAGCAAATCTCAGACAGGGGACGTCAATGACCCAGGATCACCTAATAAGTCAGGGTAGAGTTGGGACCAGAAGCCAGGTCTCTTCATTTCCAGCACTGGGGAGGGAGGGAGGATGAGTTAGGGGGTCAGGAGGGGGCACTAAAGAGGAGGCACCAACTCCACCTTTTTCCTCCCCAGGTTTCCCAGTGACCTGTTGCTCACCAGCTCTTGTGGAGAGCTCTGGAGAATGGTTCGAATTGGGGGCCAGCCCCTGGGCTTTGGTGAGTCCTGGCTGGCCTGGGTGCTCCCTGGGACCCTGATAGGGATGGGTAAAGATCTGGAGACTTTCAAGCATTTTTGGGAGGCCTGAGGCCCCTGGCCCACTCATGCTATTTGGGAGAGTGTGTGACCACAGGCAGCATAGTTAATAACACTGGGCAATTCACCTTGGCAAGCATTAATAAATGCCTACTGTGTGCCAAGCTCTGAGCATCCACACACAAAAATGAGACAGTTCCTGTCTTCAGGAAGCTTACATTCTGTTGGGGGAATACCTGTTCACAGATACATAAATACTAGAGATATACGAAATCCAAAGTGATTTCAAGGTTTGGTGACTAGGCCAGGCCTAGTCGAAGGAGGTAGAAATGGAGCTAAATAAACATTGGAGAAAAGCAAAGGTGGGGGAGGTGGAGATGCCAGACAGGGAGAACAGAAGTCGGGAATGGGAATATTAGGGGGGTGGGTGGAGGGGGAGGGGAATATAGGCCAGTTTGGCAGGAACAGAGAGGATCTGGTGGGTATGACTCAGCCCCTGCCCTCCAGGTGTGAGATGCTGGGGATCCACCACTGTTCACAGGGTCATCAGCTAGAACAGTCCAACCGCCTCTTTCTACAGAGCAAGAAACTGAGTCCCAGAGAGGGGGCAGAAACTTGTGCAGGCTCCCACAGCCTGGAAGTCTCAGCAGTTTTGTTTGGCTCTGTCCTCCCCTGACAAAGCTAGTGAGCATTGTGGGCTTCCCATCTGCCTTGATCTGGCCTTACTACGGGGCCCAAGGAGGAGCCCCCACTGCCTTCCCTTCACCCCTTTCTCTTCCCTGTCTCTCCTTGTTCCAGATGAGTGTGGGATTGTGGCCCAGATTGCCGGTCCGCTGGCCGCTGCAGACATCTCTGCCTACTATATCAGTACCTTCAACTTTGACCACGCTCTGGTGAGTTTCCTTCTCCTTCCAAGCTCCCCTTTCCCAAAAGACTAGCCCACCTGGGGCTTGATTATCCCTTGACTCCAGAGCATGCGTGTCATAGACAGTTAGAAGGGGCCTCAGAGACCACCTAGTTCAACCCTCTTGTTTTAGAGTGGTAGAAATGGTCCCAGAGAAGTGAAGAGGCTTGCCTGGTGTCACACAACTGGGCAGCGCCACACAAGGAATTTGACCTTATGTCCTTTGCATTAGAAGGTCACTGGCTTCAGGAAGTCTGGCCATTTCTTTCCCTTCTGCCCCATTTTCTTCCCCTTTTAGTGAGGGCCTGTGGCTTTACTCTGAGGAGGGATCTGACACTGAATCCTCCCTGGGCTGACAGGTACCTGAGGACGGCATCGACAGTGTCATTGAGGTCCTTCAGAATCGCCAGGAGAGCTGCCGATAATGGCTGGATCGGGAACCGATCTCCCTGTGGCTCAGGCTGACTGGACACCGCTCACCATCGGCCTCTTCTTTGGTGGCCTCTAGAGGCCCCAAAGGCTAAACCAAAGCTTTCTGTGTAGTGTTTGCTCCGCAGCAGTGGGGGCTGGTCTGGTGCCCCCTCTGTCCAGGTGTGTGGGAGGGGGACGTCCTCTGGGGCCACCTTTCACTCTCATTTTTAAGTCGTTGGTTTCCTGGCTCTGTGGCCCAAGCAGGTGCCTAGAAGTAGGATATTGGATGCCCCTGGGGCTAGGGGTAGGAAGGGAGATGACTTCGTCTACCCTCCCATTCTTTGGAACCTGGGTTGTTTTCTTGGCTTCCTCTGGGAGCTAGCCCAGCCCCAAGACCCGGCCTGCAGTGGCCCTCACTCTAGGTCAAAGCTGGTTCCTCTCAGTTCTGTTCCCCCATGTCCTCCCCAGAGGGCAGGGAAGCTGAGAGGCCTGTTCTCCAATGCACAAAACACTCACATGTGCCTTATCCGTGAAGCTGTCTGGGCACCTGTGTGTGCCCACAAACTGGAATCATGGTGCTGTGGATGGCTTCACTTGGGAAGCCTCAGACCTTGGTAAATGTCTTTGCACGTGCTCCCTCCCTCCTGGGAGAGAGATGCCCCTTCTCTGTCCTTTCTCCCCTTTCTGCAGCCCTCCAGTCTGGCCCTCTCCATGGTCCTGGGAGGGAGCTGGTCCCCACCCCCCACGTCCCCCAGGGGATACCCCGTGACCTCTGTCCCATCCTTGGGGACAAGCCTCCATTCTTCCATCTCGTGTTTTTAAGAGATGTCCTTGGCAATAAAGCACTTTGCAATCCCTGGACCGTGTCTGAGGCATCAGTGGTGTCCAACCCCCTTCCTAGTCTTCCCAGCCCTGCTTAGGGGACATTAGGGCATATCCTCCCCAGGCCATGCGGGGCAGGGCAGAGCAGTGGAAAGCACACGGGCTTTAGAGGTGGAGGCCCCGGGAGAGGGTTTTGTCTTTGTTACTAACTGTACAATCTTGGGGAAGTCAATTCCCTCTCTGGGCCTAGCGGCCAGGCACAAAATGCGGAGAGACGGCTGGGCTGCATCCCTTCAAGCTCTGGCAGTCTGCTTCGGCCAGGCCTCCATCACTGATCCCAAAGAAGGGTGTTGCAGAAAGAGAATGGGATTTCAAGCTGCAGGGTCTGGGTTTGTATCTCACCTCTGCCACCAACTGCTCAAGGGACTGTAGGTAAGTCACAACCTCCCTGGGCCTCAATATCCTCCTCTGTAAACAGAGTTTAAAATCACCCCCACAGGTTTCCTCCAGCTCTTAATTCTCAGATCTTAAAACTTATGCCAGGGGGGCACAACGGCCCTGGATTCAGGAGGACCTGAGTTCAAATCCAGCTTCAGACGCTTGACACTAGCTGTGTGACCCTGGGCAAGTCACTTAACCCCCATTGCCCCACAAAAAAAAAAAATCCAAAAAACAAAAAAAACTTTTACCTGTAGAGTGGGGAAAAGGGGAGGACACAGAAAATCAGAAATGAGCCTCAAAGGTTCCAGGCTGAAAACACTCTAGAACTGTGCTAGGACAAAGGCCCTGCAGCTTCGGGCCATCTTCCCTCATGGCAGAGCGGACTTGGCCCTGCCTCCCACCTTGTACTTCCCTCCTCCCCTCTACCAAGGGGGTCTTCAGAGCCCACCCTGAGGAATCTAGATTGAGGCCCAGGTAGAAAGACAGTCTCAGAGAGGGGACAGACCTCAAGTCCAATATACCTGAATGGGAATCTCCCTCTGCCACATTCCTGACAAGTGGTTGTCGATTTGAAGACATCTAGTGATGGGCAACTCACTACCTGTTGAAGCAGCCTATTTCACCTTGGGATGGCTCCGGTGACTAGAAAGTTTTTCCTTTCATCAAACCTAGCTCTTTCGGGGCAGCTAGGTAGCTCAGTGGATAGAGCACTGGCCCTGGATTCAGGAGGACCTGAGTTCAAATCCGGCCTCAGACACTTAACACTTACTAGCTGTGTGACCTTGGGCAAGTCACTTAACCCCAATTGTCTCACCAAAAAAAACCCCACACCAAACCTAGCTCTTTCTCCTTCAGTGTCCACTGTATGTCCCTAGTTTGGCCCTCTGGGTTCAAGTCAAGTCAGCAAGTATTTAGTAAGCACCGACTGTGAACCAGGCACTGTCCTGAGTCCTGGCGATACAAAGAAATGCAAAAGAGGATCCCTGCCTTCCAGGAGCTCCCAGTCTACAGGGTGAAGGGGATGACAACAAGCACACACACACGCACACACACACACACACACACACACACACACACGCACGCACACACACGCACACACACACGCACACACACACACACACACACACAAAAGCTCTGTACAGGATCAATAGCAGATAATCAAGAGGGAAAGTAGCCAAGGGTTGGGAAAGGCAAAGATAGGACATTTGCTGGGACTTGCTGGGAGCCAGGAGGCAGCATGTGGAAAGAGCATTTCAGGCAGGGGCACAACCAGAGAAAGGACCTAGAGCCAAGAGATGGGGCCGCACAAGTGAGGAAGAGCCAGGAGGCCCAGGTCATTGGATCCAAGAATGTGTCAGTGTAAGGAGACTGAAAAGGGAAGAGGTGCCAGGTTCTGAAGGGCTTTGAATGCCAAGAAAGGAATTTTATATTTGTTCCTGGGGGGACTAGGGAGCCACTGGAGTTTATTGAGTAGGGGGTGACATGGTCAGACCTGAGCTTTGGGAAAATCACTTTAGTGGCAGAATGGGAGGATAATCCGGAGGGGGCAGAGGCTGGAGGCAGGCAGACCCCCTCCCCAGCAGCTATTGTCATAGCCCTGTGTGAGGGGATGAGGGTCTACGCAGGGTGGGAGCAGTGTCAGGAGAGGAGAGGAGGGGATGAATTGCGGAGGTGACGGCTACAGGCTTAGTGATGGAGGGTGAGAGATAGCAAAGAGTCCGGGATGACTTCCAGTTGGGAGACTGAGGGAAGGGAGGGGAAGGGGGAGGTTTAGGGGGAATTTAGCCACAAAGGGCCAAAGAGATACAGGATGAAAGTTAGAAGGGTTGGAAGGATCAAGTGAAGGTTTCTTGATGATGGGGGAGACATGGGCATGTTCATAGGCAGGAGGGAGGGAGCCGGGAGCCAGGGAGAGATAGATAAGTGAGACTGGGCGTGACAGAGGGGGCAATCTGCTGGAGCAGGTGTGATGGAATGGGATCACTTATGGAGGTGGAGGGAAGAGGGAGCTCATGGCCAATGGCCTCAACTTTTTCTGTAAAAAACCCAATAGGGCAGCTAGGTGATGCAGTAGATAAAGCACCGGTCCTGGAGTCAGGTGGACCTGAGTTCAAATCCAGCCTCAGACACTTGACACTAGCTGTGTGACCTTGGGCAAGTCATTTAACCCTCATTGCCCTGCCCAAAAAAATAAAAAACCAACCCTGTTGGCCTCAGTTTCCTCAGCTGTAAAATGAGCTGGAGAAGGAAATGGCAACCCACTCCAGTATCTCTGTCAAGAAAACCCCAAATGGGGTTACAGAGAGTCAGACACAACTGAACGATTGAACAACAACGGGATTGTTAATGTCTAATGGGTGCAGGGACCATGGGCAAAATGTTCCCCCTTCAGCTTGTGAGTGGGTCAGTTTGCTCTACACAACCATGCGATCCATGTTGATACTGGCTTCCTTCCTCTGGGTCTTGGTGTCACCACCCCCCATGCCTAGGACACCTTCCTGTTCACTTCCTGCTCATCTTCCCACTCACCTCTGCTAGCTGGCTTCCTTCAAATCTCTGCTAAAACCCTCCCTCCAGGGGCAGCTAGGTGGCGCAGTGAATAGAGCACCGGCCCTGAAGTCAGGAGGACCTGAGTTCAAATCCAGCCTCAGACCCTTGACACTAGCTGTGTGACCCTGGGCAAGTTACTTAACCCCAATTGCCTCACCAAAACCCCCCCCCCCAAAAAAAACCCAAAACCCTCTCTCCTGCAAGGAGACTTTCCTGGGTTTTCTCTGTCCTGGTCTTGAAAAAACAATTGTTTTATCACGTTTCCCCTCAGATCATAAGCCCTGAGAGCAGGGGCTGTTCAGCCTTCTTTGTATCTCTGGGGCTTAGACAGTGCCTCAAACATTGCAGACTCCTTCCTCTAGCCCCAGAGACTTGGCCTTGATCGTTGACTCCAAACTTGAAGGGATCTTAGGGACCAACTCCCTCATCTAACAAGAGGAGAAACTGAGGCCCAGAGGTAGAAAGTAGGGGCAATAGAATTTGAACCCAGTTCCGTCTTCTCCAGAGCTATTTGTTCTGGGTTACCTCTACCTGTGTGTCTCCTCAAGGAGGTTTGGGTGTGTCACTCTAGCATCTTTGGGCAGTGTCTGCTCCTCTGGGATGATATGACCCTCTCTTTCCTTGATGTGGAAACTGTCTTGGTGTCTTGGTGATAGCTGAATGTTTGGGGTTGTAAACACTGGCTCTCTGGGTCAGTCCCTTCATGCTGGGGGGAGGCTGGCCCCGCCTTGATCCCTGGCCGCGTCAAGGACCAGAGGAATGTGGCAACTCTGTGGTCTGTGGCTCACTTCTGTCCCTGAGTGTGGGCGGGTCAGGATTCCCTGGCTGGGAGGCTGCTGCTCTTGCAGCCCTACTACGTACAACTTTTTTTTTTTTTTGTGGGGCAATGGGACAATTTTTTTTTAAAAAGACATTTCAAATTTGATCTGAGTTCCTGCTCTGTGGGCTCCCTAGGGTTCCTCTTTCTGCGCTCTTCCTGGTGCAGTATAGAGCCTCCATGGTCTCTCCCATTCAAATGTAAACTCCCTGAGGGCAGGAACTAATTTCCTTTTTGTTTTTGTATTCCCGGAGAGGGAGAGGACTCCAGGCATGTTGGATGGCAGATTAGTTGGTGCTAAAATTCCAGTAGAATTTTAGGATGGTAGCATCCAGACTCAAAGGGATGTCAGAGGTTGGCTAATTCAGCCCACACCAACGCGGCGTTACACAATCTCTCCCATCATAACCTCTCTGACCTAGCCGGCTGACTCTGAGAGTGGCCCGGGGCCTTCCCTCCATGCCCAGGAAGCCATCTCTGAATCCAACGCTGGATCCTGCATGACAGAAACCGTCGGCCACTGGCTACGGCTTCTCTGGGACCTGCCTGCTGGGACTTAGGAAATCCAGGGTGCAAGCTACAGCACCCTGAGGCCCCCAGACAGAAATCAATCCCATAGCACCTACCAGCACTTATTAAGTGCCTACTGTGTGCTAAGCATAGGGCTAGACACTGGGAGCACAAAGACAAAAAGGAGACAGTCCCTGTCTTCAAGGGGCTTCCAGCCTACGGAGAATTTTAGATGAAATCAGTCAAACAACAAGCACTTTTATTAAGTGCTATGTGCCAAGCACAGGGCTAGGCACAGGGATGCAAAGACAAAAGTGAGGCAGCCTCTGCTCTCCAAGAGCTAACGTTCTCCTGGGGACAGCCAACAAATTCACAAATGAATAAACATTAGGTTTAAGGTTCAGGCCCTGGCTTGGTGATCTCATGAGTACAGGCAGCTTTGATTAGGGCCAGGCAACACTTTTTTTTTTTTTGTGGGGACAATGAGGGTTAAGTGACTTGCTCAGGGTCACACAGCTAGTAAGTGTATCCACTGCACCATGTAGCTGTTCCCTGGGCAACACTTTTTACTGCAGTTTAAGAGAGTTAGAGGGGCCTAGAGCGAAGCTCCTTCCACTGTGGGTCCTGAGCCCATATGGAGTCCTGGAACTGAGTGTAGGGGTCTCCAAAAATGTGGCAACGGTAAAGGGTTATGTATGCCTATTTTATATACCTATGTACCCGCGGTAAAAAGTTCTCCAGCGGGACAGTTGGGTGGCTGCAGTGGATAGAGCACCGGCCCTGGATTCAGGAGGACCTGAGTTCAAATCCGGCCTCAGACACTTAACACTTACTAGCTGTGTGACCCTGGGCAAGTCACTTAACCCCAATTGCCTCACTAAAAAAAAAACAAAAAACAAAAAAAACCCCAAAACAAATCCAGTCTCAGACACTTGACACTTACTAGCTGTGTGACCCTGGGCAAGTCACTTAACCTCAATTGCCTCACCAAAAAAAAAAAAAGTTCTCCAAAGAAAAGGGGTTTCCAGCGAGTAGAAAAAGTTTAAGAAGCCCTGGTCTAGAGCACTGAGAAATGAAGTCACTTGCCTGGGTGACCCAGCCAGTGTGGATCAGGGTTAGGACTTGAACCCAGCTCCCCATCTACTTACCATACTTCCCTATCTTTATTCAAAATAAATACAAACACGGTGCTTTTTTGGGGGGGAGGGTAGAAGAGGAGGGGAATCAGGGAAGGCTTCCTGCAGGAAGGGGCACTTGAGGCACAGAAGCATCAGGGTCACTGATAGCTAGCTTCCTGAAACACTTCAGACCATTCATCCGGGAAGGCAGCCTGAGCGGATCTTGACATTCAGGTGCAAACGTCAGGAGAAGCAGCCTGTGCACACTGGCTGATAGAGATGCTGGACAGCTAAGGTCCCTTCCAGCTCTCAATCTATGATCCTGTGGCTCAGAGGTGAGCAGATCTGAGTTCAGGGGCTTAATAGCTGTGTGACCTTGGACCAGTCACTCACCCTCTCTGACCCGGTTTCCTCCTCTGTAAGTTGGAGATCATCATTCCCCTGGTGTTTATCTCCCGTGCTTGGGCTCTGAGATGCCAGGGGATTCCCTTTGGAGACTTCAGAATAGTCTAGAAATATCTACCATTTTGTTGCCACCCCCAGGGCGCTGTGCTGAGCCACCAGTGCTGTGGCTGCTTTGCAGAGCAGGGGCCCCATATGCATGCCTAGTGCGCCTCTGTGGCATGACCCCCAAGGCTGCCCAATTGGAGGGCAGAAAGATGGGCCATGTATCTCACCCCACTGCAGCAGCCAATCTTGAGGCTTGTCTCCAGCACAACCCTGTTCCCCCTTCACCCACTATTGCCCAACAGCCCTCTTCTCTGCCCCTCCTATGGCTGGCATCCTACAGCTAGGCAAATTACCAACCTCTCCCCTCGTAACCTCATTGTAACCTGAGCACCCAAACCAGCTACTGCACAAGCAGAATTCCCCTCCTCCGGTGTACCCACTTCCTATCCCTGAAATGTTCCTCGAGGCTATGGAAGCTGCCTCCCCTGTCCCTCACCTCCCCACTCCCCAAGTGGGATTTGAACCTTGAGTTCAAAACTCAAGTCCCATACCATTCCCATACCCCAGGAAAGTCTCCGAGCTTCCATTTCCTGAGCTGACAAATAAGGGAGATGGGTTCGACTGACTCTAGGGTCCTTCCTGTCTCTAAATCTCTGCTCCTATGATGAGCCTACAGGTGGTTCTGTTCTTCCGAGTGGCTGCTAAGAGCTCTGCCACCCACCCTTCCCTTTTTGGCTTATTATCCTCCCTTCCCCCTCCCCATGGCCCCATGGGGCCAAACCACTTTCCCTTTCTCTCATACAGTTCCTTGAAGAAGTTCTTTAGAATTCCTCGTGGGTTATATGTGGCAGCCTGCTCCCACCCACAATGGTCCTCTCCACTGTCTTCATCTTTAGTTCTCTCTAGCCTAAAGGGGCCCAGGTCTCACTGCTGTATAGCATCACTGGTAAAATGGTTGCTTTTATGGGAAATTTGGAGTTAGTAAAGATATCTTAACATTCCTTTTTTTTAACTTTTAAAAATATATATTTTATTTTCAATTCATGAAGCAAAACAAGCACTCCACAAATTCTCAAATGCAATCCAGCCTGCTGTTCTTCCCCTTTTCACCTCTGGCCCCCAACTCATTGTACATCTGTACTGTCTGTCCAGATACAAATATTGTTGGGCAAGGTCTATCCAGAAGCATGTGGTAGTCTGGGCAATAGACATTCTTCATCCACTTGGTGCTTCCTGTGTGGATGGTGTTAAGGGCTAAAATTCTAGCTAAACTGTCTAAAATATCTAATGAGTGGTTGCCAATAAATTATAAGCTTTAGCAAGAGTTAGACTTTTAAGCATTTATTAAGGAGAATAAGAATTTGGTAAAGAAAGAGAAAGGCCTAGATTCCTATCTATTAAAGGGAGAGCACATTTCTAGCTCCCTTCTCCACCAGAGTCCAGAGGAAAGAGCGCGAGACTGAGCGCCAGTCTCTTCCTTCCTCCTCCCACTAGCCCGCGTCACTTCCTGACGCCAAAGAAAAGACTCCTGGTCTTGCCCTCAAAGACCTTCACTTCATGGGCGGAACTCTTCTACAGTAAGTCTCCAGCAGGCGGCGTTATTCCAATTGTTACAATGGTTAGGTCAAACTCTTTCAAATAACTACAGATGGCTTCCAGGAGGTTCTGCAGTGTTCTGGGGCCTGGTTCAACTCCACAAGTCAGTGTCCTGCACAAATATGGGAGTATCAGAAGGACCTCATTATCCACATAGGTGGTGAACTGAGGGATGGTGACGGATCCCACAGAGAATCTTTCTTCAGTCTGGGCTCTGGATCTTCTCCATTGCAATGGTGAGTATACATTTACCTCCCTGTTCTGCATCTCTCCTGATGCTTGTTATCAGCAGGCCTTTGAACAGATTACTTCTGTTGTCACATCTTCCAAGCAATCCTGGATATCCCTGAGACTTGGATGAGGGACACCTGACTATAAAATGACCTGTAAGGTCAGCTGAAGGACCAACACCCAATGGAACAATGGGATCTTTTTTTTTTATGGGATCTTTTAAAGCTTGTTTTCCCAACATTCAATCTTTCTTTTATCTCCATCTCTCAAAACTCTAGTAACTGAGTTTCTGTGAGATGGACATTTGAATCAGGGGTGACACAAATATTTGGGGTGAATGTTCAAATGTTTGTACCAAGAAGATTAAACAGAAAACCCTCTGCTTGGCTTGGCAAGTCCTTCACAGCCTGGTCTCTGCCAGCCTTCCTCAGCTTCTTATGCCTCATGCTCTCTCATCCACTTTGCCATCCAGGGACACTGGCCATCTTGTTGTGTCTCAAGAACATTTCATCTCTGTGCCCTGACTGTCCCTGCACTGAAACACTCCCCCTCCTCCAGGGCACTTGCTGGCTTCTGGCCTCCTTTAAGAAACAGCTCAAACCTCACCTTCTGCATGAAGTCTTTTCTATCCTCTCTGTCTCTGTCTCTCCTTTCTTTTCCCACTCTCTTCTGTTTGTCCTCTTTCTTTCTCTTTCTCTCTCCCTCCTGCCTTTCTCTCACCCTACTCTATGTTTGTGTCTCTCCTTTCTCTTTCCCCTCTCCTCTCTCTTTCTCTCTCTTTATCTTCCCTCTCTCTTTAATTTATCTTTCTGTCTCCATCTCTCTATTTCTCTATATATCTTATATGTCCCTAGTTATTTAACTGTTGTCATCTCTAGTACTTAGCACAGTGCTTGGCACATAGTAAGTGCTTAAATGTAAATGCTAATGGACTGAATCAAATGTTTGAAGACCACTGATCTAGGGGCTTAGAGGCTGAAAGAGCTGGGTTCTAATCCTGTCTCAGGTACTTACTAGCTGTATGACCCTGGGATCATCCTTAACTGTGCCTCAGTTTCTTCATCTATAAAATGTAAAAAAACAATCCACAGAGATGTTGTAAGGCTTAAATGAGAGCACTTCTAGAGTCACATACCTGAAAGCTCTCCAGGAGTGTCAGTTGTTATTATTCTAGGACGAACGGAGCCCCTCTGGGAATTAGGGCCAGGAGTATGGGCTGAGACTCTCTAGGATTCTTGGCAACCAAGTAGAGTCAGACTAATGAAGGCCAAAGACCAGACAGATCCCAACAGGTCCCCGTCTCAGGCATAGCACCCTTGGGCTTCCTCCCCTTTCTCCTTGGAGCATGTTCAATTGACATTCCAGTCAAGTACATGGAAGCCTAGAGTGGGATGGCTTCCAGTAGGCTGCTTGTAGCCTTTCCCCCAGCTCCCCACCTTGGAACAAGTGCTGGTATCCTAACTGCTGCCTTTCAGTATGAAGATTCAGGGGTCATGTGATAAATGAATAAAGAACTTGTTAAACACTAACTAGTAGCAGATTCTTGGGGATAAGAATAGAAAAGCAGACACAGTCCCTGCTCCCAAGGCACTCCCATTTCAACTCATCTGAAAGGTTTCAACTGAAAATCACGTGGAAAAGTCTCATGGCCCTTAAGGTAGTGGTAAAGTAGATTATGTTAGTTATGTTAGGTTATGTTGTTGTTCAGTCATTTTTCAGCTGTGTCCAACTCTTTGTGACCCCAGTCGGGGTTTTCTTGGCAAAGATGCTGGAGTGGTCTGCCACTTCTTTCTCCAGCTCATTTTAGAGATGAGGAAACTGAGACAATCAGGGTGAAGGGACTTTACCCAGGGTCACAAAGCTAGTAAGTGCCTGAGGCTGGATTTGAACTCAGGAAGATGAGTTTTCCTGACTTCAGATTCAGAGCTCTATCCACTGCAGTGCCACCTAGCTGCCCATGATCATACCTCTTCTTTAATATCATTTAATGTCTGTATTCCCAAGGTTCTTAGGTTCAAGGTCCTGGGCTATACATGTCAAGTTCTTGAGGGGAGATGGTGGTCTAGGAGTGTGTGTGTGTGGGGGGGTGGAGTTTGACCTGCCTGGCACATGCTACCCCCTATCTCTTCCTCAGGGTGTCTGCTGTTTCAGCTAAGCTGGATTGCCTGCCCTATGTGACACCTAGTTAATGGATCTTGTATGGTGAGGAAAAGGTTTTTCATGGGTTGCTGAGCCAGAACTTCATAAATATGCTAAAGGAGCAGTCATGGCTGCTCAGGTCTCTTCTTTCTGCTGGCCTGGAGGTATGAAGATGACACAAAGCTCTGGAGTGTAGAGGGTCCTCCATGCCTGGAGTTGAATTTCCTCATTTGGCCTCAAACCCTGAAGTTCATGACCTTTGTAACGATTGGAATGACACCACCTTCCGGAGACTTACTGTAGGAAAGCTCCAACATGAGGAGGAGGCTTCTGAGGGCAAGGCCATGTGGCTTTTCTTTGGCGTCAGGAAGTGACGTTTGCTCGTTGGAGGAAGAGGGGCAAGGCTGGCTTTCTCACTCTCCTCAGGACTCCGGTGGAGAAGGGAGCGAGAAATGCACTTTCTCTTTAATAGGCAGATGAATCTAGGCCTTTCTCTTTCTTTTCACCAAATTCTTATTCTCCTTAATAAATGCTTAAAAGTCTAACTCTTGCTAAAGCTTATAATTTATTGGCGACCACTCATCAGATATTTTAGACAGACTAGCTAGAATTTTAGCCCCTTACACCTTCTAGGCAAGCTTGTATCTGGGATGGGACCATCACCCAAGTGTGTGTTTATGTCTTCTGTCCTTGGTATAAGAGATCTCGAAAGGCAACTAACCTCTTTTCCTTTCTAGGAACACAAATAGACAGGCTCCTGGAGCCACTGGAGGTCATGATAGCATCAGAAGCAGATCTTCTGGAAGGGAGAAGGGCAGAAAAAGAGAAAGACAAAGACAATGAGAAAAACAGACATTGAAAAAGAGACAGAGTGAGAAAGAGAGACAGACAGGCATAGTGAGAGAGACAGGGAAAGACAGAGAGGCAGACAGAGGCAGAGAGACAGAGGCAGAGAGACAGAGACAGAACTAGAGATAGAGACAGTGAACTTTGCATTGATCAGGTTATCCTTTGTGGAGGTGAAATGTAAAATGGCTAATTAGCAGCTCTCAAAAAAAGAAACTGCAGGGGCAGCTAGGTGGCACAGTGGATAGAGCACTGGCCCTGGAGTCAGGAGGACCTGAGTTCAAAT
Organism: Dromiciops gliroides; assembly: GCF_019393635.1. NCBI lineage: Eukaryota > Metazoa > Chordata > Mammalia > Microbiotheria > Microbiotheriidae > Dromiciops > Dromiciops gliroides. The sequence continues at coordinate 9,140,718 of NC_057861.1, forward strand.
CCGGCCTTAGACACTTAACACTTACTAGCTGTGTGATCCTGGGCAAGTCACTTAACCCCAATTGCCTCACTAAAAAAAAAAAAAAAAAGAAACTGCAAATGTTCCAATGAGCTTTGATGATTAGCCTCTCAAATGATGGCTGTAGTACTGGTAAGTTACTGAATTCTACTCTAATCATTCCATGTATCTCTGCTGCGGCATTCTCCTTTCTGTGTGAGAATAAAACTACCTGTCCCCGACTTGATTGATGTTTCTATTTAAAGTGCCTTATTACTTTCCACCCAAAGTATTTGTGAACCAAAAATAGAATTGTTTCCTGGGAATCTGAAGGGGGTGTGTGTGTAGCAGAGAAGCACTAGGGATCCTAGTTCTTTTGAGACACAGACAACCCCAGAGCAATGAATCCAGGGCAAACTGGGAGGACAGGTAAAGGTCAGGGATTGGTAAAGGTTGTCAGTCCCTATGGCCTCAGCCTAGCAGCACCTGGCTAACCCTTGTGCTGGATAGGCCTCCCTAGTCTCTCAAGAGACCACCTGAAGAACAGAGATGATGCAAAGATCTTGTAGAAAGGATGTGTCACCCACAAGCAAAACTCCAATAGGTCAAACAAGAGAGGTCACAGGGTATACCAGAAAGAGTGTTGGACTAGTAGACAATACTAATACTAGCTAATACTTATATAGTGCCTACTCTCTGCCAGGCACTGTGCCAAATACCTTGCAAATATTATCTCATCTGATCCTCACAACAACTCTGGAAGATAGGTGCGATTAGAATCCCCATTTTAACTTACTAGCTGTGTGACCCTGGGCAAGTCACTTAACCCCAATTGCCTCACTTTAAAAAAAAAAGAATCCCCATTTTACAAATGGGGAAACTAAGGCAAACAGAGGTTAAGTAACTTGCCCAGGGTCACACAACTAGCAAGTTTCCAGCTAGGTAACACAGTGGATAAAGTATCTGGGCTGGAGTCAGGAAGACCCAAATGGGATCATATAGAGTCAGACATGGATGAAAAATGACTGAACAGGGGGCAGCTAGGTGGCACAGTGGATGAAGCACTGGCCCTGGATTCAGGAGGACCTGAGTTCAAATCCGACCTCGGACACTTGACATTTACTAGCTGTGTGACCCTGGGCAAGTCACTTAACCCTCATTGCCCCATGCAAAAAAGAAAAAGAAAAATGACTGAACAAGCTTCCTGACTCCAGGTCCAGTGCTGTATCTACTGTGCTGCTACCTGGCTTCCTTGGTTTAAATCCTGCCTTTGATGCTTGCCTCAGGCAAGCCACTTTGCTTCTCTGACCTCAGTTTCCTCATCTGAAAAACAGGAACAAGAATCCTTTCAGAGCTGACTTTTCAGGGTAAAAACAAAAGTGCCTCATATTGAAATGACAGCTCTCAGTTCACCTTAGTGAGATCCTTGCTTTCCAGCTGTCTGAAGCACAACCATGAATGAGAATGGGGCATTGTGGGAAGAGAACAGTCTGTTGAGAGTTTGATTTTTATTCCTAAGAAAACTCTAAAGCAGATCATTAAAGAGCTGGTTGGTGAATACCTAGAATGGGAAGCGGGGGTTGCTGAGAATCAGCATGGCTCACTCAAAACGGCTCATGCCAGGCTAACCTCATTTCCTTTGTTGACAGGGTGACTAAATGAGTAGATGAGGGGAATGCTGTGGAGAGAGTTTGCCTCCATTTTAGCCAAGTTCTTGTTCAAGTAGCTGATCCTAGTCTTGTGGGGAAGATGGGGAGATGGGATAAAATGATCACACCGCTAGAAAGATATTAGATAAAAAAACTTTAAGAGTTCTGCCTGAGCAGGCAAGGAGGTCTCTCCAGTCTAGGCTTGGCCCAGCGCTGTTTGATTCTTATGAATGATTTGATAAAATTTGTACATCAGATTTCCAAATGACACCAGTCTGGGAGTGATTGCCAACCCGATGCCCTGGCCTGCATAATGGAGTCAAGCTTCAAAAGGACCTTATCAGACTAAAGCAATGAATAGAATCTAGTCACTTAGGGATTAATGAAAAGTCTTATAATTGGGTTCAAAAAATCAACCTCACAAATACAAGATGGGGGAAGTAGGATTAGAAAGCAGTTTGTCAGAAAAAGAGCTGGGGTTTTGAGGGGACCACAAGCACCATAAAAATCCACAGGGTGGGATGGAAGTCAGAAGAGTTATTGAGATCTTGGCTGTATTGAGAGGCAGCTAGGTGGCACAGTGGACCAGCCCTGGAGTCAGGAGGACCTGAGTTCAAATCTAGCCTCAGACACTTGACCCTTACCAGCTGTGTGACTCTAGGCAAGTCACTTAACCCCAATTGCCTCACACACAGAAGAAGAAGAAGAAGAAGAAGAAGAAGAAGAAGAAGAAGAAGAAGAAGAAGAAGAAGAAGAAGAAGAGAGGGACAGAGCTTCCAGGTTCTTTGTTCTCTGCCCTAGACAGAACACATTTCAATTACTGGGCTCATATCTAGGTGGTAAAGGGCAGGAACTTGGGATATTTTTCCCTAGAGAAGACTGGCAGGCAAGGGAAAGGGGGTGGGGTGGGACAGGAGAGCTTTTATTTCCACTATTTCAGAAAGAAAGATTAGCCTTGCTCCACTTGGCCCCACAGAACACAATTGGGTTCAGTGGCTACAAGTTGCAAAAATGCAAATTTAGACTCGATATAAGGAAAAACATATCGATTGTGAGGGCTATCTGAGAAAGTGTAGCAGCTGCCTTCCATGCAGGGCCTGAATGACTGACCATTCAGCAGGTTTGTTCTAGCAGGGATTCCTTTTGGGCTTAGGTTGGAATCAATGTCTACTGAGGTCCCACCTGCCTCTCAAATTCTATGATTCTGAATGAGGGACTTGGAGTCAGGTTCAAATCTCACCTCTGACACTTTTTGTCTGACCATGAAACTTCAAGTGAAACCAGTAAAAACTTCAAGAAACTTCAGTGGCTCCTTATAACCTCTCTGTTTTATATTTAACACCCTGCAAATCTTGTCCCAACCGGCCAGGAAAGATGACATTCCCTCTTTTCATGCCTTTGCACTGACTGTTCCCCATAACTGGGAAACCCTTTTGGAATCTCTCCCTTCTTTCAAAGTGACTAGGTGGTGCTGCCGTGGATGGAGCACTGGGCCAGGAGTCAGGAAGACTCATTTTCCTGAGTTCAAATCTGGCTTCAGACACTTACTAACTTTGTGATCCTGGACAAGTTTTTTAACCCCATTTTTCACAGTTTCCTCTTCTATAAAATGAGCTGGAGAAGTAAATGGCAAACCACTCCAGTATCTTTGCCAAGAAAACCTCAAATGGGGACACAAAGTCAGACACCACTGAAAAATGACCAAACAACAACAAAAAAAGAAAACCTTTCTCAAAGCTCAAGTACCACCTCCTTTAGGAAATCTTCCCTGATACTCCCAGTTGTTTGTGACCTTTCCCCCCAAACTCTCCAAATTACTTTGGATTTATGTGTCTACATAGTGGGATCCCAAGTTTGTGTGACATGAATATTGACTTCCTTCAGTCCACAGAAAGCCAAGGGTGTTTCCGGTAGCAGTGAGTAGAGTGCTGGGTCTGGAGTCAGGGAGACAGGATTTCAAGTCCAGCCTCTGACAAGCTGTTAGCCTCAGTTTCCTTATTTGTAAAAGGAGGATAATAATATTACCCACCTTCCAGGACCGTTGCAGGGATCAAATGAGAGAATAATTTTAAAGCTCTTAGCACAAGTGCCTGCCACACAGTGAGCACTATATAAAAGTTAGCTGTTATTATTGTGTTTTGCACATTTTAAAGCTAGCTATTAATAGGAAGAGCTGCAATAGCTAATCATCCCACCAGGTGGTGCTATGGCGAAGCTACAGTCTTGCAAACTATTTTCTCTAACGTTTGTGGGAGATTGCCTTCTGCTAAGATGCTGCAGTTTCGCTATTGGCCACGAGGAGGCAATCATACAGAAGAAATCTGCCTAGGCTGGCCTCCCGCACATCATCAGCAAGGCTGCGTTTCAGGGATGCTTAAGCTTTGATAACAGCTTGCTTACTAGGTTCAACATTAATCTGAGGAGGAAACGAAATTTGCTCACAATCTTGAGATATAAAATGTGCTGGCCTGGATGGAATGTAAGCTTTTTGAGGAGAGATACTGTTTCATTTTTATTTCCATGTATCCTCAGTCCCTAGCACAGTAGTCCGCAAAAGCTTGTTGATTAAATAATTGGTCAGAGCCCACATCCTACCTACTGTATTCATAAATTCAGAGATTTAGCAGCCAATGATCCCTATAGACATGGGTACAGCTTTTTAAAAAAAAATTGTAATTTTGGGGCAGTTAGGTGGCACAGTGGATAAAGCACTGGCGCCCTGGATTCAGGAGTACCTGAGTTCAAATCCAGCCTCAGACACTTAACACTTACTAGCTGTGTGACCCTGGGCAAGTCACTTAACCCCCCAATTCCCTCACTAAAAAAACCCCCCCAAAACAACAACCTCAAATGGAGTCACAAAAAGTCAGACATGACTGAAACGACTAAGCAGGAATGTAATAATATGCTGTATGTGACTATAATTATCGATAGAATAAGGAAGAGTAGGTTCAATAATCTTGTCCAGAGACATTCACTTCCAACCATCTCTTCTCCCTCCTCTCTGTTATCCTCCCAGCACTTCCAGGGCAGCTGGGTGGAATTCTTGGGTCCCTTCCCCCAGGGTTATGGAAAAGGAATGAGGGAGAAGCATTTGCTCCCAGTCTCTGACTCATGGATTAAAAGGAAAATCTGTTTCCCTGATTGCCAACCGAATGAGTGACAGTCTTTGGTAGTCTCAGAGACTGGCGATTCTTTGTCTTGGTCTCTGTCTCTGCTCCAGAATCAGAGTATCTCTTGGCAGGCCTGACTTCCCTTGGTCCCTTGGTCATTGCTGGGGTCACTAAGCTTCTTCCTGGCATGATGTCTGTGCCTCTCTGTGTTCCCCTGTCAATGTACACTCTTATTTCTCTCGGCAGTGAGCAATGTACTTTGGCCACATGCCTACCAGGGACAAACTTATGAATTCAATTCAGTCTAAGGAGCAGTAAAATCCAGGGGCTCCCTATTACCTCCAGGATTAAACATAAGACTCTCTGGAGTTTAGAGCCCTTTGAAATCTGCCCTGCCTCTCCCCACCACCACACTTTCCCCATCTTTTTATTTCTTTATTCATTCATTCATTCATCCATTTATTTATTTATTTATTTATTTGGGGGGCAGGGCAATGAGGGTTAAGTGACTTGCCCAAAGTCACACAGCTAGTAAGTGTCAAGTGCCTGAGGTTGGATTTGAACTCAGGTCTTCTTGAATCCAGGGCTGGTGCTTTATCCACTGTATCACCTAGCTGCCCCACTTTCCCCATCTTCTTGCACCTCATTCCTCCCCATGCATGCTACAATCCAGTGGTGCTGGCTTCCTTGCTGTACCTCCACACGAGATACTCCATCTCCTCACTCCAGACATTTGCTCTGGCTGTGCCCCCTGCCAGGAATGCCCTCCCACCTGATCTCTCCCTTCTTGGCTTCTCTGGCTTTCTTCAAGACCACTTTCTACAGGAAGCCTTTCCCCATCCCCTTCTATGCTAGAGCCTTCCCTCTATTGGTTATCTCCATTTTTTTCCTGTCTATATCTTGATTGTACACAGTTGTTTGTGTGTTGTCTCTCTCATTAGCCTGAACTCCTGGAGAGAGGGGCCAATATTCCCAAGCTTAGCACAGTGCCTGGCACACAGTAGATGCTTAAAAATGCTTCTCAACTTGAAAGTCCAGAAGGAGACAGACTGATCTTGCCTTTGAACATCTCCCTCCATCCAAACCATTTCTGCTCACAAGTTAATCAAAACCCAAATTCCAAAATAAGGAAAAACATAGTCAGAGGGTCCAGGTAATAGTTTTGATAATAGTCCCTTAATTTTTGGCTTATCCTGGAGATTCATTCTCCTAAAACCATTGGGTTCATCTTTAGTTATTCCTCTCACCCCACCCTGGGGGCAGCTGGGTTGCAGTGGTATAGGGCACTGGCCCTGAAGTTGGGAGGATCCGAGTTCAAAATCTCACCTCAGACACTTACTAGCAAGTCACTTCACCCCAATTGCCTTAAACATCTGTGGCCATCTCTAGTGATCCTAATCCATATATTGCCACTGGACCCAGATGGCTCAAGAGGACAGTGAGGTTGGTGGTTTTACAGCGCCCCCTCACTTAAATCCAATTAACTGCGAGTCATGACATCACCTCCTGAAGGCCAAAAAACAACAACAAGCTACCTCCCACCAAGATTCTTCTTTCAGCTTGATCAACCGTGAACTCAAAATACCTGTATTCATTGTGAATCAGTTCATCAAAACTGGCTTCCATCTCTTAGTCTGATCAAGACCCTAAAGGCTTGGGATGATCAGTTCTCTCCCTTGAGAATAATGCAAAAGGGTTGAAATTAATAAGTGTTCTTCATTCAGATTGAAACAAGGACCTAAGAACTGTCAATATTCTTTTTTAATCATAAAAGTATTTTATTATTTTCCAGTTACATGTAGAGATAGTTTTCAACATTTGTTTTTATAATATTTCTAGTTTCAAATTTTTCTCCCTCCCTCCTCTCCCTCCCCCGTCCCCAAGACAGCAAGTAGTCTGATATAGGTTATATATGTACAATCACATTAAACATATTTCTGCATTGGTCATGTTATGAGAGAAGAATCAGAGCAAAAAGGAAAAACCTCAAAAAAAGAAAAACAACAACAACAAAACAACAGAAATAGTATGGTTTGATCTGTATCCAGATTCAATAGTGTTTGTTGTTGTTTTTCTGGATTTGGAGAGCATTTTCCATCATGAGTCCTTTGGAACTATCTTGGACCATTGTATTGCTGAGAAGAATCAAGTCTATCACAGTTGATCAACACACAATGTTGTTGATACTGTGTACAGTGTTCTCCTGGTTCTGCTCATCTCATGCATCATCAGTTTATGCAAGTCCTTCTAGGTTTCTCAGAAATCTGCCTGCTCATCCTTTCTTACAGCACAATAGTATTCCATTACATTCATATACCATAGCTTGCTCAGCCATTCCCCAATTGATGGGCATCCCTTCAATTTCCAATTCCTTGCCACCACAAAAAGAGCAGCTATAAATATTTTTGTACATATGGGTCCTTTTTCCTTTTTTATGATCTCTTTAGGAAAAAAGTGGTATTGCTGGCTCAAAGGGTATGCACAGCTTTATAGCCCTTTGGACATAGTTCCAAATTGCTCTCCAGAATGGTTGGATCAGTTCACAGCTCCACCAACAATGCACTAGTGTTCCAATTTTTCCACAGCTTCTCCAACTCTTATTGTCAATATTCTTTTGTAATAGGTATCTAAAGGAATGTGTTAGTGAGGCTATGGATTAGTTTAGCATCTAGGTGGCTCACAGCATAGAACATAGGACTTGGATTCAAAAAGTCTGGAATTCAAATCCTACTTCATATACTTACTGGCTTTTTGACCCTGGGTGAATGATTTAACTTCTCCCTGCCTCAATTTTCTCATCTGAAAAATGGGGATAATTTTATAATAGCACTTATTGTATAAGGTTGTTGTACGGATTAAATAACATATGTAAAATGCTTGGTAAAAACTATCATTCTAGAAAGCAATTTGGAAATATCCTACCGCCTGCCCCCCAAATCACTAAACTGTGTATATCCTTTGATCTGTGATATCACTACCAGGCTTATAGACCAAAGAGATCAAAGACAGAGGAAAAGGCCCCATATGGACAAAAATATTTAGAGCAGTTCTTTTTGTGATGGCAAAAGAACAAGAAAGTAAGGGGGTAGTCACTTATTGGGAAATGGCTACACAAATGTGGTATGTGAATGTAATGCACTATTATTGCACCGTAAGAAATGACAAAATGGAAAGCTTCAGAGGGAAATGGGAGACCCCCATGAGCTGATGCAGAGCAAAATATGCAGAGCCAGGAGAACAATTTACACAGTGACATAGACATCCTGCAGACAAGGCACTTGGAAAGACTCAGGGGCTCTGACCATTCACAATGACCAACCATGATTTCAGCGGAGCCTAGATGAAGCAGGCTGCCCACACAGGAAGTACAGACAGCACAGCCTCTGAATGATGCATAATGAATTTCACATGTAGAGATCGTCAGATGTTGCTTGGCCAGGCTCTCTTTCCGTGAATTATTTCCCTGAGTCCAGGAAAAAACAATAAATAAGTTGTAATGATGGTGGTGGTAGTGAGGAAAGCCACTGATCAACGGTGAGTCCAACCCCACCCCAGTGAACTTGTTGAGATGATAAGGCAAGGACTTTTGTTCTGAAGGGTATCTTCCATGTAGGTGGATCTGTAGACAGACATCTTGTTGGCTGAGTTTCCTGATAACTGATTGGTTGACTGAGGCTCAGAAGGATGGATTCATCGGAGGAGCTGCCCTCTCCATCGTCATCATCTATGAGGTTGGTCTGTGAAAAGGGTCCCCTTTTCCCTCCCCTAGTCCTTTGGTCCTTTTGATGTTACTTGTAGCAAGAGAAAATGACAACTTGTAGGAGAAGCATGTGGCGAGTGGCCTTCACTGGCCCAGATACCCTCAAGGGGCGAGTTTCTGCCCCTCCAATTCCTCACTTCCCTTTTCTGCTTTTCCTTTTCCTTTTCTGAGTAGAAGTCAGAGACTAGTGATCTGGAAAATAGATGTTTACAGCCTTGGGAGTGACTTCATGGATTAACCTGATGAAGCAACCCTTCTAGGGCTGTTCCCTATTCACGCTGAACTAGCAGGGTAGACTTTCATAGAGTAAGGACCACTTCCCCCTTCAGAGTCCTAGGGGCCAATCTTGAGGGGTTAGGGTCTCTATTGCTATTACCCATGAATCTTTCTTACATTCTCCCCAATATCAATCAACTAGTTTATATCAATTAGCTTTTTTTTTTTTTAGTGAGGCAATTGGGGTTAAGTGACTTGCCCAGGGTCACACAGCTAGTAAGTGTCAAGTGTCTGAGGCCGGATTTGAACTCAGGTCCTCCTGAATCCAGGGCCCGTGCTTTATCCACTGTGCCATCTAGCTGCCCCCAGACTCTAAGTTATTATGAACTAACTTTGAAAGTTCCATGTGAACTTAGCAGCAGGTGGAGAATGTTATGCATGTATTGTATAACCCACCAGGAAGAAGGGCAAATCTGATCATATTTCCCTGGCCCATTCTCCCATTACACTGAGCTCACGAGGTTCTGGGTTCAACAGTCAGGCACTAGTGATGCAGTGTAAACGTTCCCCTATATGTTCCTCTCCATGGGATCAGCCTGCTGCTTAAGGGTTAAAGCCTCAGACAAGGAGCCATGAGATCGGCCCTTGCCAGCCCTCCATGACACTGTTGGGAGTTGCTGGGATGGGCGCTGTGAGTGGCAGGTCCAAGATGAATGGGAACTATTTGCTCAGCTGTCCCACAAAGTAGTTAGCTTCGAATGTGTGTGAGGTGGGTAGAGGGTAGGAGTCTAACGGGCAATTTGAGCGTCTCATGTTTCTGAATTTGTTCATGCTTGCCTGAGAGTCCTTTGTGTCTTAGGCATTTTTGGTGGTGGGTGAAATAAAGGCTATCCTGCACCTGATACGCTTATAATACCCTGTAATAGACACCTCCACTTTCTCTCCTCTCATTCTCTTCTTAACCCTTTCCAGTCTGGCTTCCCCGCTCAGCATTTTACCAACACTGCTCTCTCCAAAGTTACCAATGATCTCTTAGTGGCCCTTTCTCCATCCTCATTCTCCTTGGCCTTGCTACAGCCTCGGACACTGCTGATGCCTTTCTTCTTTTCGATACTACTCTCTTCTCTCTAGGTTTTTGGGGCACCGATTTCCCCTAGTTCTTCTCCTGCCTCCCTGACGACTCCTCCTCTGTCTCCTTTGCTGGATCTTCCTCCAGATCACGCCCCCTCACCCTAGGTGTTCCTCCGGACTCTGTCCTCAGTCCTCTTCTCCCTCTCTATTCCTTCACTTGGTGATCTCATCAGCTCCCATGGATTGAATGACCATCTCTATGCTGACAATTCTCAAATTTCCCTATTCTGACCTCTAATCTTTCATCTCCAACATCGTGAACTGTGTGTCCAGTAGACAATATTAAACTCACTATGTCTGCAACAGAACTCATTATCTTTCTCCAAAACCCTCCGAGGCTCCTACTCTTCCCATTACTGGGTAGGGCAGCACCCTCCTCCCAGTCCCTCAGGGTCCCAAACTAGGAGTCACCCTGGACTCCTTGCTCTTTCTCAGACCCCAGGTCTGATCTACTCCCAAGGTCTGCTGATTTCCCCTTGGTAATAGTTCTTGAATGTATATGCCCTTTTTTTCTCCTCTGACACGACCCCTACCCTGGTTACAGATCCTGGTCACCTCTTACTTGGATTATTGCAATAGACGCTGGGGAGTCTGCCAGCCTCCAGTGTGTCCCGGCTCTAGTCCATCTTCCATTTGGTGACCAAAGCAATTGACCATGTCATCCCCGTTCCCGCCCCCACTCATTAAACTGCAATGGCTCCCTATTGTCTTCAGGGTCAAATACAGAAAGCTCTGCCCGGTATTCAAAGCCTTTTACAACTAGCCCCTTCCTACTTTTCCAGTCTTCTTAGACCTTACTCACTGACATGTTCTTTTTGATCCAGGGACACTGGTATCCTGGCTGTTCAATGAAAAAGACCCTCCATCTCTTGTTCTTATGCATTTTCTCTGGCTGCCCTCTATGCCTGGAGTGCTGCGGCTCTTCTGTTCTGGCTTCTGATCTCTTTGGCTTCCTTTAAGTCCCAATTAAAAACCTACCCCCTACAGGAAGCCTTCTCTTACCCTTCTTTTTTTTTTAAATTGTAAAAGTATTTTATTATTTTCCAGTTACATGTAGAGATAGTTTTCAGCATTTGTTTTTATAAGATTTCTAGTTTCAAATTTTTCTCCCTCCCTCCCCCCTCCCCAAGACAGCAAGCAATCTGATATAGGTTATATATGTACAATCACATTAAACATATTTCTGCATTAGTCTTGATGTGAAAGAAGAATCAGAGCAAAAAGGAAAAACCTCAAAAAAGAAAAACAACAGCACCAAAAACCAAAAGAAATAGTATGGTTCAGTCTGCATCCATATTCCACAGTTCTTTTTTTTCTGGATTTGGAGAGCATTTTCCATCATGAGTCCTTTGGAACTATCTTGGACCATTGTATTGCTGAGAAGAATCAAGTCTATCACAGTTGATCAACACATAATGTTGATGATACTATGTACAGTGTTCTCTTGGTTCTGCTCATCTCACGCATCATCAGTTCATGCAAGTCCTTCCAGGTTTCTCAGAAATCTGCCTGCTCATCATTTATTATAGCACGATAGAAGTCCATTACATTCGTATACCACAACTTGTTCAGCCATTCCCCAATTGATGGGCAACCCCTCAATTTCCAATTCTTTGCCACCACAAAAAGAGCAGCTCTAAATATTTTTGTACATGTGGGTCCTTTTTCCTTTTTTTATGATCTCTTTGGGAAAAAGACCTAATAGTGGTACTTCTACCCTTCTTCTTCTTCTTTTTTTTTTTTTTTGCGGGGCAATGGGGGTTAAGTGACTTGCCAGGGTCACACAGCTAGTGTCTGAGGCCAGATTTGAATTCAGGTACTCCTGAATCCAGGGCCGGTGCTTTATCCACTGTGCCACCTAGCCGCCCCGTACTTCTACCCTTCTTAATTCCAGTGCCTTCCCTCTTTTTAATTTCTTTCCTATTTATCCTGTACAGAGCTTGCTTTATATACAATTGCTTATATACATTTGTTTGCAAGCTGTCTCCCCCATTAGACTGTGAGATCCTTGAGGGAAGGGACTGGCTTTTGCCTTCTTTTTTTAGGTTTTTTTTTTTTGTGAGGAAATGAGGGTTAAGTGACTTGCCCAGGGTCACACAGCTAGTAGGTGTCAAGTGTCTGAGGCCGGGTTTGAACTCAGGTACTCCTGAATCCAGGGCCGGTGCTTTATTCACTGTGCCACCTAGCTGCCCCTTTTTGCTTCCTTTTGTATCTGCAGTGCTCAGCACAGTGCTTGGCACATAGCTGGTAGTTAATAATAAATGTTCATTGACTGATTGATTGATTGTCCATTGAATACTATTGAGGGAGTACACACCCACATTTGGAGATACCTGCTTAAGACCTTTGTAAGCTTTCTTTTCTTTCTTTTTTTTTTGGTGAGGCAATGGGGGGTTGAGTGATTTGCCTACGGTCACACAGCTAGTAAGTATCAAGTGTCTGGGGCTGGATTTGAACTCAGGTCCTCTTGAATCCAGGGCTGGTGCTCTATCCACTGGACCACCTAGCTACCCTCTTTGTAAGCTTTATAAAGATTTACCTTGACTTTCCTGGGTAAGGACAATGAGCCAAAGGGAGAGCCTGGCCCTTTGTGGGTTGGGACCCTAGAACTGAATCTGGAATGTGTGTAGCTAAAGTCCCTGGGTGGCCCTGGGCAGGCCATGAATACAAATCCACAGTGATAAAAAGGCAAGACAAATTCTCTCAGGATATATTTATTTTTTATATGTGTTGTACTTAGCTGTATACACACATACATACATATATACATGTGCATATGTATACATGTATATATAGTGTATATATGTATATATTGTATGTATGTGTGTGGATAGGTAGGTAGGTAGGTAGGTAGATAGATAGATATTGTTGCCCTTGTAGAATGTAAACCCCTTGAGGGCAGGATAGGTTTCATTTTTGTCTTTGTATGTCCAGTACATAGGACAATGCCTTAGGGGCACTTAAGCACTGGTTATATTGAATTGCATTGAATTGCATTGTGTGAGATAGTCCCCTCACCCTCCCAATTCTGCCAGCTATTTCAATGTTCAGATAAGCAAAGGATACCTTTACTCTTCTCTGGGAGGGATGGATAGATAGAAGAGGAGAAGTTAGCCCATTTATACAAACCAAGGGAGCCTGATCCAGCCCCAGGCAAAGAGGAGAAACTGGTGAGGTTGGCTTCCATTAGTCAGCCACTTCAACTACTACACAAAATAGGAACTTGCTAACCTCCAGGGAATATGGAGCTCCCTCTTGACCACTCCTCACCCCACCTGAGGTAGGTCAAAGGAAGTCAGGTCATGGGTTCTTAACCTTTTTGTGTGTCCTGGTTCAAGGGCCATCAGCCTGGTGAATTATCTTGTTAAATGCATAAAATAAAATATATAGGATCATGAAGGAAGCCAATTATACTGAAATATACTTATCAAAATATTAAAAAACATATTTACAGACTTCTAATCTTTGAGTTACAGAGAAATTTAGAAAGATGGAAATTTTAAACACTACATTTATAATGATTCCACAAAATAGTAATCAGCAAAGTGCTGGCCCAGATGGAAACTCAATGATAACTTATTGACTCATTTGGGCAAAGACCAAAATCTTTCATATTAAATTACAGAACTAATCAAAAATTACATTAAAGATAATGACAGTATCATTGCAATATATTAAAATATATAGAATGCAGTCCCAGCAATTCTCAGAGGCAAATTTATCTTCCTGAAGGCTTATTTTAATGAGTGCAGAAAAAAGAAGAGTAATTAGTTGAGTTTGTATCTAAAAACTACTGGAAATTGGATAAATTAATATTTTCAAAGCCAGTAGAAAGCAAGAAATTGACAGTATAGCACCTAGGCTCACCTTTCCTCCTCACACAAAAGGGCCCCAGAGATGGGTACTCCACATATTCTAGGTACTCTATGAGTCCACTCAAATACAGATTATGAGCCCCCACTGATGTCTCTACTTTACTAATCATCCAGAGGATACAATTAATTAAAAAACAAAGGCATTTAATGGAATAGTAAGAAAGGTAGAAATAAACATTTTTCCCCCATAAATGTGGTACATAATCTCACATAAACATATCAGTGGAAGGAGTGGACACATGTAGGCAACATATGTGGAGAGGCATATGTGTAGGGAACTCATATGCTCAGGACTCCTTTGTGGAGGAACACATACACAAAGGGAACACATGTGGAGGCACCTAGACATAGGGACCACTTGTGGCCAGGGCTCACACCTGGAGCAGCATTCACCAAGAAACTTGTTTGTCTCTTTACTGAATCTCACAGCTTTTTGAGATTAAATAAGCATTTATTAGGCACCGATGTGTGCAACAGCTCCGTGTTCAATGTATCTAAGTTTACCCAACAGCAAGGAAGGACTTAATTATTCAATAAAGACAGTAGGGAAAATTAAATAGCAATTTGGTCAAAAATGGGTTAGACCTACATCTCACTTGACACACCACAATAAATTACAAATGGATCAGAAAGGACGTGGAGAAGGGGCAACATGAGTATTGGAAAGGCTCTTTTGTGGAAGAGGGAGTAGACTTGTTCTTCTGGATGCCAAAGAACAAAACCAGGATCAATGGGGAGAAGTTACAGAAGGACAGATTTAATAATAGTAGCATTTATATAGGGGCGGTTAGGTGGCACAGTGGATAGAGTGCCTGACCTGGAGTCAGGAGGACCTGAGTTCCAATCTGGCCTCAGACATTTGCTGGCTGTGTGACCCTGGACAAGTCACTTAACCCTGTTTACCTCAGTTTCCTCATTTGTAAAATGGACTGCTGAAGTTTTGGGAGTTTTTTGACTGTTTTCTCTCATAACCTAGCTAATGTGGGAATGTTTTCCATGACTACTCATGTATAACTTATTTTGAAATGCTTGAGTTCTAGTGGGTGGGGGTGGGAATGGAGGAGGAAGAGAAGTTGGAACACAATTTAAAAAAAATTGATGTTAAAATTTGTTTTTATATATATTTTGGAAAATAAAATTCTATTCAATAAACCATTAAAAAATGGACTGGAGAAGGAAATGGCAAACTGCTCTAGCATCTTTGCCAAGAAAACCCCAAATGGGGTCACTAAGAGTCAGATGCGACCAAAAAGACTCAACAACAATAGCATTTATACAGTGCTTTAAGGTTTTCATAGAGTTATCATGCCATTTTATTCTCACAATAATCCTGGGAGGTAGATCCTATTATCAGATTACAGATGAGAAAACTGAGGCAGATAGAGGTTAAATAACCCTCTTGTGACTGGTCAAGGCCACACAACTGGTAAATATCCGAGGCTGGATTTGAACTCTGGTCTTCCCGATTTCAGGTCCAGCACTCTTATCCACTGTGCCATTTAGTTGTCTTAATATCAGGGGAGAATTTTTAAAAGAATTATAGACCAAAATAAGCCAAAGTAGAATGGGATGCATGGGGAAATGGGAAGTTCTTTTTCAATTGGAGGAAATGCTACTCATCTTCTCTGTGCAAAACCCAGCCAACGGAATACTAAGAAAAGAAAATTAAAGACAAATTTCCCTAATGATGCAGATTCAAAATGTTAAAGAAAATGTTATCTGATGGAACACAGTAACACATTTCAAAATCTATTCATCATGACCACGTAGGATTTGTACCAGATATGCGTTATCAGAAAAACTATCAAGATAATACAACATTTGGGCTAACTAATTTTAGGTGAGCCACTTCCCCTTTCTGCGTCCTCATCTCCTCATCTGTGAAATGAAGAGGTTGGATTCCATGACTTCTAGGGTCCCTGTGTGTGTACAAGAAAAAAGACAATCTAACCCTCTACGTAATTATTTAAGAGGGAGTGTATCTTACCCCTAACTCCAATGAATATAACTGACAAGATGCCTTTACCAGATGAAAACCTCTTTTTGAGATAGAGATTCAATCACACGTGGAAATTGTGTTTGGATGATTCCTCTATTGAATCAATCAACCGAAGGCATAAATTAGGTGCAGAACATCATTGTTGTTGTTGTTGTTTGTTCTTCCTTCTCGAAGAGGACCATGACATCAGGGTAATGTCATAACTTGCAGTGAATTGGATTTAAGTGAGGGGGGGCTGTGCAAAACCACCAACCTCACTCTCCTCCAGAGCCATGTGGGTCCAGTGGCAAGATATGGATCAGGATCACTGGAGATGGCCATGGCTGTTTGAGGCAATTGGGTTTAAGTGACTTGCCCACGGTCACACAGCTAGTAAGTGTCTGAGGTCAGATGTGAATTCAGGAGACAGCTAGGTGGAACAGTGGATAAAGCACTGGCCCTGGACCTGAGTTTAAATCTGGCCTCAGACACTTGACACTTACTAGCCGTGTGACCCTGGGCCAGTCACTTACCCCTCATTGCCCAGCAAAACAAAACAAAACAGATTTGAACTCAGGTCCTCTTGACTCCAGGGCCAGTGTTCTATTGACTTCACCACCTAGTTACCCCATCCTAGCTAATTAAATTGGGAAGGAGCAAAGTACACTGAGTCATTGGATAGAATTAGGTGATTAAATATATTGGGATTTGTAAGAATTAGATACAACATAGGCTCATGAATCAGCAAAGGATTACAGATTACTACTGATAATTACTGATGATGATGATAACAATAACTGATAATTACTCACAAATTACGTTGAGAAAGCTCTGAGAAGGTAGTTATTTTGTGTCTGCACCAGAAAGTAGCAAAGGGATGGGGATTATAAGTGAGTCCAGAGAGTATGTCACAACTCCCTCCCTCCCCCCCCCCCAGTCATCTCCCACTGACCATGCCACTGGAGGGACTGGACCGGTGGCAAACAATATATCTGGGCCAACTAGACACCTCAAGGAATGGCAGCTTCAGAAAGTTAGGGTGACTTTTGTGGGGAAAAGAGAATTGCAGCTTTTGGACAGTTCAAGGGCCCCAGCTTTTTAGGTCTGATGGCTATATACCCTTCAGGGAAATTTCATGAGGACTCTAGGAAGGGAGGAAAGGACCCCCGGTCATCCAGGAACTGGGAATAATCCCTTTGCCCCACCTACTTTCTAAGCTTGAGCCCACTTTCCCTTGGACTCTGTATGTATTTGTAGGCAGGTGTGTCCCAGACTTTTGGGCTGGATGTTTTGCACCAATTATCCTTATATACCACCTTAGTAAGGACTTCTAACTAAAAACTAAATAATTCTGGCTACCTAATTGATAAGTACTGACTTATTTATTTATTGATTAATGGGGAACACACTGGTGGAGACTCCTAAGTGACAGCATTAGAAAACTATTCCATCCCCTCAGAGTTATCACTAAATCCCTGAGGGAGAAACTGCCTTCTGGGGACACAACCAGCCAGTGCAAGTGGGAATTAGGGAAGCAGCTCACTAAGGCAGCTAAAGTGTTGTTGCTAGACTTCTAGACTTTCATTATAAAAAGAGTCAAAACAACATGTTTGGAGGGATTTTTCTCCAAAAAAATAAAAGACACCTGGCTAAGATTCGGAGCCAACATGATATACAAGGGCAGAATGTCAAAAACATAATTACCTTCCTGTCTTCTCTGTTTCTCTTTTTGTTGTTGTTGAGGAATGTCACTAAGCAGTTAGATTCAAAACCTCAGAGTCATTGGAGATTCTTCTGTCTCCCTCACCCCTCATATTCATTTAGTAGCAAAGTCTTTGATTCCATGCCCATAACGTCTCTCCCATCTGCCCCCCCTTTTTGGGGTGGGGCAATGAGGGTTAAGTGACTTGCCCAGGGTCACACAGCTAGTAAGTGTCAAGTGTCTGAGGCTAGATTTGAACTCAGGTCCTCCTGAATCCAGGGTCCGTGCTTTATCCACTGTGCCACCTAGCTGCTCCCCCATCTGTCCCCTTATACACATATTCTGTAGACTCTTTTTATAATGAGAGCCTATTAGTTTAATTATGTCATTTTAGCTACTTCTCTGGGCTACTTCCCTAATTCCTACTTATACTGGTGGTTGGGTCCCCAGAAGGCAATTTATTCCCCATTGATTCTTCAGTCTGCTGTTTCTCCAGCCAAAGGACACCATTAATTCAAATCAAAGGCATCTGAGGAAAAACACAGAAAGAAAATGAACAATAATTTCTTTATAAACTGAGGATACCTTTTTTCACAAATTCACACACCACTGAGAGAGAGGAAGTTGAGCATATGCAGGGACCACACATAAGAGGCACGCCCATGGGAAATACACGTGACATGACAACTCCTACCTTCAATGCTTCTGGTGAGGCCATCATGTTGTTCTCACTGGGCCTGCTCCCTGTCTCTCTGACCTCATTGCTCTTATAGTCTTTTGAGTTCCTGCTGGTCTCATGGTGATGGATGGCTGGTCCTGTGGTGACTGCTATGTGTTCTAGTAGCTGGTCATGTAGTCTGCTGGGCACGATTTCTTGCTTCTCTCTTCTAGGTTCATCTCTAGGGCCAATCAAGCTATTTTTTGGGGCGGGGGGTTGGTGGGGCAATGAGGGCTAAGTGACTTGCCCAGGGTCACACAGCTAGTAAGTGTCAAGTGTCTGAGGATGGATTTGAACTCAGGTCCTCCTGCATCCAGGGCTGGTGCTTTATCCACTGTGCCACCTAGCTGTCCCCAACCAACCAGGCTATCTTAGTCTCAGTTAGCTACGGTAGTGTGGTCATAGCCTCTCTCTGATTAGGACAGGTAGATTTTTTTTTTTAAATCAGAGATATAACACGCAGCTGACAAAAGAGTGACTAAGCTAAAATGAAGCCTTTAAAAAACCCAGCAACAAGAACTCTATGTCTGGGTGAAAATGAAAATCCTGTATTACTGAGGGCTCTCTAACTTGGGGTTAGATACTCTTAGGTATTTCCAGGATCCTCTTTACATTCCCATTCTTAGCATGTGAATGAATTTTAGCCAGAACAACAGGTGAGCCAAAGAGGTAAAATCATTGTCCTCTATCTACCAAGTCTTCATTCCTGTTTTTACTATTCATATCTACTGGACTGAAGACTAATAGCTTGCGTGCTTTATTTTGGCTGACAAAAACCCTCAGTCTCTCTATGTCCGTGTATATAGCACTTTCTTCCAATAGAATATAAACTCTTGAGGGCAGGGTCTACTTCATTGTTGTCTCTTTTAACCCTAGTGCCTAGCACATTATGAATGTTTGGATATGTTTGATGTGATGTCTTAGGTATTCTCCGTAGTAAAATGATCCAAGACAATTCTGAAGGACTTAGGATGAAAAAAAAATTCTCTCTACCTCTAGAGAAAGAACTTATGGGAGTCTGAATACAGATCTAAGCATACTTTAAAAATTTTCTTTTTTTTGTCTGTGTTTTCTTTTGCAACATGACTAATATAGAAATGTTTTTGCATGTGCATAATCTATATCAAATTGCTTGCTTTTTCAAGGTAGGGGAGGGAGGGAGAGCATTTAGAAAACAAAATAAAAAACCACAAATGTTAAAAATTGTTTTTACATGTAATTGGGAAAAAATAGAACATAAAAAGAAATGCTCATTGAATGAATGGGTCCACACTGATTCAGACCACTTCCATTTGACATGGTATTTGAGATGCTGGCAATTGCAAAAACACAAGGAAAAGATATCCAAGGAATGAATATTGGAAAGGAAGAGGTAAAAATATCATTATTTGCACATGACATGATTGTATTCCTAGAAAACTGAACCATGTCAATCAAAAATTAGCTCGAGATAATAATGGGTTCAGCAAATTTACAGCATAAAAAATGAACCACAGGGGGCAGCTAGATGGCGCAGTGGTTAAAGCACCGGCCTTGGATTCAGGAGTACCTGAGTTCAAATCCGGCCTCAGACACTTAACACTTACTAGCTGTGCGACCCTGGGCAAGTCACTTAACCCCCATTGCCCCGCAAAAAAAAAAAAAAAAATGAACCACAGAAATCACTAGTGTTATTTCCTAGCAATAAAGAAGACATCATAAATAAATCTCACTTATGATAAGAAAACTGACCAAATATTTGGGTGTTCAACAGATATGCACATAACTTTTATTTATTTATTTATTTATTTTTGAAGATGCTAATGAGACTTTACTTATTAATTTAACTGTATAAATGATTTATCCATATTGATTCATTTACATTACTTGGAGAGGGGAAAGATAGCACTTGGAGCTGCAATACTAATGCACATAACTTTTATAAGGAAAACCTAAAAACATTAATGACTAAACAAAAGGAAGACTTAAATCACTAGCAGGCTGTGCATGGGTTTATGTTCATGGATGGGTTGGATTAATATAGGAAAAAGGGCTGATTTCAACTAATATCCATATTTAATATAACATCAAAGGGAATGCTAAAGGATTGGTCCATTGAGCCAGATAAAATCACAATAGGATTTATATGGAAAAACAAATTGATGAGGCAGCTAGGTGGTCCAGTGGATAAAGCACCAGCCCTGGATTCAGGAGGACCTGAGTTCAAATCTGGCCTCAGATACTTGACACTAGCTGTGTGACCCTGAGCAAGTCATTTAACCTTCATTGCACCCCCCCCAAAAAAAAACAAATGGAGGAGATTATTAATGGCATATTGAATAAAAGGCAGAATTCTATTCCCATACATCAAAACATAGAGCAGGAGGGGCAGCTAGGTGGCACACTGGATAGAGCACTGGCCCTGGAGTCAGGAGGACCTTAGTTCAAATCCGGCCTCAGACACTTGACACTTACTAGCTGTGTGACCCTGGGCAAGTCACTTAACCCCCATTGCCCCGCAAAAAACCCCCACAAAAAAACCATAGAGCAAAGTGGTTATCACCCAAATTATCTTGTTTTGCACACACACAGAAAAATAGAGAAATGAAGAGATCAGAGGCTTGGAAATGTAAATTAGACCTATGCTCCAATGAGTATAGAGTCTCTTCATCAAATGTTCTTCCAATTTCAACCATGATTGCCTCTGGGAAGTGTTTGCTTAATTTAGCCCTTAATCCAGCTTTCTAGAAACACCCCCCCCCTTCTTCCTGCTTTATTTAACTAAAAAAGCATTTATTAATTACCAGCTATGTGTAAGAGTCTATGCTAAACACTGGGAATACAAAGATAAGGCCAAAGACAATTCTTGCTCTCAATGAGGTTACATCCTACTAGGAGAAATAACAATTATGCAGATGAATAAAGAACACGGATATTTGAAGGAAGGGAGAGAATACAGCCATGGGGAACAGAAAAGGCTTCTTTAAGAAGTCGCACTTGATGGGGCAGCAAGGTGGCACAGTGGATAAAGCACCAGAGGAGGACCTGAGGTCAAATTCAAACTCAGACACTTGACACTTACTAGCTGTGTCACCCTGGGTAACTCACTTAGCCCTCATTGTCCCACCCAAAAAAAAAAAAAAAAGAAAGTACAGTTTATTCCCATGGACCATAGATCAAGAAGTAGCACCTGAGATGAGCCTGGAAGAAAGCTAAGGCACTATTGCTCCCAGATGTTGAACCAATCACAAACAAAAGTTAGTGTTTGATGGTTATGGAAAACATCAGCTTGAGAAAGGATTCCTTATCTAACCCTATTTATTTCCTTGTATACCCAGTACCAAGCACAGTGCCTGCTTAATAGATTTTTTTTTTTAATTATTGACTAAAAACTATATATAGGTGGGCAGCTAGGTGGCACAGTGGATAAAGCACTGGCCCTGAATTCAGAAGTACATGAGTTCAAATCCAGCCTCAGACACTTGACACGTACTAGCTGTGTGACCCTGGGCAAGTCACTTAACCCCTCATTGCCTTGCAAAAAAAAAAAAAAAGAAAGAAAGAAAGAAAAAAAAAACTATATATGGGAAAACATTAGCAATATGGTGGGAAATAGATTTAGGGGTGCCTCTCACGCCATATAGCAGAATGAATTTCCACTGTTAATATACATTTTTTAAAAATGGTTTTAAAAGAATGTTTATTATATAATGTACGTCAATTGTGGAAGGAAGATTACTTTTATTTATTAAGTAATAGAAGAAATCATTAGGAGATAAGATGGATGTGTTTAATTACATAAGATAAAAATGATACAACAAAAACATCATGACAAAGAAAAAGGAAAAGAACAGATAGGAAAAGATTTGTGGTAAATGTGTTGCATAAAAATGATATCTACAATGTATAAGTATACCACTCCCTCTTGGCCATCTTCCCTACTCAGCACTTCAAATTTGCAGGTTGGATCCCTGGAGAGTGAATACTCTCACAGGTTCAAGGTTCACTGTGTGCATTTCAACTCCTAAAACTTTAACTCCTGAGTCCCCACTGGTGAGTTTACTTTTAATAGTCAGTAGACATAATTAGCTCAAACTAAAGGCATTCCTAAGATAGCATAGTAGAACAGTAGCTACAAAACATTCTTTCTTGTAAACCTGGAGTGTACTCGCAATGCAGTGTCTGTGGGGAGAGTGGGCACAAACAGAGTGCACTGGTAACAAGATACACATGTAGGAAACATGTAGCCAAGTCAACTTATACCTCTGGGACTGTAGGGCTCTAATGTCCTTTCTCTTCTTATGCTGTTCTTGTGCCCCTAGGCTCAGCATTTCTGTTGTTTGGAGCCCATTTAACTGGGCTCCTTGGGTTTCTCTTGATTCTAGATTGCTAGACATAAATCACTCTTGAATTCCTATTTGATTCTTTGCTGCTGGAAGTCATGCTCACTGGAGCTACTTATCTCTGACTTTCTGTATCAGTATCTTTGCTCCCTGTGGGATTTTGTGTCACTTTCTCCCCCCCCACACCTTCCCCTACCCCGCCCCCCCCTTTTTTTTTGGCAGGGCAATGGGGGCTAAGTGACTTGCCCAGGGTCACACAGCTAGTAAGTGTCAAGTGTCTGAGGCCGGATTTGAACTCAGGTCCTCCTGACTCCAGGGCCAGTGCTTTATCCACTGTGTCACCTAGCTGCCCCCCCCCCCACCCCTTTTTAATAAATGTATTAAAGGGTAACAATTTTGGTTTATTGTCATAAGTCCAAATATATAAAACTTAACATTAAGACATTTCCTTGTACATATTACCATAATGTAAATACATATTACTTACCATTCACCAATCAATGCCAAATCGATGAGTCATAGCTAGTATCTTTCTTATAAACTTACTGTCTCAGTAAATAAACTGATAGGTATATGTTGTATCTTAGATACTCTATAAGATATCATGGTTGACAGGGGTCTGGAAAAGAAAACTCCCTCCTCCTGACTGCCTTTTTGTTAGCAACTCCAGGATAATACTGACAAAGGTCAATCCCAGCCTCAAACTATGTTTCATCTATCTCCAAGGCTGATGGGCTAAACTTTTTAAAGGCCTCCAAGGGCATGGCCAATGGCTAACAGACCTTTCAATTTCATCAGGGAAACTTTCTCACATTTTTAGATAGGCCTTTGCACCTCATTTAATAAAAAATCATATTAACCCTTTGTCTTTCTCTGTCATCTGTCCCTGATTTTCTATGATTACATTAACTAGGTTGGGGAAGGCAAACTATTCCCTTCCCCCTCCACTATAAGGAACTGGTGAATATATCTAAAGGCAATGCTCAACGGATAAGTAGTCAAAATATAAATACCCAGAATGTATCTAACAGTAAACTTGGACTGTTAATAATCACTTAGAAAAATGCTTAGCTTCACTGATAATCAAAGAGGTGAAAAAATTAAAAGAACTCTGAGCACCATCTCCCACCTATCAAACTAGCAAATCAATCAAAAGAATTTACTAAGCACACTATGTTCAAGGCACTGGGAAAACTAAGATAAAAATGAAACAATCTCTGCTCTCAGGGAGCTTACATTCTATTAGTCCTATTATTGTTTTGTAGATAAAAAGTTATCTCCCTTCTACAACAGACATACATTATATAACAAACATCCTTTTTAAAGAACTATTTTGTGATGTTTAAAATCTAATGTGAGTCCTTACTTGCCCCCCCCATTTAAAAAAAAACTAGCTAAGATTTACTGATAAATTCAGCAAGAGTTTAGGCTTTTAAGTATTTATTAAAGTGTATTAGAAATTAGTGAAGAGAGAAAGGGTGAGAACAGATCTCTTATAGAATAGAAAACCCTAGCTCAGATCTATGCAGGATAGACAGAGAGAAAACCTCACCTCTTCTCTGTCCACCACCAAACCAAAGTCCTTTAACCAAAAGGGGCTGATTCAGCAAGGGAGCCTCACCTTCCTACTTCCTGTCTCCCTCCATGAAAGTGGAGGTCCTTCAAGCTGATTGGTAGAGGGTGGTCTCCTGTGGATGTCGTAGTCCACAGCCTCTGAGAACAACACCCCACTCAGGGTCAGCCAGGTGTGGTCTCAATTTAGTCAACCTTAAGTAGGTTCAGTCTCTGAGAACAACACCCCACTCAGGGCCAGCCAGGTGTGGTCTCAATTTAATTATCCTTAAGTAGGTTCTCAGTCAGTCTCTCAGTCTCACCCAATTCAATCAATTCTAAATCAATCTTCAGGTAGGGGCCCCTGGGCATCTGCCAAATGCCATTATTTTATCACAATTTAAAAATATATATTGGAGTGAAAATTCATTCTGGTATATGGTGTGAGATGCACCCTTAAATCTATTTCTGGCCATATTGCTAATCAGTTTTCCCATATATAGTTATTAGTCAATGGTCAATAAAGATTTATTAAAAAGGTTCTGTGCTGAGTAATGGAGATAGAAAGGAAAACTATTAGATAATGAATCCTTTCTTGAGCTGATATTTTCTCTGACTGCCAAGCACTAATCTTGTGTGTGTGTGTTCGATTCAGTAACTGGGAACGATAGCATGGTAGCTTCCTCCCACGTTCATCCCTGGTGCTACTTTTTAAACAATATAATGAATATACTCCTATGAATATATAAAGAGTAAATACAAGATTATTTAAAAGAAAAATAATTAAAAGCAGCCAAACTCAGTGCTAATAATAGAGAAACGGGTACACTCATTCATTGCTGGTGGAATTGCAAAAACTAGGGAAATCAGTTTTAGAAAATGATATGGCAGCACTATACAAAAAGTACAGAAATAATTGTGCCCTTTGAGTCAATCTTCTGCTATTGGGAATACACCCTGAGAATGTTGGGGGGGGCAGGAAGGAGCTATTGATTCTAAGATATTTATAGCTGGTCCAAGATATTTATAGCTGGATGGTTTGTAATCAGGAAGCACTGGAAAAGGTAACAGAAATCTACGCCAGTAGGGGAATGGTGAAATAGATTGGCTGTGCCTTCATGTAATGGAACACAATTAAGATCGATAAGCATGAGGGCTTTAAAGAAATCTGGAAAGTTCCCTATGTAATGACTCAAAGTGAAAAAAGCAGAGGTAGTGAACTCCATCCCACTGACTAGAAAGGAAAAATCAACAGGATCAGGGGACAGCTAAGCAAAGAAAGCTGATAGAGACTCCAAGAGAGAGGCTAACCAGTTGCTGTTGTGGGCATTTTATGGGCTGAAATTCATTAAGTCAAATGTAAATATTTGTAAAGTAGCCTTTGCTGATGTTTAAATCATCAATGGAAATTTTTTTTTTTTTAAGAAGAAAGGTTTCATTACCTCAAACCAAAACATCCCAGGGTGACTCAGCTCCCTGGGTGTGGTCCTCATTCCTGCCCCCCCCCCCTCCACTTTCCCTCCTCCACTCTGCCCCAGGCACAAAATACTCTCTCATTGCCTCTGTGGGAAATCACCTCCTTTGTGTAATCTGTCAAAATCGTGGGCAGTCTTTGGATTGATCAGGGGTGTATGTGTGGGGGGGCAGGGTGTTTGCCTCTCATCTCCTCACTGGGCTGGTTTCCTTTCTCCACCCCCCCAACTCCCCCAGGGGAAGAGAGAGCCTCATTCCCACCCTATTTCCATAGCCCTGAGAAAAAGTCAGCCCTGAGGGCACATCCTAGAAATGGAACTGGAATATTAGAACACCAAATAGAGTAAGTGAGAGCCAGAAAAGGAGCATAGAACACAGGATGCAGGAATAATGAAGGCATCAAAGGTTAGTGACATTGAGAAGGGGAGGACCTTAGAGATCATGGAACCCAATCTTGCCCCAATTCCAGAGGAAGAAACCAAGGACCACAGAAGGGAACTGAAGAATCACAGAATCTCAAATTCAGAGACCATCTAGTCTAGCTTTGCCTAAGCCAGGCTCCCCTGGATCTGCAATGGGCTCATCCAGTTTGTGCTAGAAGATCTCCAATAAGGGGGGTGGCTATTTGCTCTTGAGGCAGCCCTCCCCATTTTGGGACAGCTCTAATGGCTGGGAAGTTTGTCTTATACTCAAGCCCAAATTGGCCTTTCTGCAATTTCTAAATGCTCCTGGTTCTATCTTCTGGTCCAAGCAGACAAGACCAAGAAGTCTCTTCTACAGGGTAACCCTTCACATCCCTGAAGGCAGACCCCTGCTAGTCTTCTATTCACCAGCTTAAACATTCCCCAGTTCTTTGAACTAGGACCAATATGGTATGGACTCAAAGTCCTTGAATTCTATTCTGATTCTTCTGATTCTTCAGCTTATCAATATCTTTCCCACTCTGCGATTCCTAGAACTGAATGCAGTCAGTCCAAAAAATTTAATTAAATGCCTACTTTGTGCCAGGCTATGTGTTAAGCACTGAGAATAAGAAAAAAGAATGACAATTCTTACCCATAAGGAGTTTATAATCTAACTGGGGGTGGGGGGGAAGGCAAAACACAACGTGTGTCTGACCAGGGCAGAGCACAGTGGGACAATCATCTCCTTATTCCTAGAAACTATGTCTCTCTCTCTCTCTTTTTTTTGGTGAGGCAATTGGGGTTAAGTGACTTGCCCAGGGTCACACAGCTAGTAAGTGTTAAGTGTCTGAGGCCAGGTTTGAACTCAGATCCTCCTGAATCCAGGGTCGCTGCTCTATCCACTGTGCCACCTAGCTGCCCCTGAAACTGTCTCTCTTAATGAGAGCTAAGACTTCATTTCTTATTTTTGGATGCCATATTGCACTGTTGGCTTATAGAGGTATTGCAGGCTGCTGTTCTCAGCTGAACAGCTGGCTAGCCATATTCCCCCTCCCTGTTCTTGGAAAGTTGATCTTTTGAACCAAAGTTTGAGAGTTTTTCCTTTATCTCTACTAAGTATCATTTTACATCTGGCCCATTATTCTGCTCTCTTAAGATCTCTTTGGGTTCTGTCCCTTGTCTAGTTTGTTAGCTAATCTCAACTTGGTGTCACTTGCAGATTTGATAAACCTGCCATCAGTGCTTCTATCCAAACCACTAATCAAAAGGTGTCACAGTGGAGATCCCTGGGCCCCTCCACTGGGAACCTCATTCTAAGCTGACATCTAAGCAGACCCTCTTTGGGATCGGTCATTCAACCAGTTTCAAATCTACCTAACTGTATTATCATCCAGTGCATATCTCTCCATATTTTCCACAAAACCAGTGTGAAATATTTTGTCAAATTCTAAAATCTATCTACAAAAAGTACATGCAAGACTGTGTTCACTTATCAGTCTACTGACCTCATCCAAAAATGGAGATGAAGCTACTTTGGCAGTTGCAGCTCTTGATGATGCCATGCTGGCTCTCTTCTAGCTATTCACTAGCCATCCCTTTAATATGATAATCTATAATTGTACCAGAAATCTAAGTCGAACATATTGGCATATAATTTTTAGGCTCTATTTGTCCTCTTCCTCTTGAAAATCAGAACAACAGCAGCCCTTCTCTGATGTTCTGGCACCTCTCCTACTTTTTCCAAGGTCTTTCATATATCACTGGTTGGGGCTCAACAGTCACTTTTGTTCAATCACATGAGTTCTTTTGAGCCTGATGGCTTGAACTCATCAACGGAAGTTTGATATGCTCTAACTTAAGTTGAATATCAATTGTCCATTTCCATTTTGTCTTTTTCCAATCCAAAGATCATTGAAAACAAGTGAGATGAGTTGAGGTTTGCTTTTGCTCTGTCCTCCATTATCTCCTATCTACCCTAAGCATTGGTCCTAGGTCTTCTTTTATTCTCCTCTTTTGCTCAACCCCTCTTAATTCTTATGCCTTCCATCTCTTAATAGTTTCTTATTTATTCTGTCTTTAGCTTGCTTGTACATAGCTTATGTTTTGTCTCCCTCTTTAGATTATGAGCTCCTTGAGGGTGTGGCCTCTTTTTTTGTATTCCCAGAACATGGCACAGTACCCAGCACATAGTGGGTGCTTAATAAATGATTATTTACTGCTTGACTATCCTCCCCCACTCAACCTTTTATTTTTCCTTAGTTTTCCTTAACTAGTTTCAGCTCATTCTGAAAATTAATGTTCCTGACACACTTTTTTTTGGGGGGGGGATTCAGTTTTATTACGTTTTATTTTTTTTACTATCATATTTACTTTTTTTTTGCTGAATTGATATTTCTTTTTCTAAAAATAGAACTTAATTCTGGATCGTGAGCAGGAACCAATTAACTACTTTCATTGTCTGATCTCCACTGGTTTGAGAAAAGAGTCCAAATTCTTGGCATATGAATCAACTTTAGATGCACCTTCTCCCTGCTCACGGTAGCAAGACAACAGTGACTGCATGCTTGGAAGTTCACACTGTGGCTTGTGAGGTCTTTTGCTGCAGGAGGTACTGATGGATACTCTTGGCATCTCATTTCAGCCAAGCACTGTTCAGCAGGATGTGTTCACAAACCTGCTGGATGAAACAGTCTACTGAGAGAGCTGGGTGGCCCTTGAAGAAAGCAAATCCCTTTCTGTAGCTCTGTTAGTCTGTATATTAAGAATCTTCCCTGGTAGTGATTATAAATTTCTTTTTTTTTTCTTTTCTTCCTTTTTTTGGGGGGGGGGTGGGGGGCAGGACAATGAGGGTTAAGTGACTTGCCTAGAGTCACACAGCTAGTGTCAAGTGTCTGAGGCTAGATTTAAATTCAGGTCCTCCTGAATCCAGGGCTGGTGCTTTATCCACTGCACCACCTAGTTGCCTCCCAGTCTCCATGTAATTAACAAGGCCCTGGCATGCTTCTGACTGGACCATGTCCCCTTGCCCCATGGACCTATATCTTAAGATATGGAGGGGATCAACAGATGGGATCTTTGAAAGATTTTGGAGAAGGGGAGAAGTTCCACAAGGTCGAAGAAGATCAAATGTTTCTCAGTTTTTGAAAAAGGAAAGGGATCAAAATATGCAGATCGGAGAGCAGTGAGCTTGATTGTGGCTCCTGGCACGATTCTAAATGTTGCTATCCTCTCAGCTGGCAGTGGTCATTGGAGTCCATGCTCTGCTTCATCCACAAGATGGGCATGAGAGATTCTGCAAAATATCCAGTGAGGTTAGCGGAATCTATTGCATTTCCCTGATCTCCCAGGCTCATAACTATATCAAAAAGGGAAATGAGATTAGTCCGGGAGGCAG